>NC_083827.1:10852084-11139312 GCF_015708825.2 Lethenteron reissneri
GAAAGAGAACCTTCCTTTTTATCGCGGTTGTTGCTGTGATTCAGGACGACGACGGTGGCAGTGGTGGCGTTTCTTGATGCGTTTCAAAAGGTGGCAGACATGGCGACCAACACCCGAGGTGAGGCGCATTTGTACGACGCGGATATGGCCTTCGCGCCACCCTGCTGTGTTGCCGACGCTGCAAGTGCGTGCCTTGGGGTTGGCGTAGTCGAAGGGCTACTTGAGACCGTGACTGGGGTATTAAACTGAGACGAAGGACGTGTATTTGGTAGTCGAATATCAGCAGACACCACAAGTGTAACCTGTTCTTTAATATGTCGGTGTTGGATCAATATCAGGGTGGTGGATTCAGCAGTGTAAAGCTAACTATGTGTACATGGACAGTCTGTGAATCCATTGCTGGATGAGGGCTACCCCACGCCATGTGGGCAGTGGGGTTAATTGATCATACTTCTCCATGCGAATTTTGACTTAAAACTTTCATGACTGCAGGAATTCATATTCTATGGTTATTTAAGTTACGTAGATAGAAAAAATAATAACAAAAGAATAAAAATGAAAATAAAGTGAATAAAAAATAAAATATCACGACGTTTCGATCGCAACAAAAGCAATCGTCATCAGGAGATTATTTTTTATTCACTTTCTTTTCATTTTTATTCTTTTATTATTATTTTATCTCCATGCGAGTCTTTGGGTTGGTGGGAGGAGTAGAGAACAACAATGGTTTATTATGCACTGCTGTCTTTTGCACACCGCCTACTACACCTACTTTTTGGGCATGGTGGTCACTCATCCAAGCAATGTGCAGCCTAAACACATCTGCTTAGCTTCTTTGGTCTGACAGGATCAGGCATATTCCAGGTGATTTGTTAATTCGCAAAGCTAACCGAAATGTTTATAATATGTCTACACTCAAAAATGATAAACCTTTGTGAACTTTGACACATTCATTAGTACACCCATGCAGTAATTGATGTCTCGTTTTTTTTGAAATGTCATCAGAGCTCTCTGTCTGGTCTACAGTACTGATAGCAAATCCAACATGTATGTGGTGCATAGATTGAAAGTGGCAGCTTTTGTGATAATAGAGAGGGTATGAACCTGATAAGTTGCTATGATGGACTTTGCTTTTGACAGGGCTGGCTTTTTGCCTTCTTGTAATTGAGCATTTGGCAAATGCTTGTGGAGTATTCTTATCCCTCTAAAGGGGCATAATCATTCTACGTAATCGTGGTATTACAAAAAAATTGCTGCAATCGTATTTAGGCTGGTTACTTTGAAAGGGGCACAAAAACATATATAGATCAGGGAAAGCCCAACACATCCCATTATCCCCATGTCTGTAATTATTCAGTTTTAATGGCTAGCCATGGCACAAGCTTGCAGATTGGGGTCTTCCCCACACTGTGCTTGATCCTGCGTTCACAAGGCTAGTTTATCCGTCATTGGTGCTGCAGTAGTGCTTGCAGTTGACATGCGCATCACTGAACTGCTTTGTTTAGAGTCTCTGCGGTTTTACTCTTGCAGTTGCCTTGTAATGTTGAGATAGGTAGATCGATCACCTTTATTTATAACAAAGTTAGGTCCTCATTCAGGCCATGATTCTCTTTTACAAGTCTTGTTTTATGAGGGAGAACTGGTGTTGAGAGGGTTGAGTAGATAATGGAGGTTAGTTAAATAATTTGTAAGAGCACAATACAGTACTGTTAGGGTTTAGAATTTGTTTAAATATCACCATGGCTCAAAGCACCTTGTATTGAGATCGTTTTGCATTTGTTACTATGTGAGAATGGGGTTGCTCAGGAATGGGAGGGAATTGTAAATGTCAATGTGGAGAAAAGGTTCAGGAGTTATGACTGAATTATGGTACAGAGAAAACCCCATTCCGGCAGAGGAGAAGGAGAAAGTTAAAGACTGGCTCCTTTCTGTACTCGTGTGCTACCCTTTATTTGTTAAATGAAATAAAATAGGAAAATAAACCTCTATTTACATCATAAAAAATAAATATTACATTTTTATGGACTCTCACCTTGTTTAAAAAAGCTATTTTGGCTTTTGTAATTGTAACCATCGCAACCAAGTGTGTGTAAGGTTAATTATTTTTCTAAGCCAATACTTGAATGCCCCAGAAAAAAATATTTTCCTTCGTGTAAACAGCATATTTTGCTTTCATTAATGTATAAATATTAAATGTTTAACAAACTGGAAAACCAGAATACTTTTCTGGAAGCTTTAACTCAATGTAAAGTATATTCTGTCAGTAGAATTATATCATAAACTGTGTACACGCACAAGTATATGTCTATGTTGTGTGCACTCAAATAGTGGGACTTTGCAATGGCTGATGAGACTATAAATGCTGCCTTGTAAAAAACAACTTAAAGTGAGACGCATTCAGTGTTGGATGTAAGCCCAATCAATTTCTTGAAATGTGATATTTCCATTGGGTTTGTGTTAGCGGTCAGAGTATAAACCGACCCGCCCAGTTAATAAAAAATTTAATTTGATGTTAGCTATGGAAATAGTGAGTCTACAGTTAGGCACCACTTGCCCACTGCCACCATGTGTGTTCATTCAATCAACCCTTTAAGAGTAGGTGAGGGCCCATGGAGAAAGGGTTTATATTGCAGTGAGATCTGGTACAAATAACATTGTATGAATGTCACCAAAAAATTTAATATAATGTGTACAGCACTTTCACAGTTCACTGCGTGATGAAGGCCTCCCCACATTACTTTAGTCGTAGTTTGGTGAAAGTGAGGTCAAGCCAGGTTTAGATATCACTCCCCACTAATGTTCGCCATGGCCAGGAATCAAACTCAGGTTGCTGTCATCATCGTGCAATGTGCTAATCGCTGTGCCGCCGCTGCACCATAAATTACTAAAATAAACTTTTTATTTTACTTTTTATTTTACCAGGTGAGGCCCACTGAGCTGTATAGATCTTTTTCAGCAGCGACTTGCCCACACAGCTCAATGAACTGGCTTATTTGGAGATTAATAGCAGTCAAATACTCTAAATGAATGTTACTCATTTTGTAAAAATAAGTTTAGTGAAAATCTCTACTGAGCCAAATGTGGATCATTGCTCATTTAGGTGCAGACCCTGTGCAGATGGAAATCCCACAGTCATATGGCAGTGGTGAATCATGAAATATGTTTGTGAAATGTATACGCTGCATACCATATAGACAAGACTGACAGTTTAAAACACAGGTACAACTTGTGAAAAACGCTAATGTCGAGACAATGTAATTATTAAGTATTGTATCCAATTGAACATTTGTTTAGTTTACAAAACATGTAGAAATGCAAAATGATCGAGCAGTGAAGAGACTTGGCCCTTGTTCTAATTTAATAGTTAACAGCAGATGTTCTGGGTTCAATCTTTCAGTCCTTGTGAAAGGCAAAATGATCTGTTCCAGATTTTGAGACCTTCACATCAACAGGATTTATAATACAGTGAATGTGACTTCTATGATGTATGGAACAACCTTTATGTTTTCACTTACCTCACTGGAAACTTCTGATGTCCGTACTCTGTAAAAAAACGGTGAGATCACTTTTTGTTGACCATTGCAGAATGAAGGTTGATCCTTTGGGTGGTGTGAGGAGTTTTAATTTGTTAAAGTTTCGACTTTACATTGTGTGACCTCACACGAATCCAGCTTTGTCCGTATTTTACCATGTTATTACTGAGTGCGGTGTGAGCAATCACAGAATGAGACGCTGCTTTTTAATCGGGAGGCTTAAAACCTGACAAAGTGGATAACTAAAGCAAAACAACCAGCCATTAGGTAACGGGAAAGTAGAAATTCAATTAACATTGACAGCACGTGTACATTTGTTTGGGAGTTTTTTTTAAACATACATTGTCATTGTAAGAATACGCCATTATTTATTCGCATTGATTATATTATATGACGCTTCGCACAGCTGCTGTCACCTTCTGCCTTTCACACACAAAGCTGGTTGACATCCAATGTCAACTTTGCGCACCATCACAGGGATGTAGCTACGACCCATTCGACTACCTTGGCTGCCGGTGCTGAGTAATATGGCGCCTCCTCACATTTTGCATGAGGAAGTAGCGGCCAAGATGTTGGACTTCACAGTGGACGTTAAAAGTTCCTATGAAGTAATTCCCAAAAGTAGGCCATTGTATACCTGCGTCATGGTTGAAATGCATTTATTTTAGCACCCATAATCCTCCACGACAGTACATAAAGAGTGTTTATACGTCAGGTTTCTTAAACATTTTTAAAGAACCGCAGTATAAAGTGTCATCTCCAACTGTCCGTCAATATTCCTGCCATCTATCTTGAAATATGGTAATTTTCTGAAATGTTAGTCTGTTTTGTATTATTCTTTAGGCAGTGTTAATGGAAAATGTGAGTTCTTTGTTTTGAAAATATAATTTACATTGGTACAAGACTGTTGCTCTATGAAAAACAGATTGCAGATCAGCTCATGTGGGAGCAGAAGCCCTTGTTTCTAACGCCCTCAAATTATGGAAGTGCTCTTGAGCTGACGGTTACGGCACCTCACTCTGATGTCAGGCGTGCCCATTACGGGTAATTGAGTGATGGACATTTTCGTTTTCATAATTTCCGCTGTGCTCTTGAGATTTAATCTCTAAACTGCGTACTGATGTTGAGTCCACAGGGGGGAATGTAGCGTGGCATGGGTTGATGGCACGTTGTGGCGTTTAATCAAAGCACAAGATGATAACAAGACTCTCTTGAGCACCTTGTTTAGAGCACCTTAAATTCGAGTGATCTCCATGTGATTACATCTATGACCATGAGAGTATGGCATGCTCTTTGCGGGGCCATCATCGTTTCTATTGGCCAAACTGAAGAAAAACAGTACATTATTTTTTGGTTCTTTTCGGTTAAGTCACGTCTAAAAATAAAATAAAAAATTAAAATAACATATTATTATTTTATTTTTAGACGTGACTTAACCGAAAAGAACCAAAGAATAATTCCTGCAGTCACGAAAGCTCCTAAATTAAGATTAAAAACAGTACAGTAATGGTCATTCAGAATGGATGCCTTACTGATTGCAATAAATTGGAAAACTCTAATAACAAGAGCCAGTGAAATGAATTAAAATGAGCAATGAATGATAATTACCTCCATTGCTGGTCACAAACCATTTGCTGAAATTCCATGTTACTTTGGCACCAGTCTCTCTACAAAGACGACTAATATTAACTTTCAAATAGCAGTGCCCAATTAATTGCCCTATATGGATGATGGGCTGAGTCAACCGTAGACTGGGTATAAACTCACCAGTCTGAATGTTGGATAAGTGCTCTACAATGCTACCTTCTAGCTTGATATTTTAAAAATAAATTTTTAAACGTAAAATAAATAAGGCATTTGTTGAGGAAAACAGTGGCAGATTGTTGTACAGAAGTAGGCTGCGATACAGCTATATGTCCGCAAACAAGACCTTACGTCGCTATAGTAACCATTGGCCAGCTTGTGAAGGCACATCTCCTCTGAATAAAATAAATCCAGTTTTGTCATCTGTGATGTCTAATCTTTGATGAGTTACGACTTTTTACTTTAGCTTTTTTGTATCAAAAAGGAAGAGCTACCACACGCATTTCTTAATTACTTATTTTTTTTTGGGGGGGGGGACGAATGTCCTTCATGGCTGCTGTGAGTGGTGAAAATTACTTTTTACAGCCGCTGGATACTGCAAGCACTGTACATCCTGCTTCAATTTAAGCACCGCAGCGAGCCCCCTATTCTACTGGGAACCTGGGAGTGCAATGTAAAATAGCGACTTCTGTGTTGGTTGCATTCTTTTGTGGAGCCTCATGATTCATTCGAGCTGTGTCCCTCTCACATGAATGGCCGATGCCCTTTCTCCCCAGAAAACAGGGTAATTGTCCGTGAGTTTGCAGACAAATTTAGCTCCAGCGCTGGCACATGACAGTGTGAATAACGACATTGGGTTATTTACGTGCACACTTTAGCGGATAGAAAGTCCCATCAAGGACACAGTGCTTAATTAGTAACAGTTCCTTCTCACTGCATGATTGTGTGGGAGCTGCCAGGGTGAGAGGCTTTGGTTAATGGTCATGTGTGTAGAGGCCTGCAAAATATTCTATCAGTAGAGTGTCTGTTTGCACCAACAACAGCTTTTCTCACAATTGGCAATTGGCAGAGAGCTGCGTGGCCAATGATCATCAGCAGCAGCCTCAGAATTAGTTTTTTTTCTGAATGTGAAGTGCACATGATTCACAAGGTATAGAGCATTGGGTGTCGTGCCTGCTTCTCGGAAAATGGAGGCAAAGGACATTTTACAGCCGAAGCTGTATGACTCCGGGCTTACAACACTCTTCTCCAAACCACGTTGAATTGTGTGAGCCTGTGGAGCGAGTAGGGCGCTGTTTGCGCACCGTGATTGATTCAAATGTGCGATTTCCCTTCCCCCACAGCACAAATAGACACGGCTCACAAATGCAGGTCCCTCTGCTTGCTTAGTAAGTAGACGTTAATTGAAGAGGTTTAACCTTCTCTGCTCCAAAGGCATGCAAGCCCTTGTTTTCTAAAATTAATTCAAACTTTGCGCCAGCTGCAGCATAGATTGCAGCACTCTACAGATGTGTACAATTAACCACGAATTATATACCTTCCCTTACAGCAGGCTGTCTGTGAGATTTCTACCAAGTTTTCCTAAGACTCCTTAACTTCATTAATCTCCCACGGTGGTGGGTAGAATTGAATGTAAATGTGAATTGTTTCTGACAAGAGTTGCATGCTCACAACAAATGGTGCTTGAGTCTCATGACTTTTTGCCTGGGTAGCTTTTTAGTTCGATGTTTATCCTTTCAGAACTAGTAGCGATAATTCCTGTCAACTTTTTTTTCTGTAAAATGGGCTGTTAACGTCTGCTGCTTATCCAAATGGTTTATATAGATTTTTCACGGTTGTAAAAATGGCTGCAATGCTGTTAAATACTGAAATTGGAATTTTAAGGATAGCCTTAAAAACACAAATTGCAGTGTTTCTGTGGAAAAAATTTTTGGAGTTGGATTGCCCTCGCATCTGCAAGCATTTGACACGTAAAAAATGATTTGTTGTAGTTCATAAGTTTGTAACAATTGATTCCAGACTTGAATTCCTTGACCACTCCATGACCCCGTTATTGAAAAGACTCTCACTGCTAATTTTGGCCCATATCCAATTGCTCATTCTTGTTTTTTATATAATTGAGAGCAAACACTTGAAAACCTTATATCTGTAACATTCATACATTGCTTATTATATATAGAAGCCTTTTATAACAACTGCTGTCCATCCACAGGAATGACTTTACAATATATCTCTCCTTTATTTTGGTGTCTAGCTCAGGGGTTTAATTAAGATGGGATCGGTCGACTACCCACTCATTCTATAGCTGAACTCAAAGTCATTGGGCAAAATCTTTTACATTTCCCAGGATAAATTTACAGCAATCCAGAAGCTTATCCCCCTTTGAGCTACATCAAAGCTAAGCACGCAAACTGCACGAGCAAACGTGATGTCATGTTGGGGTCCACTTTTAAACACTCTTCTATATTTCTTCGCTTGCATTGTACGCACACACAGCATTAACCAGTTATCGTGATTATTTTAAAGTAAACATCGTGAAATGTATGTGCTGGCCGCAAAACATAATTCTGATGACACAGAAGCACATTATATGGCCGTACTTTATCCCCCTCCCCTCCCATTGGCAAGAGCCCCCAGTGAGCGCGGCTGCCGACTTGCTTTGGGTGCTGTGTTATGAGCAAGCCAGACATGCCTGGGTGTGGCAGTTCCGGTAGGCAGCTTGCCCAGGAAAACCGTGCGGGTTTTTCCATTGGGCTTTCTAGGGTTACCCCTTCCGCTGGGAAACGTGAGTTCTTGTGCGCACACCCCTCTCACGTAATGGAATGCGCCACAGCTTTGTTGCTGTTGCTTCTGCCTCTGGCTGCCTACCCATATGGCAATGGTGCAACTGGTCTAGACTCACTCTTGGACAAGTATTAATTTTCAATTGAGAGTTTGTTCCTTTCAGGTAGTCGATCTCTCATTGATTTCTTACCACATTGTCCATTCGTGTGTTGACGACTGAGTCACATTGTCCAGAGTGAGATTCTGTTCCCACATCTGCTTTGTCAAATTAGAAAAGTGAATTTTTTGTAAAGTGGATGTAAAATACCCTATGGTGATATGGGTAAGTGTTGGCAGTTATGGTACTCTAAAAGCCCACTTACTTACACCATTATTGCCAAAAACTGTTATTCCTTGTTCTGGCAATTATTTCTACTTTTCATTGGACTTGGCTTGTTAATTGACTTTTAAATTAAGGGTTATTTTCTTATGAATACGATATAAATAGGAATGAGATGATTTTATATGGACATGGGCCAAACTAATCATTCTCTATTTGTGTTTATGGTAAACTTTTTTCCCACTTTTTATAAAAGATTATAATGTCAGGCCACGTGTTGATATGAAGCCATAGATTAATTCATTTGTCTTCGGTCTGTAGAGGAAATAATCCTGGTGCACACGACAAAAGTGCTTTGTTTCTAAACATTGCACATTCATATTAAGGAATTAAGCTAAAAAAAACCCGCAGTGAAACAGGTGTTCACATCACATTGCATGCTTTGGCAACATTGCATATCCAGAGTCTGCTGGAATGTCTGGAACCTGTACATACAGTATATAAACGTATACAAATGCACGCGAAAGCACTGGAGAGGGTTTGCACGTTTAATATAGGGCGTCTGCTGCAAAAATAGGAATGTTTCCTATTATGTTGCAATTAAGCGCTATGTGCTATAGAACATGTTCTTAAAATGGCTTGTCATTGAGGCAAGCGTGGTTCGTTTCCTAAATAAAAGTAATCCCTCGTTAATAATGTATAACTGATTTATTTAAATATCGTGTTTTTATTTTAAGAACATATTTTAACCATCTTTGCAATTTATATTCTATACATAACATTCTAATTGTATTCTGTTTGGAATATCGATAGCATGCGATGAGATAAAGATTTCCCCTTCTGGATACAATCACAATGAGTGGTAACATCACATAAGTGTCAGACAACGGCTCTATAATGGTGTTACAGAACTACATGCACTTTTGGTAGTTGCTTCGTTTCAGGCCTCTTATTCACACTGCATGGCAAACATTTGATTTAACCCTCTGACTTTTATTTTATTTCAAATTGTGCAATCAGCACTACATGGCATGACGTGTCCATAAAGATGGTGTCTGTGGGCCTTGTGTAAGATATGCAATGTGGTCGTGATGGATGACTAAACCTTTTTGGTTCTCGTGTGGTTTTCCTGTTATGGTATAGCTGGCATGTGGTCTCAACACTCCCACTTGCAGAAACATATGAAGTGTTGTTTAAGCTGCCATGGAGAGGGGAAACAAATAAACCATCATTAACCGTATTTTGAATTGTCCGTTGGTGCATAGTTACCGAGAGTAATATTTTTCTTGTTCAGCGTGGAAAGGTAAGTGCTTTGAGTCATTCATATTTGGAGAGCACAAATGTAGAAATTTGCACACTTCAATAAAACTAACTCCTGTGTTTGAATCTCTTTGTCTGTATTCTTGTCATTACGTTTGTCCTTCATATGGATTTTTTAGAGTTTTTTTTATTACTCGTAGTCTTATGTTTAACCAGGAAGGTTTTGACCTAGTCTGAATCCTCTTCCATGAGTATTTTCTTTAGAATGTGGAAATAAGCCTAGGGAAACCCACACACACTCCTAAGAGGGGATAACACAAAACATCTGCAGAAAGGCCAGAATTCTATTTGCAGTGGTGTCTCCTATACCTGGCAGCCATGACCATGATAATGTTTGCTAGCCACCACGCTCTGCCTCTATAAAGCTTTGAAAATCATGTGTGCATGCTACACCATGCTGTAGATTTCTTTTATTTACATAGGTGGCTCTTATAGTACCCAGTTATGGCCTGTTGGCCATGTGTTGTTAATATTGATTGCACTTGTAAAATAGTGCATACGCATTCTTGTGTGTAGCATAACATACACACCTTTTTCTGTACATATAATGAAGCACAGCCTTGTGTTTGCACCACCCACGCTTTCCCAAGAGCTGCATCATATGTGCTAAAATATTCTTTGTGCTACATGCTGTTATCTTCATGTATTGTCTTGCATGGTGTTTTATGTTGGTATTATACTGTGTCCTGGCACAATAAAGTATGAGAGTAAATAAATAACACACAGAGGGAAATGTATATTTGACTTCATATGTAACCCTACAAATTAATTCGAACAATTAGTAAATTCATGAATCTACTATTTAGAAAATACATAGTAGTTTTAGAGGCCACAATATGTAAATGAGTACCCGGTCCCAGCTCGCTGCATGTACAAGAGTTAGTCAGCGGTGGTGTCGCCACGTATGGTTAATTGTTGGTGTGCCATTGAGCATATTTGCACATGACCATGTGACAAGGCCTTCACATGATCACACTTTAGCTGTCATCGTGAAAAGCCCAAGCCGCTGCAGTCTTCAACCAATTTTTGTAGAACTATTGGCTTACTCGGTCACATTAGTTTAACAGGCCACACCCTGCTCATGTAACCTGGTACAATGTTTGCTTTGTTCAAACACGCTACTGGGATACGTTGATATGTAAATCGCACTGATCAATGTATTAAAGGTCATTTAAACTCACCCCTGTTTTGTGCATTGTGTAGTTCCAAGTAGTGATGTCTAAACTATGCCTTTATAATACGTGGCTAATTTGTATGTGTTTTGTCTAGAGAACTTCTAAAAACGGTGCCCCAATTTCAACAAATAACATGCCATTTGAAATATTACAATATGTAGTTTATGTGAACGTGGTAACAAAGAATAATTTGGCCTGGTAATTTATCTTATTGCCTCCACTGCTGCTTATCCACTTAATCATTTTCAAACACCCAATATTGTGCCAGATCCATTTCATAATCCTACAAGGGATAGGTGGAGTTGTTTGTGTGTATCTCTTAAAACTTTTAATTTTCTCACGAACCTTATTTTAAACGTCATTATGCAACATATTGTGTTTTTATTATAACACTTAAGATTATATTGTTTTATTATGACATTTTATTACATCATTATCAACGAATATAATTAATAAAATCTGTGTGAGAAAACAAACTCGAAGTAAATGTATACTGCTGAATCTCAATGGAATTCTCATGAATTGCATATAAAATGCTAAATGCAACATGGGAAATCTGACTTTTTTTTTTACTCCGCATGTCACAGGTTCATGACTTATGTTGCCATATGTAATAGCCCTTTACCTCGGTGTCTTAGTTGCATTGTGTAGCCTGTTGGGTCAAGAAAGCCGCCGACGTGTTGCTGCGATTTATTTTAGCGTTCGAGCCCCTCACCAACCACAATTCACCGGGACCAATCATCACTCCGAAAAACCAAATCAGTGGGTGGGGAAATGGCTGTTGCCGCTCACCACTGCATTGTGACATTTTTGATAGTCGCATGGCGTCACGGTATGGGGGGGGGTCGCCGGTGACAGCTCAGGATCTCACTGGCATCCACACGCATCAGCCGTGATCTCATTTGGCTTGGACTTGGCAGATGCAATCACAGCGATGTATAACACACGAGTCGATGTTATTGTGTCCCTGCTGGGAGTACGGACTCGGCTAAATCATTAACTCTTGAAGTCCTCATAAGAGTGAAATTAAATTGGTGCAGTGCACCCAACTTTTTATATTGTCGAGCATGCTTATGCTGAAACGTATAGCCTTTTTAAGTAATGGTTTTTAATTCGGCTACTAATTACAGTTTGTTTGACACCTTGTTTGACATAAAAAAAATTATACTTTTTATCAGAGTAATTAATTTATATGAATGTATTTACCCTTAGGTGTGTGAGTGCATGTGTGTGCCTGACTCTATGGATTATTTCTTATATGTGTGGTGCTTAATTGCATTGCTTTATTTGAATAGTCAAATATTTCAATGGACATGTAAATATGAAAGGTCCCTGTAAAAAGACAGGTTAAATGCCCAACCTCTTTTTGGCATGTCAAGCTCGGCTGAAATGCTGGGTATGAGAATGAACAGCTGTCTTGGGCCATCACCAGGGTCGTTTAAAGCTATTTTAATACTTTTTTGTTCCTCAAGCACTTGAAAAATCTTCTTCGAATAATCTCTGTCCTGACTGCTGCTGTGCAGCTACCGCTTGTACAAGTCATGCTTAATTTGGACAACATAAGAGCAATAAAAAAAATCTGGGTGACAAATCTGTTAAATTCCTCGTGCAAACCAACCATGTACCTTCATTGAACTTGTGGCAGAACACAGTGCAGGAGCACGTGATTGGTCAGAAATGTTCTTGAAAGTCATCGGTCCGTCCTGAAGCAAGGAACCGAAATCACCTGCTCATGTCAATGTAACCAATTCCCTAATGTACTGACGTGTATTCTGTTGCAGTGTTGCTCTTAAACATTATTTATTGTTTTTTATATTGCCACCATTATCTAGGCGGTATCCGTATTGGATTGCGCCAAAGCGCAAGCCTCACCTACATTTTGAGTGCCCGTGGATCGCACGAGAAGCGAATGGTTCCCAGACAGGCCAGACGTGTAGTCCAGACGTGCAGTCCAGACATGGTGGCAATGCCAAGACTTTAAAGACTTCTGTGCTGCTGTGGTGACAGGCATGGCTAATTGCAGCCTTAAAGTAGAATGTTGTGTCAGCAGTGTCATAATGGGTCCCACTGGGAGTTTGCAAAGAAGCTGTGCATGTTTGTCAGTGAAGAAAAAGTTAACCCGTTTTCCATACACTTTTAAGTATCTCTTACATTAAGGCGCTTCTCCCTGGTGTGTGCATGTTTGGAAATTGTGTATATCCATTGAAGTATATCTACCAGAGATGGCACAATAACATACTTTAATATGCAGAAATTAGCTAAATTGTGGCATCTAAGGACAATGAGGAATGTAATGGTTTGTGAGGTCTTCATTCAGAGATTAATATACAATTATTGTAGATGATGATGATGTCTTCCCACTGAGAAAAGTGAGTTCTCAATTTTTTTAAGTGTATCCTATGACTGAGCATCTTCCTCCCAGATGTGTTCCCATGACCAACATACAGGTTGCCAAGCAACCCTTATTTTGTTATCTTGCTAGAGGCAAGAATTACTCCAGTGGGCTGTGTTAAATGCTTGTTCAACAAGACTGGTCTTCAAATTCAATCAATGCTCTCCTTAATGAGGTGAAAGCTTATGGAAATAAATTATAGCTTTTTCCAAGGTACCTGAATGGATGGAGGGTCATTTATTGGATTTGGGTGTGATCTGTGGGTGGTCTTTTTTCACAACGAGACCATGATGCTTTCGGCAGATGTGACTTACAGGAAGTCAGTAACATAGCTACAGTAGAAGCGCAAAATGGCTTGCCGTGGGACTGCAAACGATATTCCTTGCTGTGGGAATTTAAGCTTTGTTTCAAGAGATGTTTGTAATGTTGAGCCTCCCACACATACAGCAGGGCCATGTTTGTATTTTAAAAAATGCCTTAGTACCCTTGCACTGAAAACAATTGGCTATTTAAAAAAAAAACAATGTAAAAATGAAAAAAACCTAAAATTAAATGGGAGTTTAAACCCTTGGGCAAAAGAGGGATCTGTGCACATTATCGGTTTACCTTATTTAATGATTCAGTAGCTATTGAATCATTCCAATGTCACCATGGCGTAGAATTTCACTTTACAATGGGGCGGAGCCTGGGATTTGCTTGGTAAATGAACACACATGCAGAACTACACAGCGCACAGTCAGGTTGACACTTGCAAGGATGCACCTGACCATCTTGCACAATTGCTTCTAAGCCTTTTTTGTGGTACTGTTGATAATTGCTGCATAGTAGATGAATGCCAGTTGCTTTTTTTTGTCTGTGACCACGTTTCATAAATTCTTGACTCCAAATATTCTCTTACAACTGTGTTTTGCAGTAAAAATATGCCGAAGCCTTCATTATCAGCAGTAGGGTAAATTGCTCCGGTGATGTTTCAGCCATTTTGTCAAGACTTAGATCTTGCCTGTTAAAATGCAGTTAATGCGGCCAGGGCCTCCATACTCACATAACATGCTTTGGTGTCAAAGTACATGACTCTACAAAGATTACCCAGGCGTTAAAATAAAAATCGTGTGCATGTTTACACATTACAGTTCTTTTTACAGAGGTGCATTTAAGTGTGCGTCACCCAGTGCCCCAGTGGAACACACAAAAGTAAACACCCCAGAACCTCTGCATCCCTGCCCGCCTGCCTGCCTCACAGCAGTGCACCTGTTTGACCTGTGTGTTTGTGCCTGAACTGTACCGTGTACTAGTCATAACATTGATCATTCTTGCTGTATTGGCCAGATAGGTTAATACAAATTCATGCAGCTCATTGGAGCTGGCCCTGTGTAAGGAAAATTACGATAGAACTCAAATCAGGAAAACTGGCTGAGTGCAATTTTAAATATATTATTTGGTACTGCTCAATATTTGTTTTTCTGTAAAATGTCTTAGTCATAATAAGTCTACTCGTTAAGCTGAAAATGTCTTATAATCACAAAAAGTTCCCATCTCAGGATATATTGATTTATGGGGCAATAAATGAGTGTAGTCATTGTTAGAATACTGCATCAATATTGAGATTGTTATGCAATTATAAAATCAGTGAGGAATTTTATATTATTCAAAAGAGACTTACATTTTTAGCTCGTATAATTCATCAGCTACTGTATTTTGTCATGCTAGTATTTAAATTCGTATTAACGGACTCCATTATGATCCACTTGCATTATATGTGCGCTTTGCACATGTAAAACATTTATTTTTATTTTACTAGGTAAGGCTCACTGAACTATATAGCTCTTTTTTAGAAGCGACCTGGTCAAAAATAACAGCTCATCGAAGTGGCTTATCATGTGAAAATGTATAGTAGCCACATACTTTAAATGCATGTTTCTAAATGTGGAGGGAAAAACACGACCACAGTAAGAACTCCAAGTATACAGGCGTCAGGGTTGGGATCAAACCGACAGCCTCCTGTATTCCAGGAGAGCGAGTTAACATCTCACCACTATGTGTACATTTAAACTGGCATTATATTTTGAGTTTACAGGGTTGCTGTGTTGCCACGAAAGAGACCACGATCTGCTTCGTAAAATAATACTCTGCATTTAATTTCCAGCTAGGGCATCCACATACGGTGTTTGCACAAGCCATAGAGGCCACATCACCATGCTCATTGGGTTACGCCTGTAACGTGAACTTAAGCTTTCAGAGCCGCAATAGCCGTTTGTCATGGAAGAATTTAAAATCACCTGGGACGTGGCAGACTCGGTGAAGCATTTGTAGGACTGGTGGGCACAGTTAGAGCAGACCAGAACCACGTACTTTTTGAAAATTACAAACCGTGCAGTATTTGCAAAGCCACATGCTTATTCTTGGAAGAGGGGGGCGTGTATTAGAAAACATTTGCAATTGTTAGGGAAGTGAGTCAAGTCAAGTTCCTCGTTTGTACGTTTTGCGGCGTGATCAGGAGGAAGGGAGGATAACGGTCGGTTGCTGCCACACCCAGTCTTTCCCAACCAACATTTGTAACCACTTCTCGTTTCAATTTTGAACATTTTTCAATTTAACAATTTTGTGGACTCTTGTTTTTTAAATCAATGTTCATGCACTCATTTTACTTTCGATTCTTTCATATGAGCGGATTCATTTTCTTGGCATGAGTAGGTTACGGGTTTGAATCTTGGCACATGGTGCTGGCTAAATGAACTGAGTGAACTGCATGCTTGCTGAATGAATGATCACCAGATGGTGATAGCTCCTTGTATGGGCTGTTCCACTATTTGTGCGTACATTTTAGACATTTTAAAGATGTGGGTAATCCTGGGTATAATCATGAAGGGGCTTTTTACTTCAGTGTAGTATATCAACCAATTACCCCTGCAAGTCAAATTTAAATAGTATGTCCACTGTTTTTGGTAAGCGAGAAATGTCTACACAATACAAAGGTGTCAGAACAGAAGTTTTCATCTATGCTGCGATGGTGATGATGAATATATGTGTATCTGTCAAATTATTGTCTTCCATAAATAATCCATATTCTCTAAACGAGATAATTACCTTCAAAACGATGCCCCACACATATGATGAGGCGAACATCAATTGTTTGTTACTATTCGGCTGCCCAATTGTTGGAACTGCCCACATATAAGCACACAAAATGGTCGCTCAAATTTGGAATCAAGTAAACCATTAACTGTTTTAATTCTTTCGTTTGTTGAGGCAGTGGTGCACAAGCATGAATAAAAAAAACTCACCATGTTTGTCATTAACACTGCCTTATAACAGAAAAAAATATTTTTGAATATTGTAATACTACCATGATTAAAAGCCAATCACCAGATAACTATAAATATGTAATTTTCTTTTATAAGGTAGTATTAATGGTGAAGGTGAAGATTTATTTTTTATTTTTGTGGATAT
Organism: Lethenteron reissneri; assembly: GCF_015708825.2. NCBI lineage: Eukaryota > Metazoa > Chordata > Hyperoartia > Petromyzontiformes > Petromyzontidae > Lethenteron > Lethenteron reissneri. The sequence continues at coordinate 10,868,639 of NC_083827.1, forward strand.
TAAATAATGGTGGCTTGTGTCTTAGACAGATTTGGTCGTTGCCATAACACACAATAGCCTGCTTTCTGGTGGGATCTTTTGTGTTGGCGACCTGGCATGTGGCTCATCCCCACCGGTCGATCAATGAAGATCCGCATTTAACAGTTCATTCATAGGGTCGTACTCAATGTCTTCCCCCATCGACAAAAGACTGAGACTGGCCTCCAGCCACAGAGTTTTTTTTACCCTTTTTTCCCACTGACACGTCCGAGCTGCATCAGTGCGGGTCCACACGCCGATTTCCGATCCGAGCGCCAGAAAAGCAACCTGGCATCTCCTGTGCCACGCCGGGTTGGCTCTGCACATCTCTCCAGTGTGGCTCAGTTGTAACGTGGAAGAGAGGAATTGTTATACATTTGTAACCCAAAACTGAACCAGTTAGTTGTATCATTAGACCTCCTTTGCCAGTACTAAAATATAATAATAGTTTGTTTTTGTCTGCATTTTGACTGCAAGTATTGTGGTTAATGCAGACATGAATCCTTGTAAAAAGGTTTCAGTTTTGTTGCCAGAAAAAAGGGGAAAAACCCTATTATTATTATCAGTTGTAATTGTATATATTTGTGCTTGTACTAGGAGACGTCACGTTAGGCATGCCCATCTTTAAACTGTATCCAGTGGTGTAAATGCTGCATTCCTGTGGAGGAACACATTTTTTATGGGGCATGACCACGATTAACATCCCTAAAATATGTATTTTAATGACTACTTGAGGGATGATGGCCTAAACTGATCCTAAACCGGGATTTCAACTTGCAGCCTTCTAATTTTTAGGTGAGTGCTCGGTTATATTCTTATCGTGTGTGTATCTTTATGTAGATTATTTTGTTAGTATTAAACCTGTCCTATGATGCCATGTGGCTAACCACTATTCTGTGTAACATGTGTTAAAATATGAAAACAGCAGTGGATTGCTTTGTCAATCCACTGCTGTATGAAGACTTCACCAAGCACTGCTTAATTTAGGTTTTCAACCATTTAGGTTAAATACAAAAAAAACATGGCCGAAAGGTTAGTTTGTGGAGGATGAATAATTGAGTAAGGTTATCAGTGTAAGAAGAAGCATGCACTGTGCTAGCTCGGGAGAGGTTAAAATTAGGCCAGGGCAATCACTAATGAGCTAAAAGCCTAGGCACAATGAAAAATAAATGGCAACACAAACGTGGCTCACTTGATTTTGTCTTGGCCATTCATTTAAGAGGTAAAAATTTCAAAACCGATACTTCAGAAACAGAATCTTTATTTATCCTGGAAGAATCCGATGAGCTATGAAGTTTTTTTCACAGATGTTCAGCAAATACTTGAGTGTTAGATGTAGCTCGATGTTTTATTTCAATTTCAAAGCGATGTTTGCCATTTATATAATTATAATGGTATCATCACATTCCACTCTCCTGGCTAGATATTTGATCCTTATGGCGGTACCCCGGGGTACCAAATAGCAAAATGGCCGAGGCAATTAAATATTTTATTTCTGGGACAATGTTTTCCAGGGGTGTGCTTAACTCCGCGACTGGGGTACCAATCAATCCAAAATCAGTGCTACTCCGTGATGTTGAAACGCAGCGAGGACGATGGCGCTGAAACCCTGAACGCTCGTATGCACCATAGTGCATCGTGTACAGCTCGTCGAGATGAGTCGATTGCCGCATCGCCGACCATCAACAACTAAAATGACTACATCACGGACATTATGCGAGACCTAGGGTACTATGATACCCCGGGGTACCGCCATAAGGCTCATTTTGCCATAGTGATAACATTCCTTTCCCTGGTTGGCAAAGGGTGAATATTAAACACATTAGCCTCCATGCATTTATTTGGCGGGTTAATTGCACATTTGTTTATCATGGCATGTTGCTAATGAAGCAATGGATGTAAATTATACCGTTTGACATTTTATTGTTTCCCAGTACTGATCATTGGGCTGCAATAAATAGTTTTTCCTGATGTCGGAAACTAATAGTTCATGGCTGATAAATGAAGCCCTTTCAAGTAATGTATATGTTTGTGTGTGCGTGTGCTAAATTGGCATATTATGCTCCTGTTGGTGGCCTTGAACCAATGGTGGAAATGGCCAGGAATCTGAGGCCACCGGGATCCATGTGCATTGCACTCACCACTCTGCCACCACTCCCATATATCATGTAAAAAAATATACCGAACATACACGGTTAGCTTTACTGACCGTAGGGATAAGAGCTCATGGTAAAGCATCTAAGCTGAGCAATCATTGGAAGGACGTTATTAACCAGGTAAAGTCTTAACTGACTGTTTCCATCCTACCTGCCTATGTCAGCTGTTATTTAGACTCTCTGTGTCTCTCTCTATGCCTCTCTCTTATATCTCTCATGCTCACATGTCCGTTGCATTACACTCTCATGCCTTTGGATTGCACTCTCATGCTCGCAGGACCTTTGGATTGCACCCGTTGGGTTGCACTCCCTCGTCGAGGAGGCCGCTCTCCTATCTTACATTTACATGCTTATTTCTCACATTAACATCACTAGCCCCAGCCACTTCTTTATGACCCTTGAGCTACACCCATTTCAAACCTTTTAAAACAGTCTGCCTCAGCAGCAGACCATGGTTTCCCACCTGATGATTGACGCTTGTGTTGCGCCCAAAAGGTCGTGATTTATTTTATTTTATACCCACGTGACTTTACCAAAAGAACCAAAGAGTAAAGCACCTAATGTCGGCAGAGTACACAGTGGGGTGGTGTGGTCTGCACTGCCGGGCTGCATTTATCCCACCAATGTTGATGTTAACATTACAAACAGGGACACGTGTTCTCTCGTTAACACGTGTGCTTCTCTCTGTCTGTCTGCAGGCTCGACGCGAGAGATCGGCTCGGCCCTCACCAGGGTGTGCATCAGACACCGTAGCATCGAGTCGAAGCTCAGACAAGTGTCAACGTACGTACGCACAAAGCACCACGCGCGCGTTCCCTAGTGTAAGCCGTACTCTGTGCTGCTTTCGCCTCAACCTGGAGGGGGGTTGGGGGTGGTGGTCATCGCCACTACTGGCGATGGTGCAACCGGCTAGATTAAAACTGGGCCATGAAACTAGGTCACGGAGACCCCCGAGAATATTGCGCAACGAGTGGCTGGCGGTAAACACGGACCCTTCTCAGAGGAGGCTTGGAGCATGGAGGAGTGGAGCAGCTCTCCAGCTGCTCTGCACCCATCCCTTCCGAATATTTGTCCTTCTTGTTATTGAGTCTTGCCTCAGAAAGAGAGAGAGTTGTTTTAAGAGTGTTTTTTTGCTGTTGGCTGTAGCTATATTTAAGGTCCCACAGTATTTGTGGGTGGCTCTATCCCATAAAATCAGGTTAATAAATAATATTTACTGAGTAGACCACACCCTACTTATGAGATTCGGTAAAGTTGAAACCAGTTCAGTATTTTACTTGTGAAAGCAACTGCTGCTTTCATCAGGAAGACATTGTTTAATGGAATTCGTGTTATAATTATATATGCATTTAAACAAAACGTTTCTTTGTTAATTTACTCTTTTTTTAAAGCTGTCTAAAATCACCCGAATTTTATTGAGTGCTGCCTCACATTATACCATTAAAATAATCTATGCCTCCAGTCTCTTGGCTGGCTGCTGGCTGGGCTCTTCTCCACCTCAATAATGGCTCTTATTAGTGTCTGTGAGCCGTTGCCACCAAAACTAGCTTGGTAACTGGCTAAACGGGATGTCCGTGTCACAAATAAACATTGAATTCAGCTGAAACAGCTGAAGACGACGATATATAGTGACATCGGATAGGTGGGAGTGACGAATACAGAATACTGACACGGTTCATTTAAAATTGCTCTAAACGTTATATTTGTGATATTAATTGAATTAGTTTGGGAGAATATACTTTAAATCCTAAAAAATATAATAAAACATCCTCACTATACTTATTTTTCAGACTACAGGATTGTGAGAAGAGTGAAAATGACAGGCGTCTTAATTTCTGTTGCCGAGCAACGGGTTCTCTACAAGTGCTTGTAAAACATAATCATAATGACATTAATCTAATAAGTAATAATAATCCATGAACCATATTCATGTCGCTTCTGCACAGGAGTGCTGGGTGTTTAAGTGGGGGGTTGGCACTGGGGTTGTCTGAGTGTGTGGTGGGAAAGAAGGCTACACTACACAATTGGTGCAACCGTGTGCTCCAGAAGCTCTTAGACATCCTTCTGATGCCTTCCATAACCTTATTAACATTATAAAGGACGAACATTATTGTTCATAAAATGAGGGAACACGTTAAATATAAAAAAAGCATTGTGTCACTTAAGGTGACATGGTGCCGTGTCCCACTTCAAAGTGTCGTCACGCAATCCTTAAACAGGAGAACCCTTTTGCACTCGGCTGAGTCATAGTGGTGGGATGAGCTATTGTAAAATAAAAGGCTAGGGTCTGTGTTATGCTTGGATTAGTTGCATGTATTCCTCACATACGCCCTTAGAAAATGTTGTTGAGATGAGCGTCGAGTTTGTTTAGGTTGTGTCTCAATATCTGTTGACGCAGGCAAGGAGTTCATAGCTAATAGGCACATCATGATTCATCCCCGCTTAATTCAATGGATTGTCATGATTCTTGGTCAATATTTGATTCATTAATCTATTATTTTTCTCATATTTTTTTATGTGCAATGTCAGTCTCTTGTTATGCCTGTCTTTTAGTTACATTAGAGTAAGTTTATTCGGTGTGAGTGTTTCAAGTGCTTCATATGTACATGTGCTTCACAAGCACTGATTTGATCCTGTTTGATGTACTCTAAATTGGCCACCCAACTGTGTTATAGGATTGGTTGGTGTACTGTCAAGTATAATGCTGAAAGCAACACTGCTAAATCTTGGCTAACTCTTAACTACACTGAGTAGCATTTGGAGTTTGTGATGACTGTGTTAGAGTATCGCTATTCTATTTGTCAAATCCTTTACATATGGGTTCATCCTATAATGGCCTGCTAGTGAGCTTTTAATACTTTATTACCCGCAACTTAATTTAGCATGGTTAGCTATGTGCTGTGCGAAAGACATTTTACATACATATAGGTAGCTTCAAAGTGTACCTATCCTGGCTCTGGCCCTGTGGTGACATAACTGCTGCATATTGGTTGGTAGTGGCTATTGCTGCTGTCGAGCATTTGCCTACACAGGAAGCCGTGACATTGTTGTGCTGTCATTTTCAGAGCCCTAATGGAAAGTCTGGTCTCTCCGCTACAAGACAAAATTGAGGATTGGAAGAGGAGTGCTAACCAGCTGGATAAGGACCATGCCAAAGGTGAATACCCTCCTCTCGTTGACACCGTTTGCTTATGAATTAGATGCCTATTTTGTTGTTCTGGTAAGAGTCCTTTAAAGTCTCAACCGAGTGTTACAGGGTCAGGCTTTGGTGGTTGATCGAATCCCTTTTCGAGTTTTGGAAGAAACCAGACAAAAAAACAACAACTCGGTGTTATGGGTGACGCTCAATTTGTAGAAATGTCAACCACATATTTTATGCACTGTCATATACTAGCCATCTAATAGCTCTGCAGGTGGGTGTTTCACACCAAGCCCACCTCCAAATCGGTTGATACTTGCCCGGCATATATTAAAGTGACAGATTTTTCATTTTGTGAAAATATTTTCCAGATAACTTTGCCTTGCGTCAACACGCACTGGCCGACTCGGTAGAAATAACACAGGTGCTTTTACTTCTACTCTTCATCCGATGGTTCAACATACGCTCTCGTAGGCCAGTCGACTTTATTTTATGCTGATGCTGCCACTGGGCGTGGTTGTCAGAGGGGAGTCCCAGATGGTAGCTGGAAGTGGTCACGGCCTCCGTTCATGAATGCAGCTGCGTTATAATCGGTGTCCTTGTGCGACGCGTTGTTCAGAGAGGAGAGCATGTGGTTGTAAAAACTATCAACTAAACTATTTTTATTTTTTTACTTAAAACTTTCGTGACTGCAGGAATTCATATTCTTTAGTTCTTTCGGTAAAGTCACGTAAAAAAACATGTGGTTTTTGTTTTCTTTTTTATTAGAAATTGTATTTTTATTACTGAAAGAACCAGAATAAGTCTACATCATAGACTGCCAATACGCTCACCAGCTTAAGAACCAGGCTACAGTCTACATTATAGACTTCCAGTACACTCACTACGATTAATAACCAGGCAGCAGTCTACATCAGTGTTTTTATTATTTAAATTTTATTATTTTAATTCACATTATTTTTTATTATTTTTTATCTACGTGACTTTACCGAAAGAACCAAATAATATTTTTTATTTTACCAGGTAAGGCCCACTGAGCTATATAGCTATTTTTATGAAGCCACCTGGCCACAATTTATAGCTCTACAAAGTGGCTTATCGCGTGGAAATGTATAGCAGCCAAATGCTCTAAACGCATGTTTCTCAATGTGGAAATACAAACCAGAGGGCCCGCAGAAAAATCCACGCAACAATGGGAAGAACATCTCCAAATATATTGGTGTCAGGATCGGGATCGAACCCACAACCTCCTGCATACCAGACGAAGGAGTTAACGTCTTTCCACTGATCTGTGGAATGGTCCTGCCCATCCCCAAGAGCTGGAGATTTACTGACGTCCTCTGCATTGGCAGCTCACAGATTTCGCAGCCCAGTGCCACAGGGAATCAAATCTCATCTTGGTGCAGCGCTTTCAGTATTTTATTTGGGCTTTAGCTTTGATGTGGCACGTGAGCGTGCAGTGTGCTCATTTAATTCCTTAATTGCGTGATTGCTGTGTGCTCAGGGGGTGCATGGAGAATGAGTTCTTTCAGGCCCAACCACAGTCATTGCCATTATATATGCAGAACATTATTATAGGAATCATTCAGTTATTATTTTAGTATTTTTTTAAGGGAGCCGGTAACCCAGAAATATTTCTTATATTTACATCAATGCTTTCAATAGCATTTCACATATGCACGAAAACCACAAAACGATAAACCAATTGAAATAAACTTTACCACTCGGCTTACAAATACGAATGTCCAGATCTTTATTGTTTTTGTGAAGATGGACAATGAAATACTTTCTTTAAGAGATTTTATTATTTATATGAAGCTTATATCACTTTATGTGAACACTTGTGATAACAATTTGGGGCACACCAGCCTTTTAATTCAGCAAGCGAGACTTAACGAATACAGAAATGTGCTCAATTCGAATAAAATGGCTGGCATGCCCCAACTTGCTACCACAAGTGTGTTATGCTATGTATCAATGTGATTAGTGAGTGTTCGTATATGGGAAAGGTATTTTCACATTTAAATTTCTTAACAATGTGGAGGTTTCTTTACTCAGCTTACTTTCCAGCTTGTTTAGAAATGGGATAGTCTGAGCAGCTTGCAACTCGTAATCCAAGAGGATACACGGAACTCGGAACTCGACTGAATCTGCTTATAAACCATTGTTAATATTAGAGGCCAATTTAGTTGTGATAACAATACACATGTCCCAGCGGTGAGCTTGCTCATGACTCAACCATTTAACGTAGTCTGGACCCATATTGTGTTCGAGCTATTCCTGGGCCTGCGTGGTTCCACAATTTTTAGAGAAAGTCCATCGCTTCATAGACCATCGCTTCATAGACCATCGCTTCATAGAATGGCTGGAAACTGCAGAGCCCACAAGGTTGGGTGAGAATGCAAGTCCACTGTGTATGGGCCAACTGCAGAACCATCCATGGCATCACCTGCCTTACTCGGCTTCATAAAAAAAGTCCATTTACAGCCTCACCATCGGAACAACTTGAGAAAGTCCGTATGAGTTGTTTGCATTAACTATCTGCAATGCACTTGCATTATTGAGCATTAATGTGTTATTCTATATTTAAATTAAGTTTGGACATTTTTAATTGATGATAACAAATAAATCGTGCCTCCCTTGACTTTTACGTTTTATCCCTGATCAGAGTACAAGCGCGTACGACAAGAGATTAAGAAGAAGTCTTCAGACACTCTTAAGCTGCAAAAGAAAGTGAGGAAAGGTGAGAATGGTAATTCCTGTTTTTTTTCTTTATTCATTCTCCAGACCAATCTTTCTCAAGCTTAGACACATAGGAGCACTCCCCACCTTTATAAACCTGATAACATCACGTTTAGGTGTGCTCTGTGCATGACTTGTTTTGGAGAGCTGCGAGTCATTGTCTGTAGAAGGGTGTATTGTTGCAAGGCTGACAAGCTTGCACTGTGCAACCCTATTATCACAGGTATGTTGTATGTTTTCTCAATTCCCTGTGGGCAGAGTTTTGTCTAGTCTATAAATCATCAATGAATACGAAGTATGTATTGCCATGATAATTGCCATGGTTTAATTATGTTTTATAATTGCTTCATGGATACCTATTTCAGCATTTTGGCACCGTGGTTATAGCATACAAATTGAATGGTAGCGAGTTTATATTCTGGTTGGCAGTTTAATTAGTGCTTCATTCTTCTGGTGCTGATCATGTTATTTACATCACTGGCTAATGCTTTAAGAATAAAAGGATAACTTATTTATATTCTTTGGGTCTTTCGATAAAGTCGTGTAGATAGGTTGAAAGAAAATAACCAAAAACTACGACGTTTCGATCACAACACAAGCGATCGTTTTCTTTTCTCCTGATGACGATCGCTTGTGTTGTGATCGAAACGTCATAGTTTTTTGTTGTTTTCTTTCAACCTATCTACGTGACTTTACCAAAAGACCCAACGAATGTGAATTCCTGCAGTCACGAAAGCTTTAAGTCAAGAGATAACTTATTTGTTCACATTTGAGCAGGAAAGAACTAACTTTTAAAAAGGTAATACTTTTAGGGTTACATTGACAATGAAGCGTAACGATGGAGTGGCAACCAAGGGATAAAATGTGCCTGAGGATGTCCACTGAGGAGTTGGAGTGACAAATCAGCCCGTGCGCAGGCAACGGTGGATTGTTGCATCGCAGGATGGCAACAGCTTTGGGAAGCCTTCATGCTTCAGTGAATTGATCATGGGTGAAATTTACTTTAAAGGGTTGTTAATGAGGAGCATATGAACCTAAAACAACTAAATATTATCCACTACAGTAATTTGTTAATTCCAATACTGGAGTATGCAGTGTATTTTTAAACTTCCTGCACTATCACTGAAGTCATGTTATCATTACTGCCATCATTGCAGCGCTACTAAACATTACAGAGAATGGCTTGAGAGAGTTTACAGTCAAAATTCACTCATCAATCTGTCTTAAAAGATTTGTGGTGTCATCCTTCCAAAAAAAGGACATGCAGGGACAAATGTGAGGTTGAAATCAGCGTAACTGTACACTGAGCACAGTTTGCTACTTTTTAAACGTGTATAGTACATGGGCGGCACTGGATTTTTAAGTTGCATTTCGCTGGTTTACTTATTTAAGCCACGACTGTTGCTTGAAAACGACATATGGGTGCGTGACTTCAGTCGAAAGGAGATGAGATGCCTTTCAAGTAATAGAAACAAGCTGTGTGACACTGGAAAAAGAGGAGGTGGATGAGATAAAATGGCCACAGATATTAGCCCTGCAAATAAATATGGAATTTGCCACAGCCAATAAATAACAGCAATTGATTGTAACGCCACTACAAGACACAAATGTATACACGTTGTACAATGTTGACTCTTAATTTATGACTGTCCTGTTGTGTAGGAAAACTTTTCAAAGACCAAAGGGAAAATAACTACACAGAACATTAACCCCTCCTATACCCAGGCTCCTGTAAAGCACCTCCTTGCAATTATCACTGGCGTTTTCTTCTGCTCAGCCAAACGACCGGCACCTGTGTTGTTATAACATTGGCATTGACAGCAGACACTGCCGTTTTGTGAAATAACCGGTTTGGCATTGCAGGTATACGATCTGCAAAAGACTATTTCGTAGGAGTACAGGTTTATTGGGCTCCTCTTCGAAAGCTTAAAGCATCTGTACTCCTAAAATAAAATGTCCCGAGCCACAGTTATAAAGTGTCATAAAAAGCATTCCTTGCCCTGAAATTGCCAAATATGCTACAGTGTGGATATAATTAGGGGGGCTCTGATAATTAATTAGTTTTGCTTTTATGTGGTCACATCGAGCCAGGAAGTTGTGAAACGGGGAGAAGTGAGAGGTAGGAGTGCCCAGGGCGCGGTGCGAGAAGTGTGAAATTCAGGTGGCACGTGTCAGCTACGTTTACACATTCACACGACGTTTCCCCTCAAATGAGCAATGGAGGAGCAATTATCTGTGATGGCAGCTCTGAGCCGTTCATATAAATTCCACATTCCCAAAGTTGGCGACATCATCTCTATAAGTGACATGGCGGAATTTACCCCTGTTTGCAGAGATTCATGGTTCGAGCCCCATTGCTGCCATGATTAATACTGCGGGTGTATTTATGATAGTGTGGATGTATTATGCATACAGAAGTGCCTATGTTCACAGCTAACATTAAAGATGCCTATTTGTTATAAAAAAATAGTAGACCATTTATGCTGGTGTCATAGTCCAAACTTTCCAAATTAGAAAAATTACCCACAAATGTTGAAATTGAGAGAAACTACTGCAGACTTTTTTTTTCCTGATAGCCTTACATGATAAGAATGGCACGAATACCATATTAACTTATGATTTTGTTTGATTGACTGCCCACAACATGGTTTTATAAACCCTGGAGAATTGAAGGGCTGAGAAATGAGCCGATACGATTTCAAACTGGATGTTATTTACTTTAACCAAGTGAAGGTTGCTAAGCTGAGCAGAGCACTCCACTTGAATTATGAAGGAAAACTGTTAATTCGCCAACTTTATGAAAATGTCTTATTTCCTCAAGGCACCATAATGTGTAATTGCAATCTGCAAGTATTCGTCAGTCAAACTTTCCATATAATTTATTAACCAAAGAAGGACTTTTGCCTTAAAGGTTACCCTATTTTATCTATCACTGTTAGAAGGCAATGTTACTGATGAAGGTTGAGGTTTTTCTGTTGTCAATGAGATTTGTGAGTTTTAGAGCTCATTTTAATGTTTATAACGTGCTACAAAAGGAGTCATTAAACATTGCTTGAAGAGGTGCTCTGACCACCGTGGAGGTGACTGAAGTAATAATAAATGCTAAGGGACCAATGGGGTTCATGGTCCATAGGTTCCATTGAGCAAGATTACAAGCCCTGGCTTCTTCACAAATGCAGTTAACAGCACCTTTTAGCCTCCCACAGTGCACAAATTAATCCCATGTAAACAGTTGTTTTTCTGTAAGATGCGTTGTAATGGTTAAACACCCATAGGGATGTTTCGGTCCTGCTGTTCATGCTTGTACACGTGTGGGGCCGTCTTCTTGGGAGGGCCACAGGAGGAGCCGATGGCATTGGCATGTGCAGCTGACATTACAGCCAGTGTCTGGAAAAAGAAAGGGTTAATTGTCTTGAGTAACCATGATTACTTGCAGGTTGAGAAAAGTATGTAATTACCATAACTATTATAAATAAACACACGTGGATTTGTTTTAGCATGTAAAAATCAATAACATTTTGGTTCCTCTGCTAATGGATACTGGATAAATATTTCCCAGCATAATATTTGGTTTGAGCTGGCAACTGTGCACCTGCTTTGACTTTGAGTATAAATTATGTCCATAAGGCCCATAGGGTGGCGACTGAAATGTGACTTCGTTTTACGTGGTAAAGCAGACCTCTTGTCTTAATTTATTCAAAATCCACCATAACAATGCATTATAAACTTTGGTAATACATATGATGGTGATCTTTTATAGGGTACATAAATTGGCACAGTTCAAACAATTAAGAAAATGAAAAACTACAGAAAGGCCAACAATTTAAGTGCTCACGAATGCACTCAAGAAGTCGGAAAAATAACGTTCATAATCTCAATCATTCAATGAAACATGGACATTAATAGAAATAAATATTAAGATCACTGCGATTAATATTCATCAAAGTTCGTCATATTAACAGCCATGCAGTTACACGAGCTTTGTAAACAATATCCTTCAAGCAGTAGAGTGGAGTATCTGCTTTGAGGTTCTTCAGGGAGACTAATGTGTGGGGGAAATAAGCTGCGTGAGGATAGCTTGTCAAACACCTGCTGCCCCATGCAGGCCCTCATTTCCCTGCTGCGTGTGGTCATGCACCATCCCTGCGTTAATCTTCCACCCTGCTCAATGTTGGTGGAATACAGACATATACCACCACACCCAGCCAAACTTATAGAAAACATTTATTAAAAAAGCAGATTTTTGCTAGTTATTAGTAAGTAAATATTTCTTGTATTTAAGCTCTATTAGTATTACCGTTGCACATTGGCATTTGTTGTGCCTGCGGGGTTAATTTTTCTCAGCTGATTCATGTTAACAGTAATGTGCGTTAGCAAGCAACACGCTCATATTTTATCACAACCAAGGAAAGAATCCTGGATCGTTGAGTCAAGGGATTATAAAGGGATACAGAAAATATTGTAAGATGAATTCCTTGCCCTACAAATTGGTTATTACCTTTTCCTGTTAATTTGTTTCTGGCAGTGAGAATTAAGGCAGATTATTTTAAGGTCGTTCCAATATACCCCAATTCTAATTGAATTTTGGGTCAGCAGTGTCTTGTCAGACCGATTTAGGTTAGTTGGTAATGCCAATGGCTTATATTGTGAAGTCGCTAATGCTTTCTTTTGGCCTGCTGTCGAGTGTATGTGCTTAATGTTTTAGATTCATAGATGATTAGTGTGCTAATAACTTGTGGACTGAAATGATGTACTCTGTAATTTGATTATGCGTACAGATAGAGGGTCTGATTCATATATCGGCAGACAGGCGGTTTCCGCCAATATTTAGTGGAGAAATGTTCAAACTGCTGTTTTCTATGTATTTTTCTCTTATTTGCCAACTCGTGGAAAATGCCTTTCTGTTGACCAGCGAATCACACCACAGGCGCAGGATACAGTAGCTGCAGAAATGTTGCCGCTGCTCTGGCTTTAAAAAAAATATATCACTCGACCCCTCAAGTTCATGCACTTTACCAGCTGGTACACACACATCTACAACATCGAACAGGGGACATGGATAAGGGCAATACTTAATATCATACAAAAACATTTTCATCAAAAGGGGAGAGAAAGTCCACTTGTAACTGTCACTGCCTCCTTGTATTTGTCTGTGCAGCGAAGCCAAAATGGTGCGCGAGGCGTTGTAATGCTAACGGGCTCTTGGCTCCCCGGGCCCTTTGTTCGAACCTTGCAAAAGCGTGTCCCCTAAGTGTCGGACATGCAGCTGCTTGAATGGGCTGCCAAAAAAATGGCCCATGCTCAAATAATGGCGATGCAAATTCTACGGGGCCGGCCGGCAGCCGGGCTGTGTGTGTGTGGATGCGTGCATGTGCCGACCATGTGACGTTAACGCAGTGCGATCAATGGGGAGCTCTGGGCCCATCTGTCTGAGCACATGTGGCAAGATGGGGGAGGGGTGCTAGGAGCCTGTGGGGGAGGAGGTGCATTTTTTCAAGCTTCATCTCTTCCCTGTGCTCGGCAAAAGCACTGCGCCTTCCTCGTGTGATATGCCCTACGGCTAAACTTTGTTTACACAGCTCGTTTACAACTTGTGTGTGCTCCTAATCAATTTTAGGAGGAGCAGGTTATTTTCTAAATTTGTTGTAGGACTTTTTTTTTGTACACTTGGAGGGAACTCTCATGCCATCTGTCTTGGTACGAGCCAACTATATTGTGCACATTTGCACAGGAGGGCCAAGCTTGATTTGCATTTTCTTGTTTAACACTGAGTTATAATGGGATAGAAATTAAGTCTAAACGAAAGTAATTATTAACCAAATTTTCTTGTTGTAGAGCACTGATTAGTCACCTCCCAAACGCAGACTTTCTAACCTACTGAAAACCGACATGCACCCTTTTGACATAATATACAAAGCACGCCCTTGTGTGCTGGTGTCATCCTTTTACCATTAGAGATTGCATTGAGCATGCTCCTTATGTATGGCCTTTATACAACTCTTTCGAGCAAATTTTCTTACACAGCACAAATACGTGGAACGAATTTAAAATAAAAATGGTCACCCGACTTGATGACGAACAATCCGTATTGCCTACAGTGATGCCTACGTAGAAGGTACTGTACTGCAGTACGTTACGGCATATAAAGCCACTGATAACAAAGTGTACATGTGAGCCACTGCAGTACGCTGGTGCATATAAAACTTAATCTTTCACGCAGTGATCCCTATGACGCCCGCTAGATGTGTACACGCACGGTTTGTAGTGCATTCCGGCACCTTATACTCCCTTGCCAGCTCTCCCCCCAGTGACGGGTCACCCCTCGCCTGCCCCCTCTTAAGCAATCTCGAGCATTGTTGTTGGTGCCATCACACCTACCCCTAGGAGCTGCTTGACTGCTGTTGTGCCCCTCTCTTGTTTAATTACCTCTGGGTGCATAACACGAATAAATCCCCGTGTCCATCTATAGGTATACCCTCACTCTCTCATGAGGAATTGCAGTACGTGCTCTGCTTTTCTGTTGAAGAGCCCTTGAATGCCCCCTCAGGTGCCTCCGACAATCAGCTTAGCATCCCCATTAGTGCCCCCACCCACCCCAGTTTAATTAATCCTTTATATGCCATTACATCCACTTTCCCCTCCCAGGTATGGAGTTGTGTTTCTCTCTCCAGTGAGTGTTTGTTTAATAATCCCTTGAACCCCACACTTATTTCACAATAAATGTGCACAAATATAAACCCTGCGGAATTGTATGCAGGCCTAAGCGAGCAGTGACAGTGTTTTGAATTGGGACATAATCAGCGCATTGCTCCTCATGATACCAGCAATCGCACTCTGTTCATCTCTCTTGCCGCTTCACAATCTTTCATCACAGTGAGCACAGCACAGCTGCGATCAGCTCGGTCGTTAAATTTTGTGCTCACTCCTACCCAACCTTGAGCGCTTAAAACATAATAGGTACATTTCATAACTCGGCTGATAAGATCAGTGGGGGTTACAGCAGCTCATTATTCTCCATTCTTTTTGTAATCTCAATAAACATGTTTATTGCAGCACTAGTCGTTGGCCATTGTACGGCAGAGTTTACTTTTGTCTTCTTTAATGCCCTTTCTGCAAATGGCCTAAAAAGTCAACAGAGGGTGCCTGTAAATCGGATAGGTATCCTTTTTAAAATAAGAACTTTCACAAAACTCTTCCCATAAACACAGTACTTTTCCCTTTTAGCACTACATATTAATCTATTAATTCTTTTGTAAAATATTACTTATCCAAATGACATATGTAACTTTCGATTTAAAGCTTTCGTGACTGCAGGGATTCATCTTCTTGGTTCTTTCGGTAAAGTCACATAGAAGGGAAGTAATAAAATAATAAAAATAAAACATAAAATAATTCTCACGACGTTTCGGCCACAACGCAAGTAGCCGTCCTCAGGTGAAACCATGGATATGCTGGATTCCTCTTGATATGCAAATTCTTTTGTCAAGGCGCCCCCCCCTTCCAACCCAGCTTATATATATGCTCCAAGCCCGTGTGCTGTTTCATTCAGACGCTGTCGCCTCGCCAGACCTGGTTTCACCTGAGGATGGCTACTTGCGTTGTGGCCGAAACGTCGTGAGAATTATTTTATTATGTTTTATTTTTATTATTTTTATTATTTTATTACTTCCCTTCTACGTGACTTTACCGAAAGAACCAAGAAGACATATGTAACTTCACATTAATTTACAGCATAAATCCTGAGCTTCCTTTATCTTATAAGCTGTGGTCAAACACTGCATAATTAAATAACACGTATTTAAGATATTGATATTTTTCACATTGACTGTGAATTCTAGCAATGGCCCTTTACCCAAAACGTAAGTTCCATGCATACATTATTATTTCTTATTCTTATCAAATAAAGCGTTTAGCACCACCAGCAGTCGCAGTAATTGCCAGTGGGTGCTTTAATGGAAATCGCGAGTCTCTTTTCAGGAGGTCAAAGTGCAGTGGGTTTGTGGCGTCCGTAGCTGTTGGATACAGAAAGTCCTCAGACAAAGGCCTTGCCGCGCCAGCTGGCTGTTCCTGTTAGTGCGCTCAGGGGGTGCCTGCTTTATTGGCACGTGCTGCATGACATCACGTCGCCAGGCAACAGCCACTGTGCTCAAGAGTTGGGGTCTGATGAATTAAGAAACTGTGACTGGTCAGGGCCACTTAATGCTTTTCTTAGGAAGCAGATCAAAGTGTGTTCTGCTGTACTCCTTCGTTATCCTTATCTTCACGTTGTGCAACGGTGTGTTTAAGTATATAAATATACAGGCGTGGGTGTGCAGGACTGTACCCTTGTGTGTGTAGTGGTTAGCGCATTGCACTATGAACCCGGTGAGCCGAGTTCAATTCCCACTTCGACCAGCATCAATGCCAAATATCTGAATCGGTCCTGGGCCCTTCCCTAGGTTCATTCAGCCTTAAATGGGTACGTGATGCGGTGTATAAACAGCACTAGTGAGACCAAGGGCAGCCAGGTGGAGTATTAGCGATACCACCCCCTCGTGCACCGCCCGGCCTTCATAAACACAGGGAGGAAAATTAAAACAAGGCTGAAGACAGTGGGGAAAAATAGATTTTAAAAACCCCACAAAACGTAGCAAGAAAAACAACACTAATGTTAGAAAATGCTACACAGTAGTTAGTGAGGGAAATAAAAACAAGTTTTTAATTCTCACCCCATCAATAACACGGTGCTGTTAAGGGAGCGAAAACATGTGGAAGGTAGAGTTGGGAGGGGGGCAGGGACTACTTCAACGAGTGTTCTAAGGAGAGTGGCTCAGGCAGTGCTGAATTCATTCATTGTTTAACCCACCTAGTTGGGCTAACTGCGACATCTACCCAGCGTGGGGTTCACTGCAGCCTTCTTGGATTGGTTGAGAAAAAAATGAGCATTAAACTTTAACACGTTTTAAAACTTGTTTTTACCTCCTGCCATATGAAGAAGACTATTTATAATATCTATTTTTCGCGTTTGTGTGCGTGTGTATACGTGAACACACGGTAATTGTGTTGCCACAGTTGGATTAAAACGTGGACGGGTGCACACGTACATGGCCACGTGTGGTGACAAAACACTAACAGCCTTATTCCCAGAGTAGTCTTTGCAAGATGAACAAAAAACGTTTTGTATTAAGCATTGCTGCTGCATTCAGAAATATCAGCAGCATGCCACTAACAAGACGAGACTGTGTATTCCCTCGCTATCACTCCAACTACGGCAGGAGGTTAAGTCCGCCATCGATTGAACCCTGTTTGAAAGCAGTGTGCATTTTTTTTAGCTCTCTTCTGTATTCTGCTCTTTCCTTTAATCTGCGTCCAAGTAGACGCTCAGGGTAAGTCCAATTACTGTGTCACGCCAATTCACCGACTCCATTGCTCATCATGGCACGTGCCCCCTCCCCTGTGTACCCCCTTGCTGGCGCCTACCCCAGTGTCGTGAGCTCACAACACTGCATGCCACGCATTGAGCCAGTGGAACTCGCTCATCTCTCACTCATCACCGTGTCCGCCGCCTCCACGGTGCTCTCGGTGTCACAGTTGCCGATGCGTCGTGGATGTGCGATCCCACGAAGCTGCGTGCTTGGTGCTTGTTGTTTGAAAGGTTTTTTTTATTGTTTCTGTTTTAATGTGGGCGTAATGCGTTTCTACTTTCGAACCATCACGCCTTCTTGTGTCATGTCATTGTGATAAAAAAAGTGATGTGGCATTTAAAAATATGTAACTTCTAAATGAAGCATTTGCAAACACATGCAGAAATATACCAACATTTTGCTGGATTGTCTTTACATCCAACGTTATGAAATGTTAATTTGACCATGATTCATTATTTAATTTCAGTCAATAATCTTAACTAATTAATGTTCGAAAAAATAATTAAAATCTGAAATTAATCAATATCTTTCTTAAATTGTATCTCACAGGGACCCTTGCTAAAGGCCATACCTAATTGAGTTGGTAGATGATTGTCGGTTTACATGTGTTTTGTGTATGCACTGGTGTGCTGTGTTATAAACATTCTGTTTAAGAAGAATCCCTAGAGGTTTATTGTTGTGTTAAATGCGCAATAAAGTAAGTATGTGTGTATCTATTTATCCATAATACGCGATCTAACCCAAAAAAAACAACCTGTTTTATGGATGTTATTGGTCACGAAAGACTCGGTGTTAAACTGTATCTCTTCTACTTTTGCACACCAGTTTCAGCATTCACATTGAGTGTTCACACACACTGCATGTATTTTTTTGCACAAAGCAACTGCTGCATGTGGAAACACAAATGCAGACAGGCCTCTGCAAAGGAGCGTTAAGGTCGAGGTTCACGATCCTCATCGCGATATGTGGAGATCTTCACTGCTTTTCGGAGGAGAATTCCTTTGTGTCTTAGTTTGTTGGCTGTTTAAACCACTCCAAAGCAGATGCTCTGGGACACAATTCAACAATCTGAACACTAAAACGTGCTTATTTTCACAGTAATGTTTATCAGTGTCATTGCTGCAGTATCGCAGCATTATCATAGATATGCTGCTGTGGAGTGATGACATACAGGAACATGGATCTCAGTCGATGCAGTGATGTCATTAACGTCACTTGGCAGGGATAAATACATTTATGTTGAGCTGCCACAAGCCCCCCCTGTGAGCCAAAGTGCCAGAAGACATCACCATAATAATATTAAGAAGAACAGAAGTCATTGTGGTTGCAGCAGGGCTGTGCAATCGCCAACAATGGGAAAGTTATTTATTTCACTATCCGTTCTTCAGCTGTCACCAGGCTTGACGACCTCTAACCCTGTTCAGTGAACTTTTGCCATCAAATAATGAGGCTAAAACCCACACACCTAGGGCACTGCCCCCCCTTGTGACGTCACATCTTGAGTGAACTCTGCTCCGGCAGCCTCGCCCGTAGACTATTCAGGTGTCCACCGATGGTATTTGGAAAATTGTTTACGGTGGCTTTATAAGAAGAGGGGCGGTTTTATCTGATGGTGTTGAAACACCCACCCTGCCCAGACAATTCCTAAAGAGAATAATTTTTGTTATTGCACTTGTTCTTGAAACGCCGTCGCCCAACCACTCGAAATCGCAGCAGTGGATTGCAGAAATAACGGCAGAAAAGAGGTAGCAGCTGTTGCCAGCAGGAGCTGCATAATTCACGGGTTCAGGAGGTTGAGTGGGCTCTACATGATGCATGCAGTCCCCCTTGGCCCCAGGCCTGCGTTTGCTCATATCCCCCGGTGAGCAGTGCTGGATGAATGAATTGGCGCCCGTCCCCCCGAGAAGGGCGTGCGTATGTGAGCGGGAGCGCAGTCTCTGTGGACGCCCGTCTCTCCCCACACCCCTCACTGCATCCTCCACTCATTATCACTGTGGGGATGTTGTCAAATAATTCTGCCATCTGTTAGGTTATTATAATGTTTTTGAACTTCCAGCCAGGAAGGAAGAGTCCACCAAATACTACATCTTGTTTCTGCGACAGGGAATGTCTGCTGATCGTGACGAGGAGCACTCCAAGTAAAAAAAGTGAAACAGAAAATGAGTACAGGGCAGGGTTATAGATCCAGCTGGTGAGGTAAAAATCTCACACTGGGCTGCACCATCACCCCCTCTACAATTGTCAGTTTGAAAACTGAAGTACCATCCTTAAATTAGCTGTGTTGGTATTCATCTGCATTGGAGGTCTTGAGCTAATGGCAGATATTTTACATTCCTGTTGTGGGGTTTTCTCTTCATGGGACGAGCTCTGTCTTATAAGGATGATTGATCTAGCAGACCAATAGTATTGGAATTCTTGACTTTGACGAGTGAAAATGAAGCGCTCTTCCATGGTACCACATGGCAGTCGTATAGTTAAACAATATCTTGTCCGCACAAAGCAGTGAGGGCAAATGTGAACTCACGATCACTTGAAGACATAGGGGAACGCCCATGTGGAGCAGAACTACAAAACAACAAAAACATCAACTGGGACTAGAAAAGAGATGACATGCTGAAGACAACTTGTAACAGTACAGAAGAGAAGGCAAAAGAAGCATACAATCCACAAAGGAGAAGTGACAGACATAATTGGGTCAAATGTATACCGGAGACCATGGCACCCACATGCTAATGGTTTATTTCAGCAGTGGAGAAAGAATGACTTATATCTTGATTTAAAGCTTTCATGACTGCAGGAATTCATATTCTTTGGGTCTTTTGGTAAAGCCACGTAGATAGAAAAATAATCGATAATTTTTCTAAATAATTTTTTTATCCACGTGGCTTTACCGAAAGACCCAAAGAATAAGAATGACGAATGAAAAATATTTAATTAACTGTGTTACAGTGTTCAAATTAACACTGTCATGGTTATTAGCTTCAATGGTTATTGTCATTTAATTGTCGCCAATAGATTTTCATTAGGGTGCAATAGTGTGCATTTTAACCAATGAGCTACCTATCTCCATGTATGCTTACAATTCTTTATCAAAATACAACTTCTATTCTATATGAAAACGTTTCCATGGACTACAAATACAACCTTGGACAGTTTGTGCAGAGGAATTTCAGTAGTTCACCTTACGCTTCACAGGTAATTTGTCTGCTGGCAGAGGGAATAACATTTATAAAATGTTAACAATATTTACTGATCTGAATGTTTTATACATTAATGTAGCGTAACTCATTTCATTATAATCAGGTTATCTTAAAAGGCATATCCCCCCCCCCCCCCCCATAACATTATGTTAATTTATTGAGAACTTGCATATATAGCACCTAAGGTGATTTAAAATCAGGCTGAAACTTGCTAATATCCAGTATCTGTTTTACAAGGGAAACTTGTACAATTTGGATGTAATATAAAGCAACAAGGAGCAGACAGTATCTTAAATATTTTAAATTCCTCTTCTCAGTCTGCTTAAGCTTGTGACCTTGCCACTATTGGGGACATGGGAGCTCGGTCACATATATAGCAACCTTCTTTGGCAATATCTTTAGATATATTGCTTGCAGTTAAACAAGTGGTCTGCTGACCTATTAGTACAATTTTTGTAAAATATACATTCACCTTCTTGTCTGTGGATTTTTCTGGAATACTCTGTTTCATTTAGAGTATTTAGCTGCTATATATTTCCACGTGATAAGCTACTTCGTTGAGCAATCATTTGTGGCCAGGTGTCTTCTGAAAAAATAGAGCAATATAGCTCAGTGGGTCTTAGCTGGTAAAATAAAAAATAGCAAAAAAAAACGTAATTTCCTCATTTTGTATTCCTGATTAAGGAACTGTTGAAACGTCCCAGTGCAGATTTATCTTGCAAAAATAGCCTTGACACTTGGCTGATGCTTCCCTGGATAAGAAAAGGAGAATCTGATTATGTGGTTCAAATATAACTTTGCCTTTAACATACCATCGCTGTCGACTTCACATTGATGCTTACTCCCACAATGATGCCTTCCCACTGCCAAGAGTAGTGATACATGCATTCAAATTCTATTCTCAAGGACCATCAACCTTCACCGGCAGCAAAATCGATTTGTGTTCTTTGATTGTTTCCTTTTAATGCCGCAAGCTCCCTAAATGAACCGGCATCATTAAAGTCTCTGCAGCGGGAGTCTGCTTCATGCATCGTTGCATTCCTGAGCACTTGCAAGTGGAGCCACTGGGTTTTGTAATGCGGTGTAACTTTCACACAAGGAGGTGTCTGATGAGGGTGGTGGGGGAGAGGTGATGTGATCTGTTATGGGGCTGAGTCATTCTCTTCCTCCTAACACCCATGCTTAGATAAGCTGGGAGGCAGTGCCACAGGGCATAAGTACTCGGTTGTAACACAATAAATATTTCAGTCTCTATATTAATTCCACTGCGCCATAGCTTGGCAGTCATTGGGCTTGTACAAAAAATAGTAACAAATGTACTCAATATATAACACCTTTCAGCGCAAGAGTTCTGTTTCACCATGAGGCACATTCTCCTATGTCTCTGCGATGAAGCAATTACCTACAAGTAAACCAAGCCCAGTGCAAGACTGATTGATCAGTTCTAAGAGAAGCTAAACTCGAGTCTAAGGTTAGAGTGACAGATTAAGCACAGCCATAATTACCATTACCCCCAATTCACTCAGGAGAGCTACAACTGGCTGGTTCTCAACACTTTTCAAGAGGGTTATACTCTTCAGTATTTTATTGTACTTTGTTATTTATGTGTGGGAGGACACCAGAGTATTCAGAAAAAAATCCATAATTCAGATAATTAGTCAAAATTAGACGTAGATTTTGGAACCTACTTGCTCTGCTGCTATCATATGTTACTTTGTAATACTTGAAGAAGATGGCTTGCACACATCTTGATCTCTGCATGATCCATTGACTCCACCTCAATTGCAGCCTTTTGCCACCACACCCTGCAGTAGGTGAATTATCAAGCCCCTGTTACGTCTTACCTCAATTTCATTTAATCAGTCATGAGAGCTTTTAAAATTAAATTTGCACCCATTTAGTCATTAATCAACGTTTTCTCTTTGATCCGCTCCGTTGAGTGGAAAGGTAGAGAGATTGTCATCTTTTCTGTTATTTTGGAAGGCTATGGTGGTCTTGTTATGGCCACAACATGTACAGGAACTTAGTTTGAAGTATCTTCTAGAAAATGGTTACTTCCAACAACATAGTACACATCCCAGCACTTTGCTGGTCACAGCATGTACTCCACATTTCGGGGGCGGGGGGGGAATTGCTGCCATTTGGTCCATGAATGTCACGTTATACAGCAACAGGTTTTTGTTTTCAACAGAGGTCACCCTTTCCAACCACTGACTGGGTCCACTCCTCCTTTCTTGTGAGGTCTGGTAAGGTCAGACTTTAACGTGCAGCTACCCTGCAACAATGGTAACAACACAAAACCCTGTGGTCTTTCACGAGACTGAACGGATATCACGATTGAAGAAACCATCACTTTTGAGTATTAAAGAAGAATTGTCGCGTCCTGTGTAGAGAGCCAGTGGCTTTTGAAGTTTTGGATTCAATTACTGGAGCAGGCAAGCGAAAAACAAACACTGCCTCCCCTGACTAGATGGCTTCTCGCGAACAGAAAACTCGAAGCTTTTCATCCCTTCGCAGATGACTGCACAAAATAATAACGGAAAGGAAAAAGATTTTGAATAATAATTGGCATGTGCACTTAGTGTGTCCATCCTCGGCTCAAAGATCAAATGAAATGTAGACCAGATAATAATAGCTGGTCCAAAAGTTTTGCTTCTCTCCCAGATGTTCCTTGTCGGAGAGTGCCTTTATTCAATGGCCTGTCTTGGTTAAGTGAAAAACTCTTATCCAGGTGAAAGCCGATTTGAGATTTTGGTAAGCGTAATTAAATCGGACCGTTATTTTCCACATGGACTTGCGAGTGCTTATTATGTGGGGTACGATAATCCGCATGCACCACTGTGTAGTGTGCGCTGCCATGGCATGTACCGCTTCGTGCAGCATGCAATTTGCACGTACCAATTTATACGCACTGACTTAGTGTATATTCACATACGTGGGCACGCTGGCATTTGCCGTGAGGCACGCTGACTTGCACACGAGATGTGATGTACATCGACGGACATGCGGGAGCACGCTCCACGCAATGCCCATCGAGGTGATGCACATTGACGTGCGCATCCTGGCGTGTATGCGATGTACACTACCGAATGTGCAACATTGCCCGAGGCGTGGCTTGCCTCCATTCACAAGTGCCTGTAATGTTTACACCGCACGCTGACTTGTGTACACTAGTGTGTGTCGTGTTTTGCATACCAATTTGTGTGCTCTTGTTGCTGTGTTGTACACACTGATTAGTGTGTTTGTCTTTGGCATGTTTTGCACAAGTATTTGTTCTGAGTGCTTGTACTGCATTTTGATGTTGTTTTCATGTACTTTATAGCACACTGATGCATACTCATTTATTGACGTGTCTTTCCCCAGTGTTATGGTGATTTGCTTATCATTTACTTTGTGGAATGCTTACAAAACACTGCAGTGTATACTCTTGTGTTGTTTCTTACATTCCTTAGTGTGTCATCTATGCTGGGACCTATGTTTGAATCCCTAGGTGCTGCATTCTCTCATAAATTCTCAGTTATTGAAATGCACTGCACTTGTCATGCATTCTGGAGCTTGTGATGTACACTGCAATGATGTGCATCATTTGACAGGCACTGCACAGTACACAGCAAGCAACGATATATTACAGTTCATTACACGCATAGGGAAACTCTTATCTGCGGTAAATGAGATGCTGATGTGCATTCTTAACTGGTTGTGATTTGTCACGTAACTATCGATTCAAATGGATTTCACACTCAATGCATGCATCAAATAGATGAAATAAGAATAGTTAATTTCATATTCCTATAATTGTATGCAAATTCAGGCTAATATTTTGGAATGAACTAAACAACTAAGATGGCAGAGACAAGACCAACAAGCTAAAACTGAACTCATTCTTCAGTTTAGTTGTAACCTATAATAATGACAGTCCAATCTTATTGGAACGGTGAATTGTAATAACATGCCTACTTGTGATGCTACACTACTGGCATGAGTCCTGCAGCGTTGGTGGTGCCTGTGCCGTACAGTGATATGCACACTATCATTGCTTGTCATGTACTGCACAGTGGCATGCATTAACCAGGGCTTGTCATGCACCACACGTCATTCATTCTAGTCCATGTGATGTACAGCACTTTGTTACAAATTATCCAGTGCTTGTGATGAATGGCGTTGTATCCTGACCTGCGTTCTTCCGTGCTTGTAATGTACTATACCTTGATGTACCTTCAGGTGTTTGTGGTGCATTTCACTTTGACATGTATTCTATGCCTTGTCATGTACGACTCCAATGCCCATTTTTCGGTGCTTGTGAAGTCCTGAACATCAACATTGATTCCAGTCCTTCGGCATGTACTACACTCTGAAATACATTTTGCATTGGTTACCATGTACTGCACATTGACACTGATATTAGTGCTCATCATAAAACACATATTCACAGTAATTTTCTTACTTTTATATACTTCTTTACAGACATGAATCCCATTACATGGCATGTACTACACCATGACTATCAATTGCTCATTGACATTAATTTTCACACTTTTATTAATTATTGTACTTTTATGTATATGAACGCTAATTCCATTACTTTTCACGTACAGTACCGTGCCTTGACATTCATCCAAGTGAATTCTAACTTTTCCCATGTGCTGCATAGTCACGAGAGGTTTTGTTGCGTTAATCCACGTTGACACGGATTCCTTATTGCGCGACGCACTTTTGCTGTGCACTGGCCAGCAACTCGACATGCACGTGTGTGCTTGCGTGCCGTCGGTCCCTGCGTGGGTGCGCAGGCAAAGGTGTGGATGTGCAACCCCAACTGGAGCTGGCTCTGCAGGACGTCAACGACTCGTATCTGTTGTTGGAGGAGACGGAGAAAGGCGCCGTGCGCCGTGCGCTTATCGAGGAGCGTGGCCGCTTCTGCACCTTCGTGTACCACCTACGGCCCGTGCTGGTAACCAGGGAGTTAGAAGTGGGGTGATCAGGTGGGGCTGTCTGTCGCGGGGCTCAGATCTGAGGGAAGTGCTCAGAGGGGGCCTTGTCTGGCATTTTGCCACCAACAACTTTTGGCGGCCATGCCGGCAACAGTTGTGATGCTCAAAGCGTGCAAGAGATCCGTGGCAACAATGGACGCGCATCGCAGAGGCGTAAATTACTGGTTCGCACCTGTGGCAGTGAGGTATGCTTGTGGCAGTGATGAGTGCCTCTGGTGGTGATGTGTGACTGTCGTAAAGATGCACTCTTTTGGCATTGTGTGCATGTAGCAATGAGTTATTCCTGTGGCAGTGATGAGTGCATGTAGCAGTGATCGTGGAAACCTGGTTGGTGGATCATGCAGAGATGGGAGCCTGCGTGAAACACCCCCTTGGCAGGGCAGAGGTGAACCCCTTGTAAGAGGCAGTTTGTGGTGTACAGTAGATCATCGCTTATCCGGCAGCTCCAGGGGGGTGAGGAGGTGCAGGAATTTCTAAAATGCCAGGTAATCACTAAGTTATTATTTAGAATAGCTTATTTTTGCACATTCTGTTCGGTATATTTTTTAGTGTTTAAAATTGGCATAAATAAACATACAAATAGACAAAAATAAACATCCTACTTTAAAAGTTACCGTATTTCTGTACCGTACTTACCACTCCAATCTCGAAGACTGCCTGGGTGGATGTATATATACGTGCAGTATTGTCATTGTTTAAGTTGTATGTAGTGTATAGTGTACTGTTTATAATATTTGACACTGAAATCAAGCATAGCTACTTTTTTTGTCACGGACATGGTGCCGATCTCCGGACTGGTACAGCCTTTGGAGTAGTTTTGCCAGTTTTGCTGGATCGGTTTGGGACCACCGGATAATGTTAGAAGCCTGATAATCTCACCCCGGATAATCGATGATCAACTATAGATTACAGGTGGAATACCTCTGCCAATTTGAGCATCTCTTCTCATTTGTGGGGTTTCATCCCTTGTACAAAAAAAAGTATGACAGCAAATGGGCAAAATGCCAAAGCAGGGCCCATCTGAAAGCATATATTCAGACTTTGAAGCTTGCATTGGAAAATATGTTAATTGTTTAAATTAATTATACAAACAACATTGTCGCTTTGTGCTGAAATTGTTTGAGCACATTTGTTATTGTTAGAAAATACAGGAGGTAGGATGGTTCTCAGTTTATTGTTGTGTTCATTTAACAATAGGCAAAGAAAATATAGATTTACTTGTATTGTTTACAACGTATTTTCTTCAGAAATTAGAAAAGAGGTTTTATTGGATGAAACATAATCTGCTGTAACAAAACATGTTTACGGAAAATATTTCTAGGATTTGGAAATAGTTTAACAACCTATGCGCTGCAGATATTTCAGGGAATTATTTATATAGTTTCCCCATCGATCTGCTTTTTTATCCTCATCAAATCATGTTGCATGGTTTAGCTCCCTTCAGCAACATTGCAACTTGGAATTTTAAATTAGTTTTGTCCCAGTAAAGTCTCTAATGTGAACATTATCATTGAAAAATGTTGCAAGAGCATGCCTTTGTACTCTTTAAAAACATAGTTTTTGCCCATTCGAACCCTACTCCAGTTAGAAGTGAATTTTATTGATAGTTGTCTTGCCGGGGCATGAAACAACTCTGCTGTGCTATAAATATTCCCCATTTGCTATTCTGCTGCTGCATAACACTTGGAACAAAGATAATTAATACCGAAAAAAACTAAATGTGATGCATCGTTTTCTCAATAAAATCTGAGGCAAGGAGGCCATCTCGCTCATAGGTCAAAGTGCCGAGTTGACACTGCTGAAATTCTGGTTTCCAATCCAAGGCAGCTGCCTCTGATTAAACTGACTTCTGTGTAGTGATTTAATGGTTCTCAGCCTGGTCACCACTGACTACAAAAAGCCATGACATTAAATGTGATTCTGCACTTAATTTGGTCATATTCCAGCTTTGATCATTACACATTTTGGTTTGACAGTCATTCACCGAGCATTATTCTGAGAGGGGTGGAAAAGTACTGACCATAACTGTGTGGACTCGAGGTCATTTGAATGGATCTCATAAATATTTCCATGATATATGTTCTCATGAGCAATTGTCCAACATAAAGGGTTCCACTGCTCTGCAAGATATCTGAAGCAATTCTTAATATCATGACAGGACACTGATAGCTCTATAGGGATAAAATTGTGCGTAGAAAGGTAATGGTTTGTTTGCATGTATTGGTACCTTTCTGTGTTGTTCATCATTCATTGTTGCTTTCCTCGCATATTTTCAGGACCAGGAGATTTCCATGTTGGAGGAAGTCACTCATCTGCAGACCATAGTGCAGGACCTGACCAACATGACCTCCGATCCTCACAGGCTGCCCCCAGCCAGTGAGCAGGTAATACTGTCAAGGTCTTTACACCGCTGGTGCAGCATAGCATGAATGCGTTGCTGTGATTTAACTGCACAGAAATTGCTCTTGTAGCTGGAGCTTGACATTATTGCTTCAAATTACAATCAACAACAGGTACGACTGGCAGAATGTCCACTGCACACTCAGAAGGACAAAGCTTGGGCATATGTATGTTGAACTTCTTTTGCCACCGTACATAGCCAACCGTGCTAATTGGAGGCGCGGAAAAAAAATTGGAGGTGCGGGGGAATGAAAATCGGAGGTGCGGGCGAAGGAAAGGGGTCAACTCGGCATTCTGTCCAGTCAAGGTTACTAAAATTAATACTACTTTGTGGGAAGTTGACAATGGTTGTCCGTTTGCTGCATATGAGACTCGAATTGGAAACTGGTCTCGTGTTTTCTTTACTTACACATGATCCTAGACACAATACAGATATCTTGCATGTTTAATTGAATACCTTCAATCTGCTAACACAGTGCTTAGCTATCATATTAATAATCAAGTTTTTAAAATACTTCCGTTGATGACTAATCAACTAATTATTGCAGCTGTACTTCAGACTGAATCTTGTGTCTCATTGCATCAGCGCACTAATAGTTCATGAGGCTGGTTCTGTATCCCTGCTTTTGACCTCTACAAACATTCTGCTCATTGCCTGTCCTCGTAACTCCTTGCACGTTTCAAATGCAGGCTGAAGAGCCATTCGTTGCCTATCCCCATATGAATAATTCATTTAAACCTTGCGTTATTCTACATTTCTCTGTTTTTGTTTAATTCTGTATGCAATCATGCATTTGTGTGTAAAGCTGCCCATGTCTTCGTGCTTCACTCCCCACTTAAGCACCATGATTTTATATCCCTAAAAGGCAGTGTCCTGGCTACTCCTTTTTATTTGTGTTGTGATCAGGGGTGTGTCACGGCTTTATGAAGCGATGTGCAAAGTAAAAAAAGAACATAGGCACAGCCTGGTAGGGGGGGCCCTCTTGCATTTACCTCTTCTTGTGTCTGAGTTTTTTAGACCTTTATAAAACCTTATACTGTCAACGCATGCATGTGTGTGTGTAGCCGTGTGCACTCGTAGTATGGGACAAGTGATAAATTAACCATGGCACTCAGAAAATGTATCGTTTCCTCCGTTCCACTACCTTCCGCACGAAAGTTAATTATGTTAATATAAAACACTTTTCTTTGGCAACAGCATTTGCAGAATTACGTGGGCATTTTGTGGTCACGTTTTAGCCTTAGAAGAATAAAGAGGTTGCCTGTGTAGAAAATATTTTTTTGTTTTAGTCAGCTAGATGAATGTAATAGAAAAAGAGTCATGACGTAAATTCACAAAGAAACCAAGTAAATACATGAATACATTGAGTGAAATTAAATGGCATGGATGCATGAACACATTAGGTCTATTTGTAGTATTTATTTCAAAAAAAATCCTGCCCAAGTCACAACAGTGTTTATCGAGGTCTGTAAATAAGAACTGCAGTGTGGTACTTACTGCAAAGTGCTATTGGCTTGCTTTGATTGCTGGCCATGTGCAACACTCATGACAATGAGTATTTCAGGTGGAGAACCTTGCCATTGCAGAGACAAAGGTGGCTGGGCATGTGTGGTGCTCGTCGTACAATTCCCTTTCGTGCCATGCTGGTCATCATGGCTTTTTTCTGAAAGCGGCTTGCCTCAGCAGTTTATAGTTAATACGTATAGGTCACAATCTGCAGGGGGGGGAATTGTACACTGAAACAAATCAAATGTGGAGACATAAATTCCATATGGACAATCTACATCCATCGCCCTTTTGTGAAGCCACTGATGGGTGAAGGTCTCACCATGCCATGTAGGTTGTGGGAGTTATTTGATCACCATTCACTACGCTGATCAGTGCGGGTTGGTGTAGGCAGGGAGCAATGACGGTGCGCAGTGCAATACAAGAATATATTTTTCTGCACTGACTTCTGCCGACAATGTAGTCATAATGTGTTTCACTTGTGTACACATGACGATTGTGCAGTGTTTTTACATACAAGGTTGGTAAAACAATATTGAGAAACAATCACCCAGATGAAAGTAGCACCAACATTAAATTAGTTTGATTTAAAACCCCTGCATTGATGTACTAGTTGTAGTATAGGTGCACTGATGTGCGGAGTAAAGTCAGTGCCCATATAGCAAAGGAAGATGCATCCTAAAAAAAGATATCGTTTTGTAGATATGTACCCAGACTGGGTGTTTCCAGACTGTTTGACTCAAGCTTGCAGCATCGTTTATGAGGGGGGGGAAATATTCAGAAATCCCAGTTGAACACAATGTCCTAGTACTCTAGTGATGTTGTTATTAAAATATATAGAAGTGGCTTCACACTGCTAAAATGACATGCCTGACGTGTTTTTTTTTCTCATATATACAAAGGTTCCAACTTATATTTGGCAATCATAATTACATGTATGCGAGAAACTAGCTGTTGTATTACATCTTGCTTAAAACAAGCACTGGTGAGGTTCATTGTCAGCTTTGAGCCAGTGGTGGACACTCCACATTCCCATTACATGGTCTAGTTTCTATAGGGCAACCACTGTTGACTTCTCAAAAATAGACCTAATTTTATCAACCCTGGACGGATGATTAATTGAGTTGAATCTCAACCAGAAATTTAAACTCGCAACTTTACATTTGTTAGTAAAGTACGACGTCGAGTTGACTATTGAAGGATGACCGGCATGAGAAATGCACGCAGGGCTGTGCATGCTTTTAATTTAAATATAGTGCGTTGCTGCGTATCCAATTCAATGGGGACTGAGGTATAGGCAGATGTGAAAAAGTGGCCATTTAAATATCTGTAAAAAAAGTGTAAAAGTCAGATTTGTGAACACCAATAGAAAATAAAACTTACACCGTGCACAAATATTTAAATATGTGACTGTAAAAACTATTATTTAGTACAATCGGTATCCGTACCATTCTTACAACACACTGATATCAATATATCAGTTGCCTTTTCTCACAAGTAATTCAGTTCTTCTCGTGTATGCGAGACAGCTTTAAAGTGTAAGTGCCAAATTACATATTTTTCATGAAGACACTTGGGGCATGAGGCTGCATGCTTTTATTGCTTCGTGACCCCAAAGCCAAGCACAGGGAGCGAGCAGCTGGCAGCAGGGGTTAACAGTTGGTTTTGTGTTGTGTTGCTTGGATTTTTATTGCAGGTAATTTTAGACTTGAAGGGCTCGGATTTCAGCTGGAAAATCCACACCCCACCCGCCTCGCCGAGCCTCACAGCTTCCTCCCGCCGCTCTAGCGTCAGCAGGTAAGAAGAACGCCACCCGCGGCAGTGGCAGCCCCGTGTGTACAAGTCACAAAGAGGTGCCCAGGTGGTTCAGAAGTTAAAACGCTGAGCTTTTGCACCGCTGTGAATCCTGGGTTCAAATCTGGGCAACTGCCTGTGGTTTAAACTTTTCCTGATGACGACCGCTTGTGTTGCGATCGAAACGTCGTAGTTTTTTGTTATTTTCTTCCTGCAGTCACGAAAGCTTTAAGTCAAGATTTTACTTGCATTACGTTGGGTTTGGCATTTAATTTGGCTAAAATCAGCTCTGGGAATTTAAATATATCAGTTTGATTTGCATGCAATGAAAATTACTCTCTGGTACAGCGTTGAGGCTAGTTGAAGGGGTCTCAGAAGTGGTTCTCTGATATCGGTTTCCTTGACCGGTTACCCTGCTCTGTAAGAGGTGTAAAATGGCTCATTTGTTTCATGATTTGACGCTGATGGTACAATAGGGAAAAAAATGGGGAAAAGATAAAGAAAGAAGAAGAATTAAACGATCAAATGACATGCAGCTGTTGTGTGGGCATGTTCTGCAGTGTGGCCCCTCCAACGCACCTGAGCAGCCGTTTCTACAGCGTGTCATCCCGTGACTCTGGATTCCCAGCCGCTGACGCCGCCTCCCTCACGCCCCCCGACACTCAGGTAGGCACGCACACGCATATGTGTGTCGCTTAACGGAACCCACAGATTCGGGGATTCCGCAGATTGAGAAGGGCAGTGTATGACCAAGATCTTAAGTCCAAAGCCTTGAGGTTCAATGTCTCTCAGGAGGTCATTCATTGTCTGTGAAAGAGCCCTTGAGCACCTTTTGAGAGTCTGGATTCAAGCCCTGAGGGGTTTGTTTCTCTGAGGGGAGGCTGTTATGTGTGTCGCCGTATTGAGCCAGTACCGCTAAGTTTCAGGGGTTTAAGCAAGAGGGCTGCCTCTCTCTTAGCGGACTTGTGTCCATGCCAGGGAACGGAGCCAGTGCTGAGTCGCCACTGAAAGGAACAATTTCTTAAGAGCAGATAAGTCAAGGTGTTGTACCAAATACTGAGAGAGGTTCCTCCTGGCCAAGTTCCCAGCGAGTTCCCTTTCCTATCGCCAAGTCTCAACAGTAACGGTCAGTCTGATGCGGCCACAGTGCTGGTGGCCAACTCCTTAGCCTCCTCTCGTGCCAGAACCTGGTGGAAGGGATCAACGAAGGGGGAAGTGCGCCACTTAAATGTCGGGAGTCCGATTATTTTATCACAGCCAAAAGTGACTCAAAAATATACAAAGGTATTATTATGACTCTTAAATCGAACTTTGTACACGCAATCTCCATTTATATCTTATAATTAGACTGACACAATTTGTTTGAAAGTGTGTTTATATGTTTGCATCTTTCTCTGGTTTTGCCCTTAGAAAATATTACTTTGGAAAAAACAGTTCACAATTTGGTCCAGGATATATAGCAGCTTTGTACTGAATGAATCACAGCTGGTACAGCACAACCTAGTGGATGATTACAGACAGAATTTTACTGCTTTAGAGTTGAACTCTAAATGTTCAGTGCAATTTGGGCATTTAAATTTAATAGTGCCTGGAAATATATTGACTGCAATGGTTCGCAATGTATATCTATCTCAACATTACATTTAGTCGAAGCTTGTACTGTAAATGTAGTACCCTTTGAAGTTTCCTACAGCAGCAACACATTATTGGCTGAGAAGTGATCGAGGGCAGGCCTAGTCCACTATGTGATTGTGAAACAAAATATGGCTTTAAAAAGTAGAGAAAATGTCAAACCATCAGGCTGTGAATTATCCGATGCAATGTAGAGTAAATTTCGATATAAAGCTTTCGTGACTGCAGGGATTCATCTTCTTGGTTCTTTCGGTAAAGTCACGTAGAAGGAAAATTTTCCTTCTACTTGACTTTACCGAAAGAATCAAGAACAACAATGTAGAGTAGTGCTTACTTACGCTGCATGTTAATGCAGTTGACTCCCACTGATGTGGATAATTGGCCTCTTACAAGTCATAAAACCCTGAGTTGGTGTAAATTCATAAATTCACAGCTGTACTTGGTAATGACAGTGTGTAGGAAGCATGTCACTTGTCCTGTATAATGGAGTGCTATGTATTCTTTACCTAAACAGATGGTAGCCGTCTTGGTTTCTCTATTTCCTTTGTTATTGCAAAAATCTTGGAGACCATAATTGTATATTGGCAGCTATTCTAAAAATTTTTACTGCCTGTAATTTTCTAACATAGCATATTACCAAAAACATATTGTAACACCACTGTAATAACACTGATTTAATAAATGTGGAACATTTCAGGCAGCAGCACATCTTTTACAAATACTGTTTTGCCAGGATGCTGCTGTGGTGTTAATAATTGGCACACTGGACTTGCAATCCAAAGGTCATCAAGTCTGTTCTATCTCTCTACGCAGCAGTTGAAACAGTCGACAGGTTTGTTAAATCCCTCTTGTCAACCCAGCAGTATAAATGGGTACATAGGGTGAAATGTGTTTATTCCCACAATACTGAAAGTCTGGCCAGAGTGGAAGAGTACGCCAAATATATTTTAGAAGTACTCCAGAGTGCTCTCTCTACTGTACCGTGTGAGCAAGCCACGTTAAGGGTTGCACCTTAACCTATCTTAGAATTTACTTTGCCGCAGACTGTAATTCCCAGAAGATATTACCAGGCAACAGCAGCACTTACAAACTGACCTGGTGGCACAGGCACCAATACTTGTGTTACCCAGGTACACAACGTAGCAGCTCTTGGGGTTTCAGGACAACTGCTTGCCATCAAATTAGGGAAAGCACCTGGGTGGTACTTCTGCAAGTAATCCAAACACTTATTTGTTTTAAATATTTGCTTCCACATGTGAACTAAACTATAAACTGAACTTGTTTTTACCAGGTAAGGCCCACTGAGCTATATAGCTTTTTTAGAAGCAACCTGGCCAAAAATGTTAGCTCAATGAAGTGGTTTATCATATGGAAATGTATAGCAGCCAAGTACTCTTAAACACACGTTTCTAATTGTGGAGGAAAGACTGGAGGATCCAAAGGAAAATCGACGTGACCACGGGGAGAGAGACACGCAAACTCCAAATATACAGGCATCAGGGTTGGGACGGAAATCACGCCTTCCTGAATACCAGGCGAGGTAGTTAACATCTCGCCACCGCAGCAGGCTGGCTGAAGGTGCTCATAATGACCATCTTAGTACCGCTCAGCCAGCAATGCTGAGATTCTGAGGTTGGATCCAAGAAGCTTGCTGTGAATTAAACTAGGTTTGCGAGTGAAACGAGTCAATGGTTTCAGCCTGGTGGGCTATGAATGCACACACCTGGCAGGTGTCATTTTGTCAGTTTGATATATTCCAGGTTTTTGTTTCAGTGCCATGTGACAAATAACCTTTACCACGTCTATAAAACAAGTGTACCTGTAGAGTAGATAAGAGGTCTAATCGTGTCATTTTAGAAGTAATTCAAATTGGATAATAATGCTGTGACTGTTCCTTGACACAATGTGATGTTACGCCACTTATCGTGTGCATTTCAAATGGAAATATCTTCATCCCATTATATAATTGTGGTAGCACAGTTGGAATATAATTAGGAACAAACATTAAATGTCTCTACATATATAAAAAGGAAAATTGGCTATTTTCTGAGACATGTAAACCCGAGTTCATATTGAGCTCCACTCCAGTGAATGGTGGCTTGACTATTAGTAGCAGTCGCCACCTGTGGTTCTACTTAGGCACTTTCCTTTTTACAGTAAATTCCCCCATGTCCAAAGTATGCACTCCCAGAAGGCTGTGGGGCCGATGGGTTGTGTAAGAAATACTTAATTTTTTATGTCGCGTTATAGAAATATGAAGGAGAAATTGGTCATCTATTTGGTTATTTATATCTTCAATGACACAAATTATTATTTTGTGTAAATGTTATATAATTTTGCTTCAAACTAAGACCCATATATTAAATAAAAGGTCTTTGCTTCTAGAATCTGGCAAGTCTGACTCTGCTGATGAGACACTGTATGTCAAAACTGGTCCAGAATTTGCATGTACTGAGTCAATGCTGCAGGAATTGTGTGCTTCCAGAAAGCCCACGGGACTGATGGGTTGTGTAAAAGATACTTTAAATGTTTGGAATGGAGATCCAGATATATGAAGGAGATATTGTTTGCTTATCTGTTCCCCTTTGTCAGGGGTGGGTAACCTATGATCCACAGGTTCTATTCGGCACACTTCTTCATTGCATTTGTTCCACTCGGCCTACCACTTTCAAATGACCTGCAAACAATATAAATCCATCGCTGCAATCATCTTCGCCATACTAATTTGGTACTAGAGGATAGTATCTTTTTAACTTTTAACAACACTGTGTTGTAATTATAACCCACTCAAGTCACTTCTGTCTCTGCAAGGTCCTCATGCATTTACAGAAGTTACCGAGTTGTGTATGTGTGTGTCAATGTGTGGCCCGCCACAGCTTTTTGAAACTCCTAATCTGCCCTCACGAAGAAAAAGGTTCCCCACCCCTGCCCTTACATCTCTAAGCCTCCACTCCGATCAAAGATAATTGCCCAACATTACGAAGAGTTGATGCGCACCCACTGATGCCCACACTCTTCTCCGCCTGTCCCACGCAAACGCCTGTGCGACGCGATGCAGACAAAAGTGCCTAGCCCGGCGTCGTCCGACACCTCGGAGGCTTGCCTCTCCACCAGCGACTGTAGCTCGCCATCCTCCACTAGCACTGGCTCCACGCAGGGCGCCGCACTCAAGGCGGACAAGGTGTGCGCTCCGTGTCGGCATCGGAAAGAACAACAAGAGGGAACGGGGGGGGGGGGGACGGTGAATGGTGGCGGCTGCCGCAGGCCGATCCGGGCCTGCCAGGGCCTCCCATTCTGGCATCACTCGCTCCATTCACTCCCTTGGCATCGTGGGATGCTCCTGTCACTCAAGTGCATAAACGCCACCGCGGGAAAAATCAGCGGCAGAGAACGTAGCTGCAGGATTGCAAGAAAATTGGACAAGAACGTTTTTTTTTTACGGTAATTAGCGGCACAATCTTCTGCTAATTTGCAGTAAATGAGGGGGTTGCTTGTGAAATTAGCAGGCTTAGCTAATTTTTGTGGTTAAATATTACAAACAGAACATACTCCAAATTAAAAAAAGCCGACATTTATTTTCAGTCTCTGCTTTGATTTTTTTTCATTCTAATTCACTGTCTTACACCAGCTAAATTATGTATAAAAAGATAAAACTGTTGTGCAGAACAATTCAGACTACATTTGGGTGCTCCGATGCCCTCTCTGTGTAACACTATCGGCCAATGTAAATTAAAAAGGAATTCCGGGCGCGTGGAGGAGCCCAGGTGCGGTGAGCATTTACATCGAGACAGCCCTGGATGCGCTCGGGGACGTGGTCACCATCAGCACGGCTGCATGCATCGGGCCATTGACATGTCATCTGTTCTGCCGGCAACACAGATCCACAGTGGCGCTCAACGTTACCTCCCCGGGCACTGTGGGTGTTTTCAGTGTGCCACAGGTAGCAGAAGGGGGTCGGTGGTGGTGGTGGTGGGTTTGTGCCATAAGCAAAGCTCCATGAGGCACACAAGTTGTGGCGGTTCTGCGGCAGAGACACCACGGGCCGTCACAATCGAGGCTTTTTACACCACAGACCTCCTGCCACCTGTAGCATGGCAAAAGCACTCTGCTCTCCCTGGGGTGCTACCTTGTGCCATTATGGCACCCATTTTGCCTGTCCATACCATGTTTGTCAATCAGTTCTGGCCATTGATGTTGTTGTTGTTGTGAAAGCTGAGCCGAGTGCCAGGGTGGTTTGTTTATTTATTTAATTTGCTTTGTTTTCCGGGAAGTGCTGTCAAGCTGCGAGCTATAATGTTACATGAAAGTTAGTACAGTGAATGACTAATTGCCATTTGTTTAATTATATATGTAAGAAATATTTGATAATTTGTTTATAGTGTTCAATCTGAAATACAACACTAAATTGGTTTTTAACAACTTACAGATTAGTTTATAGCGCTGTGGAGTGTTTTCTAAATTGCACTCGTGCGTGTCGTAAGTCCTGTTTCTTCTCGTGCCGTTCCCTGAAATAAAAGCTGGGTCTGTTGGCGCACGCGTGTAATCCAGCAACTTGCACGAAGCACGATTCCTCAAATGCGTGGGTTGCTTCTGGGAAATCGTGCAAAATATACTCGAGAAAGAATTGAGCCAATAGCCAAAGAGCCTTTAGACTCAACACTTATCAGGATATAGGGATGAATTATTGGTTTAAAACGAACTCGAGGGCTAATTTGTAAGAAAGCTATGTAAGCTTGACAGCGCTATCTCGTGTGAAGGTGATAAAGCACTCGTAAACAACTCGCCCACAAGCCCCGTGCTCTGTGTTTGAAACATGGTGAATGGAGTCTTGTAAATCTGCACATGAACCCTGATGCACACATTAATTCAATTACCATCATCTCACTTAATTCTCATTCCGATTACTACACACATTGCATTCCACACACCAACAATGGTGTGGACACTTACCGATAATCCAGTGTTTTGGAAGCAGTGGTGGTGTGGCTCTCGGAGACTAAACCATTATGTTCACTTACCTGAAAGGGAATGAGGTATCTCTATGAGGTAGTAGAGCAAATAGGTGGCAAGGAGGCTTTATTCAGAATGAAAGCTTTTGCCATGCATTACAAAGAGTATTGTCAAATAAAGTCAGTTTTACCGTGCTCAAATGAGCATGAGGTGGTGTTCATTTCCATTCATAGCTCGTTCCCGCATTTTCACGTTGCTCTTATGGGGGCCAGTCTCAATTGTACAGCCACTGTTGACTTCCCACAAAGTGCTACTCGTTTCATTGAGCCCGCACCGAGAAGCCCTTGAGGTTATCGTAGGTGAGAATTCAATGCGCAACCTCATACATTTGATTTCTTACATTAACATCAATAGCCCCGCCCACTTCGTTTATGACCCTTGGGCTACGCCCATTTCAAACCTTTAAAACAGTCTGCCTCAGCAGCTTTCCTCTCTTTTTTCCTCCTGATGACGACCGCTTGCGTTGCGATCGAAACGTCGTAGTTATTGTTTATTTTATTAGTTTGAACTTATCTACGTGACTTTACCGAAAGACCCAAAGAATATGAATTCCTGCAGTCACGAAAGTCAAGACTTATACATTTGACTTTCACAGTCTAATCGAAGTGCTGTCCGTGTGGAAAATATTATTGCGGCATCATCGTCTGCTTGTTCCTCAGCTTCTGGTATAATGTGCAAAAGCCCAAAACACCAAGTAGCCAGCAACACAAAGCACTTTTA
The DNA here is from genome assembly GCF_015708825.2 of Lethenteron reissneri. Lineage (NCBI taxonomy): Eukaryota > Metazoa > Chordata > Hyperoartia > Petromyzontiformes > Petromyzontidae > Lethenteron > Lethenteron reissneri. The sequence continues at coordinate 10,907,349 of NC_083827.1, forward strand.
AAGGTGTAATAGATAAGAATTAATATGCTTCTTGAATTAATCTGAATTTAAAATAACAAAAAAAGAGACAAGAGCGATCATAAGATGTGGGAGCCTTCTTATATTATTTGTATTATTTATTTAACAGGGAGATGAAATACATCCATGAAACATTGCCTCTTTTTCAAGAGTGATCTGAGTTACATCTAGGACAATTTAATTAACTGCAGTGGAGCAATTCACATTAAAAGTGTGCAGTGTTAGTTGTAAGCACTCTGCCACAGCAGCACCCCACAGGATGACTATTATCATCATGACAACGTGAAACATTTAAAACGTGAGGTTAAGTGCAGATTTCCAATGGCCCCTTTCAACCGCAGCGTTGGGCGCACCGCAGCGGCGATGTTAGCGACGTGATGGTGACGCTGACGTTGTCGCCCCCCCCCACCGACAGTCGCTGTGTGGCTGTGACCGTGGCCGTGAGTTTGAGCCCGCGGTACCTCCGCCTCCCGCGGAGCCCGCGCCATCCATCATGCCCATGCTCCACCACCCCCGCTCGCTTGCCCACCGGCCCGCCTCGCTCGCCTTCCCTCCCTACCATCACCAGCACGCCGCCCGCAGCCCACGTGCCTCATACCACCAGCGCATTGCGTGCAAGGTTTGGATCCCATACCCCCCCCCCGCGTCGTGGCGGCGCGATGTGCGACGAGCAAGATGAGACGCAACGTGACGGCACTACAGCCAGAAAACACTGCAACACTGCGTTGGGGCGGCTGAATAGAATGTTACGTACATAAATATTAACAAATGCCAACGACTCACCATCTTCTTCGTCAACACTGCCTTGCGACAGAAAAATGACAGGCTAGCGGTTTTGGGCAATGACCCCTTTTGCAGGATCAGTCGTTGATCAAAATGTTAGACTCCTATATATTCTATCGTAAGGCATATATTATGACAAAGGTGGTGCGATGTTGTTCTTTTACAGAGCATTGGCACCAACGCAGTTCTTGATTATTATATTTTTTTTCATTAGAATTATGCATTTTTATTGACTTGTGCCCAAAGTATAATTAAGTCGAAGTCAAAATTTGGTGCCTTTAATCAAGTGAGTGTGGGAGCCTTTTCATCCCCTAAAAGGAGAAGAAAAATATAGGTTACGGTTTGGACAATGGCCCTTTAATATATTCTACCTACAATATATTTTCCGAGAAAATCGTCAAAACCCAAATTGTTAAATGTGGCTGCTGATTGGCTGCTGATTGGCTTGACCGTGGTGAAGAGCACCACTTCATTAGCACTTGGCAGACACCGCTTCCTCTGGCCATCGCCGTCGCGTGGCATTTCCGCACCTTCGATTAGCACGCTTGGCTACGTACGGTGCGAAAGAAGTTCAGCATACATACATTTCGCGTCCACACAATGCGATCTTTCTCGCCGAAAGTCATCAAGCGTGGGGAGAAACTACACTCTACCAGCAGGAGAGCAACTGCACCTTGTGACGCCTCAGTCTGTTCTTGCTAAGCAAGTCTTGCTTCATATAGCCGACAATTGTTTTTAATTAGTGGGGCCGCCTTCGTGTTTTAGATAAACGCTGTGAGCGCCAATAATTTTTACTGTGCTCTATCGAGGAGAAAAACTGTAATAGTGGCTTTGAAACCTATAATACACCATATTCAATCTTCATGTGCAAGCTCAATTCAGAGCTTAAGGCAGCCTTAGGATTGTTATGTTTCATATACATTTTCAAGGCTCTTTCAGCCAGACGAAGGTATCATTTGGATTATTAGCGTTTGTAGTTAAGCCCTAAACTTTTGGTGTTTTCCTCCCTTTTTCTTACAAAAACATCCAAATTTGCTCTGACGAAAATTGCAGCAAATGAAAGCACACGACTTGTTGATGAAATAATTGTTGGCAGCTATGGGTTCTGAGTCTTTGGGCCTGGTTAGAAGACAGTGTTGTAAGGACCTCGGTGAAGCAGTGTCTATGCTGTGGCACATATTCCAATTTTACTCCAAAGAACATTGGTTATTGTTTCTGTCTAAGAGGCTGAGGTGAAATGAGGTGGAGCCGTGCCGTCCGCGTGCAGTGCATGTTACGTCTCTGCATCCTGTCTAAAAGTAATCTTTAAAAGAGAGTTGCTCATTTATTTATTGTGCGTTCCATGAGCCGTAGAGTTACACTCATAATTTACACACGATGGCAGAAACCGTAGCAGGCACTTGGCATGACTGACTTTTACAGTTATGTCATTCTTGCTTTCCCATCTCCCTACTCCATGAACCTGAGCTTGTTCATTTACCTGTGTTGCCCATGTGCCCCTCTGCTCTGTACTTGACACATCTCTTGTCCCGCTGAAATCACGTCTTCTCTTTACTGTTTCACTCGTTTCGCCTGTACTCACCATCCGCCTCCCTTTCATGTTTGTCTCGTCTGCTTTGCAAGTCTGTTGTCCTTTCAGTATAACTATTCAATTGTCTGCCTTTACCATCCATCTACTAGGTATGTAATGATACATCATGTATATATTAATTGTAATTCTTAGAATCAACATATGTGCATTAATTTGACTATAAACAATTGGATTATTTGAAATTTCTAGTCCTTCATGGGATTGGTTCATGAAAATAGAAAATCCTGCATGGACTAGAGATTTTTTTCACACCAAAATGACCATTAAATAATAAGTTTGTGATTTGATTCGTGACCTCGAATCAAAATAATTTGTCGATTCCTGGTGGGGGGTTGAATCATTACAACCCTACCATCTTCCCGTCACGTTTGTCTCCTCCATGTGGCGCGTTCTGAGCGATGTGGCCTAACCACACCTTTATTATTTTGATGGTTGCTTTGTTCTCATCTCGCTCGTGGGTTTGTGTCGCCGTCGTCGCCCCAGGAGTGGAGCAAACAGCCGAGCCCCTACGAGCAGCCGTCGTCCTCTGCCACGCTGCCACGAACGATTGCGGAGACCGAGACGGATTTGCGCTGCGCGGTGATGCCGGCGCCACCCACGGTGCCGCAGCCCGGACGGCAGGGCCCCGACACGCCGCGGCCACAGAGCGTCGCCTTCCTACACGGCGGCAAGGTGCTCTCTCAGCACGGCATACACACTTCGCCGTCTGAACTGTCTCGTGGCAGAAAATGTGCGGTTTGTTTTGCTAACGTGCGTGGTGGTGAAATGGCTTAATAGCATTTACTTTTGGAGTGTGTGGCCATTGAATCAGAATTGGAATATTTATTTTTCTTGGAGGAATCGATGAGCTATAAAGCTCTTGTTTTACAGATGTCCAGTAGGGGCACTGGGTAAAAACGTTACGACACTCAAAAAATACACAAACAGGATAGGAGTGCAAAGTACAAGCAAGGTAAACAAGTCACCCAAACACAAACAAATAAAACCTTAAACCATCTGCCCATCCTACCAGACAAAGCCCACTGAGGTATTAACTTATTCTTCAGAAGTGATCTGGCCACAAATGATAGCTCAGCAAAGTGGCTCATTGTAGAAGTTTATAGCAGCAACATAATCTAAATAATGTTTCCGCAAATGCGCGAATCAAGCTGCAAGTGTTTGAAGAGGGACATCTGTGGAAATCAAAGCACAAGGATACAGCGTACAAAGCCTAGTAGAGAAGTAGGGGACCCTACATGGGGACAAATTCCCTTCTAGTAATTCTTGTAATTCGTGGTAATACCATTTCAACTACAGTTTTTCACAAAACGCACACAAAAATAATATTAAAACAACTAAAGTTTATCTTCTCCGCGAATTACAGCTCAATATCTCAAGCAGCAGCAGCAGGCACAGGCCATGCACGCGTTGCTAACGAGGTGGCGACGCATTCCTCGTGTGGCGGCGGCGATGGCAGGTGGACGTGCTGGTGCCAGGGGAGCTGAGCAAGGCGCTGGTGCAGGGGCTGCAGCTGGAGAGCCAGAAGAGCAGCCGCGACTCGCTGCAGTGCTCCAGCGGCTACAGCACGCAGACCACGACGCCCACCTGCTCCGAAGACACCATCTCCTCTCAAGGTGACGATCGCCTGGCACTCCGAGTGCTGCAGCCTGTGATCTACGTGTGTATGTGTATGCATCTTGATTTGAAGCTTTTGTGACTGCAGGAATCCATACTCTCTCTGCCGTGGCTGATCACTGTTTTAACGCGGTGGGCTCACATGATATTGTTTTTCTGAGACCAATGTACTCTGCAAACCTTTCGGGCTACCATCAAAGATTTGTCCATGAAGCCATCCAGATATATAAACACAGACACAATTTCAACCGAGAAGATGGGTACAAACCGAGCAATCATTGGAAGGACGTTATTAACCAGTTTAGGTCATCACTGGCTGTGATGTCCCCTTCGTGCCTGGCTATGTTAGCAGCTTCTCTCGGCTCTCTGAGTCACATTCACTAACACAGCTTCTCTCTATCTATTCCCCATCCCCTCTCTCTCCCTCTAGCGCTCGCGCAGCTCCGTTCCCTATCTCTGCCCCACCCCCCTCTCTCTCCCCATTACCTCACGCGTAGCCCCCTGTCTTGCTCTGCCCCCCACTCCTCTCTCTCCTGCCGCCGATCCCTCTGTAAATTGCATCTCCGCTCGCTCGTTATGGCAGCCCCTCCCTCCCCCCCTCGGATTAGCTGACGCTTGCTATCCTTATGTTTGCTAGCCTTACATTTACTTATGTAACCCCTTCCTTGTAACAGCTTTCTCACCATTTTTCGCCTGATGACAGACTCTTGTGTTGCGTCCGAAATGTCGTGATCTATTATTTTTCTACCTACGTGACTTTACCGAAAGACCCAAAGAGTATATGTAATGTATGTTATGGGGAGTGGTAGTTTAGCGGTTAGCGCTGCGCTACGAACTTGGCTGCCCGAGTTCGATTTCCACTCACAGCCAACACCAGTGACGAATATCTGAACCGGTCCCGGGCCTCACCGAGGTCAACTCGGCCTAAAATGAGTACCTGGTCCGATGTGTTGTACACTTCGCCACAGGGGAGACCAGGTGGCCAGGCGTGGTGCTCTCCATTTGTATCTACTGACTCCAGTTGTATCTACTGACTCTAGTAGTATCTACTAACTAGTAGTAGTATCTACTGACTCTAGTAGTATCCACTGACTAGTAGTAGTATCTACTGACTAGTAGTAGTATCTACTGACTAGTAGTAGTATCTACTGACTCTAGTAGTATCTACTGACTCTAGTAGTATCTACTGACTAGTAGTAGTATCTACTGACTCTAGTAGTATCTTACGACTCTATAGTAGTAACTTCTGACTCTACAGTGGTATCTACCGACTCTACAGTGGTATCTACCGACGCTACAGTGGTATCTACCGACTATAGTAGTATCTACCGACTCTACAGTAGTATCTACCGACTCTTTAATAGTAACTACTGACTCTACAGTAGCATCTACCGACTCTACAGTATTATCTACTGACTCTACAGGAGTATCTACTAACTCTATAGTCGTAACAGCACAAATTGGGGTGGGGGAGAGAAGAGGAACGTCACACTGTTCAGGATTTACCTCGGTGTTCTGCTTCTGTGTTTATTTTTGCTTTATTAACGCGAAGGAGAAGCTCCCTCACGTCGATCAGCATAATAATAGATTGTTATAAAGTTTTCTTCAATTAGTTTACATTTGACGAGGGGAAAAACAAATAATGCTTTTTCGTCTGGGGGCTTAGCGCGTTGTATGTGTACTTTGTTGTAACGTAAACCCAACAGTTTGTCAGTGAAAAGTATTTCAAGGCATGAATAGACAGACAGACAGAGAGACAGACAGAGAAACAGACAGAGAGACAGACAGAGAGACAGACAGAGAGACAGACAGAGAGACAGACAGAGAGACAGACAGAGAGACAGACAGAGAGACAGACAGAGAGACAGACAGAGAGACAGACAGAGAGACAGACAGAGAGACAGACAGAGAGACAGACAGAGAGACAGACAGAGAGACAGACAGAGAGACAAAGAGACAGACAGAGAGACAGACAGAGAGACAGATAGATAGATAGATAGCCAGACAGACAGATAGATAGCCAGACAGATAGACAGACAGACAGAGAGAAAGACAAAAAAATACGTTTATAGGTAAGATACATCGACAATTACCATTTTGGTCTGCACTGCAGTCTCTGATATCGTGACTAAATTATATCAGTCTGTGTCTCCGTTCAGGCTCGTTAACTTTGTTATGCCATTGCCATTCTTTGGAAGGCAATCATCGTCATTATCACACTTGATGATTTCATACACTCATAGTCATCATTAAATACAAAAAAAACCTGGTGAATATTGTCATCACTAATGTCTTAACGGAATTAACACCGTCTGTAACCTTCCATACTCCAACCTAGACTCGCACAGACATAGCGGGTTGTACGCTTCAGCAGTGAAGATGCAATCCATAAATATCTCTCATCTTGATACATGCCTGACCCATGACCACATCAACTAGAATGCACCCGATATGGAAGCTAAGCAGGCTGGAGTCTGGATAGTGCTTGGTTCGATGTCCACCAACCACCAGAATTATACACATCTGTGAAGGCCTCAGAACATTTGGCTGCTTTGCACCTAAAAGTGTGTTTCTTGCTATAAAAACAGAAAATAAAAACATGGCTTTAGTGACGATACAATCTTAGCAACACCGTGCAAGAAGGTAATGAATGCCCCCCTGACTCGAACGCAGCCCAGTGTTCCGAGGCCCTAAACCTGTAGCGGCCCCGTGGCCAGCTAGCTGGCGTTAACACTGCCGGTGTTGCAGCTTCAGACCAAGACTATTTCTCGGTGAACGGCGATGCAGACGAGGCCGACGCTTGCGGCCAGCAGCACCTTCTGCCCCCGCCGCCACAGCACCTGCACCACCACCAGCAGCAGCACCAGCAGCAGCACCATCAGCAGCAAACGGATGCGGACAAGTGCTGCACGGTTCCACGCGGAAGCGAGCTGGCGCAGTCGTACCGCCGAATGTTGCAGGTGAAGAGGCCCGTTTCGACGGCCGGGCTGCCGTGCGCCAGCGGCACGGGGCCTTCGCCGTCGTCGCCGCCCTCGCCGCACGGCGTGGCCACGATCCGCCGCGTGCCGTCCGCTAAAACGGCGCCGAGGCCCACGGGCGGCCCGCGGCCCATCCGCCCGCCCAGCGTGCCCGTGCGACGCACGGCTCTAAGGTACGAGGCCCTTTGAGGATGGCGAACGTGTGTGGTACCGCGGTGCAAAATACCGATGCTGTGAAATAATAGTTGCTGCAGTGGATCGGGAGCCCCTGAACCCTGTCATTCATTCCCATGCATGGGTATGTTTGCAAATTAATATGCTCTTCACAGTGCTCTGTGAGCTCCAAAACCAATTGCGATTGACAGTCATGATGTTTTTCAGTTTTACGATGGCACCTTGGCTTAACATAGATTCTGTCGTGTAACAACACAGACACTTCACTAACACAACTTGATAACAGAAGCACTTCAATGTCCCAATACATTACCACCGTTATACACAGCTGCCTTAACTACACTCGGATACATCCGTATAATAACTCGGCGCCTCACGCACACTGCGTCACCCTAATTCAATCCAACTTTACGGCCCGCGTCACGTCGTGACAATCTCAATGTTTCCTTTGTCCCTCAATTCCCCTTGGCCCACTCCTGTCTCCTCCGCCTTCGTCTATCCTCCCCATGGCGTGGGCAGGGTGGACGTGAGCTGTCCGGGTGTCCTGGTCATGGCTGACGAGGCGTCGCCCCACCGCATGGCGCCCCCCGAGCTCGTGTCTCCCGAGGAGCGGCTGCATATAGCTGCGACGCGGCGCAGCATGACGGAGCGGCTGGGCGCCGTGGTGGTGGCGGCGCACGCGCACGCCCAGTCGCACTCGCCCTTCTCCCCGTTCGCCAACACCAACGCCACGCCACCGGTGCCGGGGCCGTCTCGGCCACGACGTCAACAGCGGGCAGCGGCGCCGTCACGGTCGCTGTCGGCGCGCACGAGGACGCACGCAAGCAGACCACGCCGCACTACCCGGCGCAGGCACAGGACATGCTGACGGCAATCCGGCGAGGCGTGCGTCTGCGCAAAACCTCAACCAATGACCGCTCGGCTCCGAGGTTTTGAGCGTGGATCACCGCCCTCCACCCCCCCGACCCCGATCCCATTCCGTTCCGTTCTTTAGCTGATTTATTTTCCACCACCGTCCGACCGGCTTCGGATTAAGGGAAAAAATATATACGTTGATGGTGATGGCAACAAATAGCCGTCAGAAACTAGAGCAAGCAACTTGTTGCAACCACTCGATGCGGCGCCTGTCCTCGTGTTTTGTGATTTTCTTGGAGCCGACAGTCGACACATCCCAGTGTGTTTGTCGATGTCTCTACTGACTGTGCTGAGCACCAAAAGATGAATTATAAGCACTTACACGTGCGCGCATGTGTGTACGGGTGGGGTAGAACAACGTTGCTTCATATTTACGTCAGTTTCTTTGCTTGTTCATTTGTTTTGGGGTTTTTTCGCGTTGAGTAATGCTCGCATGTTTTTGTTCATAGCATAGAGGACGTTTGTATAATTAATACTGTAATATCGACTAACTTTAAGTAGTTGCATCATGTATAATGGTTCCTTTCTCTACGTTTGCGCTGGGCGTTTTGGAAGACAACACAAATTTGCTCGTTCACAAGTGCAGAGCGCATTGCGCGTTTAGAATGTGGTCAACGGTCACAGCACGAAAGCCTCTGGCGCTTGCTGCTGCTGCTATTGCTTTGCCATTTCACACTGCCTTAACTTGTATGGTACCTGGCAGAGGTGGGACAAGGTGAGGCACGGTACTGTGCAGCACCGAGCAAGGCGTTGCCAGTCGAAGGGCAGATTTCAAGCGAGTGTAATGATTTTCATTTCCCATTCAAGTACACGTGTTTTTTGTGTCGGAAATTCCAGGCCTCTTAATAGCAGCTTATTTGGGAAAGACGGGAGAGGCTGGGTCTGTATATTCACTGAGGCTTACTGCTGTTCAAAATGTGCCACGTTCAGCTGACTTGTCTGTTCAATCACACTCCAGCCTGGATCTAGGAGAATGGGAGGAGCCCAGAGCCGAGGGGTGGCTGATGCTTTGAAGGATTTGTCCCCCATTTTGGAGATATTTGGAGCACAGTGCACGCTATGCATGTTCACCTACCGTAAACATGCGTGAAAGTCGCACAGTGTGCGCACGGCGGTGGTGCTAATGTGCAGGCTTCGATTGAATTCCGGATTTAATTTCAACCACCGCTTGGTCAAAACGCCCTCTCCCAAACTCCAGGTGGAGCGCTGCCACCTTATTCTGTACTTTTACCGTGGTGGAGATGCTGCAAGGAGCATCGCTCGCGCAGCATTGATGTGACTGTTAATTCATTGCACTCGTTCTCTCTGAGCGAGCCTCCCCAGGTGCTGAGCACAAACCAGTCCAGTGGCAAATATAAGCCTTACACCAATTCAAAAATTCTTGAAGTTGCCGTTGAGTGCATTTTTAGTTAATTAGTGCACAAACGAAACCGACACGGTGTGTGCAAGTTTCACAACGTCTTGTTTGTATACGTGGGGTTATTTTCCAGTTCCTTTATATTTGCTTTTCAACCAAAGCCCCCGGGCTCACGATGTGATTATGCAGCCGTGGTCAATAACAACAATATGATGCTTTTCAGACATCGCTGCAAGCGACAGGCTTTCCCAGTGGCTATGTTCTGAAGCGCTTTCATGAGGTTTTCTTCCTTCGCAACAAAGGTCACTCCCAATCCAGCCTCACTGTTATTGTTCAGTCATGCCCATATCACAGCTGTTTCTCGCCTGGCAATGTTTTTTACAACAAGTTACACAGTTGGTCCACTAAGTAGGTCACATCGTAAGCCTCCCGGTGCTTTTAATTGCACTCACGGTTTTTCCTGCGGCATGTTTACCTAAGGCTTTAACGGTCAAATGCTCGTTCTCTTTAATCAACATCATTTACAAGTAACCTGACATTCTTGCTTCCTAACTGGAAATGACAGCTCCCTTTGGGGGGCGCTGGGGGGGGGGGGGTCATCGAAAACAGCATATACCGTAGTTGCATTCTAGAGGCTTCAGAGCATTACGATTCACGCGAGCTGTAATTGCGGAGTTTGTGTATACGCACGAGCCCAAACAGAATGGGCTGCCAATATAGCACTGAACTAGGCCAATAAAAAGGGGCATTCGCTCTTCTGTGAAAGATCAATTATTCTGGAAAGGCTCACCAAGTCTGTACTCTTCTTCATTTGGGTTCCGAATTGGAATATTTATCCGATCATTTTAATGACCGTGGCTGTGAGGGGGGGATAAGTCTCCAAGGACAATAAAACTCGTTAATACAACTCGACCATCTCCTGGCCACTGTTAAGCCCATTTGGTTTGAGAGGATTACAAATTTGTAACGGTAAAAGAATTGCATCTGAAGGGATATTTTCACGGATGTTTTGAATATAATCATTTGAACTATATGACTGCAAAGGCTTTATTCCAAGCAAGACTAAAATGAACTCCTGGTTCATCGTGTCGGAAATGAAGCGTACCTGAGGCCCCAAAGTCAGCTGATGTGTCTCCTGGAGATCTGAACGTGTATGTTGTCGGTGGTCACGTAGAGAGAAGGCCTTTCAGCCCGCACGGTGCAGTTACCAACAAGTCGAATGTTGCGAGCATTGGTGGGTGATTTTGTCACGGATAGACATTTATGTACTTGAGAAGCTTGTCAGGTTCAGCTTTTGTTTTTATTAAAGATAACTAATTATATATTGACTCTAACTGTGACCAGAAGTCATTTGCAGGTTTTTCTTGTTTACCAATCAAAATACTATAACAGCGTTTATACGTGCATTCCGCAGTTTACGTGTGAACAGTGAGCTCTGACAGTGAGAAAGCGATAGGTTAAGCTAAATGGTGATTCAACCCTCCCACACCCAATGCCACAGATGCCGTTTTGCCAATATCAAGTCATTATTGGTTGCTCAGAATCACATTCAAGCAGCCCTGCAGAAAAAAAAACGACGCCACCGCACGTGGGCGTCTGATGTCACTCCTCCATGAGTGTATCCACGCCCGCGTTCAGTGTAGACCAGTGATTACTTGAAGCCAGGCCTCAACACCGATTCATGAGAAAATCAGCCCAGTATAGCTGCAAGTTTCATAACAATTGTCAAAGACGAAACATCTCCAAAGAAAAACAAATCTAAATGTGCCCCATGAGGTGTATTTTTTCCCTGAAATTCAAAACGAGTGCCTCTGCACAGGAGCCTACTACCATCGTGGGCATGATGAGGTTTACTTTTTAAACCTGAGCGTGGTCCTGCAGGTTTTGAAAATATATTTTTACAATGGAAACCAATCTGTTTACCGTGAAATTACTGCTCCTTGTCATGCACTGTCAAAGTGTCTCCATATTTAAATGAGCATTGAGGCAAACCTGTGTTGGTGGTGGTGAAAACCTTACATTGCTTGCACTTCCACAAAGTGGTATTAATTTTATTGACCCCCAGGCGCATGATGGGCTAACTTGACCGCCCGATTTGTTGTTGAATTTTCAGATTTTCAGATGCGAGCCGGGCATTGCCATGACACCACCTGGCTGGTGAACAATTATTTTGTGTACCCCACTGGCAAATTCATTTGCCGACAACCCAACCCTTGCCTCCTACCATTACACTCAACTGAGATTCAAAAGGGGAGTGGAAATATTATCTTGCTTGATTTCAGAATACTGTAATTATATTCACATGCTTCCCTCTAAAACAAAATAATTTTCTATATTCAAACAGAGATACTTGATGTAATACCCAGCATGTTGAAGAGCAGTTGCTATCATTGACCTCGTAAGTAACGCTGTTAGAAGGCAGTGAACTGTGTTGTGCGATGAAGACTCAGTAGGGCAATGGTTTACACTTATAAAATTTTCAACCGCCTCGGATGTTACATACGTGTACAAATATTTTGGTGCATAGTAGAGTCGAGCTGTTTTTTGGTAGTTTTCAATTGTAATGCTTAGTTCATGTTGTTTATAGGTTTGTTTAAAAAAAAGTCTGAAACAAACTAAAACAAATTAACAATTGAGTTCCAAAGCAAAAAGATTGGCTGGACCAGCATTGAAAGAACATATTTAATTTATAAAGTAATTTCGTTGTTTTATCTTTTTTTATGACAATAGTGGATATTCTAAGATTAAGCATATTTTAGTACGTGTACTTTCATATGATATCGGTATTTGAACGTGTCTCAATCTTTTAATGTTTTAATGTTTTTTACGACATTTTTGTCTTTATTTTCGTTTCTCTCAATTATCCGAGCTTGTCTTTGACTTAACTCTTTTTGACATTTACACAATTTACAAGAACTTAATTATAATAATAATCTCTCGTGCCAAAACTAAAAAAAATGTAATCTGTAAACAACATTCTGCACCCTCCCAGGCTTGGAGACGATGACGATTGAGGTGTAAATGGCACCAAGCGTTCTTTAACAAGTTCTCGCCGACCTGTCATGGAATGCCAGGTGGCCGAGTAGAACAGCCACCTGGAGTCCGCTGTACACGGCACGTCATAGTGCACGCGTCGCTTAACATCTGTGCTGACCACTCTTCCGCAAATAACACTGCTCACTAATGGAGGGTCTCTGGCGTTTTCAGAGAACACCCAAAACACTGGTTGGGAACTCTTGAATTATTTTAAGAGTACTCCCACGGATGCATATACGTAGAAAACCCCCCTTCATAGTTGTAGTGGCCATACCTAAAGCAAGACGTCGCCTTGCGTGCTGTTCATGACATTGTACTTTTTACGCCTCTCCCGAGTCAAGAACTGTTGTGTGAAGAGAGCAGTGAAATCCTTGCGACCCAAGTGCCCCGTGTGCTGGGAGTACCCAAGGCGGATCGATGTAATGCAGGACCCGATGCGTTTGTGAGTGCGTGCGGACGTTGCCAGTTGTCGCATTGCATCTAAGCAGCGGCCTGTGAGGAGCAGATTGTGTCGGGGGTCTTGCAGGCTTCAGTCCTCAAGACCGCCTCTCATACGCCGCTCGCTCTCACGGTTGGACAAGCGCCTGACTTCGTGCATTGTGCCTACATTGTTAGACTGTATTGAATATGGCACAATGTTGAACCATGAATTCTAGATTTGAAGTTTTCGTGACTGCAAGGATTCATATTCTTAGGTTTTTTCGGTAAAGTCACGTAGGTAAAACATTTACTTTTATTAATTTTAATGTTTTACCTACGTGACTTTACCGAAAAAACCTAAGAATATGTTGAACCATGGATTTACATAGCAGCTAAATTGATACTGTTACGTTTGTCATTAATTTACCACATGAGAACCCATTCACAAAAGTCTCTTGAGCAAGGAAAATGTGGAGCATGATTTATGCATTGCCAAAAAAAGCAGTTTACATCAAATTTGGTATTTAAAAAATGGTTAGGGTCTTTTAACAAAAAATGCCTAAATTATTTCCCAGCAATCCATCCTGCCTCTTGGTTTAGCGGGAATTTTGACTTTCTGAATGTCAAGCATTGAGCTTGGTGCAAATGTAGGTTTGGTAAGGAGAATGTAAAGTTGTGCAAGGGTGAACTCGCAAGGTGGCAGGACCAAGGATGTCCCCGTGCATGCTTACAGAGCCCCCTCAGACCAATGTTTGGCCGGGTGTGAGGTGGGAAATTGGTCACAAGTGGTGGAAGAACTGGCTCCATGTGAATCGACCTGTAAGAGATGGGACAGTCTCGTTCCAAGTAGTATATGGCCAGTTGCATAAAACACCTTATTAAAACACTACTTATTGCCTTCATGCCTGTCGGTGCCGGCATCGATCCCATTATTTGCAGTCAGCGTATCCTTCATATATGGCTCCTACAGCGCCAACTGCAGAGAAGCCTGATGTGCAGACGATTTTTAAATCGTATGTGGGTGCAGTGATGACAAAACAACTTTAATACAGTTGGTGCGAAAAAGTTGACGTTTACGTAAGCCCATAATCCTATTGACCTACAACTCTAGATGGATGGATGGGTGGGTATTTGCGGGGAGGAATAAATGCCGAGAAAAAGGACAGGTAACCCGAGACGAGTCAAGTTGGGTTCGCTGTGCGGCCAACCTCCAGAACAGCTGTCAGCATCTCTTTGTTGAGATTGATCGTCACGTGCAGCAGTGGATACATTAAGAAGAAGAAAACACGGAACTGAAGGTGTTTTATGCAAGCGGACTCGTGCGTGTATGGAGTCTTATATGAAGACGGGGCATGACAGCAGGACATTCGGTGAAGCTGGAATAATGTTTTGTTAGCCACTGTTGTCGCCTCACCCGAGACCCCCGACGTGTGTGAAGCACAATGACACAGAGACAACGCAGTCGCTCACGCTATTTTGCTAATCTCAACAGTTGGTGGACGAACGTTGGTGACCTACATCTGATGCCTCTCTTCCCTTACACCCCACCTCCATACTCCACCCCTAGTTCCCACCTTATGTACAGTATATTATAATAGACTAGTAGATCAAAAATTGTTCTTTTTTTAGATGAAAAGTGTTCGCAGTGCTTCTCGCTTAAAACAGCGAAATTATTGAATAAAGTTGCAGTAACGTAAACTAGATTGTCATGCATTCTTTTTTTAATCCCAAATGTCTTCAGTTTTGCGATGGGGCTGCATTGTGGGCACCAGATGCAAGTGGACGATTCTCGTATGTCACCAGGTACTCTTCACTGATTTTCAGAAGAGGGGGGTGGGGGTCAGTTTCGCCAATAAGACGTCGCTGTGAGGGCCTCCGCACATTTGGAACCGAAACCATTGGGGTTTACCAGCACGATGCTGGGGGGAGGTGTTCTCACTGTGCGTGTTGTCGGGGTCCCCACTAGGCCACCAAAGGGCCTCCAGTGGCCCGCGGGCCTTGCCATGAAGAGCTCGGGGCTGCATTGTGGGCTGCACCAGAGGGCAGTGCACGATCTCCGTCTGCTACCACGCGCCTGGTCCCTTGCCTTCAACCCGCACGGGCCAGCGTGGTGAAGTGAGCGAATCATCACCTTGACCCGCACAGCGCGGGGATGGCCTCATCCAGCAGTGGATTGACAGGATGGCTGTACACATGCCAAATAATGGACGAGTGCTGAGATT
This sequence comes from Lethenteron reissneri, assembly GCF_015708825.2. Classification (NCBI taxonomy): domain Eukaryota; kingdom Metazoa; phylum Chordata; class Hyperoartia; order Petromyzontiformes; family Petromyzontidae; genus Lethenteron; species Lethenteron reissneri. Next base: position 10,922,457 of record NC_083827.1, read on the forward strand.
CTGCAACTTGTTCTTAGCTTATCGCTGTCTCGATCTCGACATTCACTTGATCGCTGACCAGTATTGAATATTGTGATGTGAAATAGTGTTGTTTTATCCAGTCGTTATTACCAGTGTGCTATTGGTGTTGACAAGGTGGTAAATCTCTCAAGTTGATGTTTCATTCTCTGGTTGTTGCGGTGCGTTTGAAAGTTCTTGGTGAGTAGGAAAAGCGGACTTGCCACCGATGATCAGCAGAGGGCGCTGTGTGTTGCGATTCATGATACATACAGGTTAGTTATCAGTGTGGAGTAATAATACTGCGAGCCTTTACCCCAGGAAAGCCTCGCTGAATCTCAAGACTTTCCATCCGAGTGCTGCAGTTGCATGTTTGAACAAACAACAATCTTTTAAAGGTGTTTTTTTGCGGTTGGGAGGAAATCATTGTACCCGGAGACAACCCCATCATGCGGAGGAGGGAATAACACTCAAATGATAAAACAGACTGGTACACGAACGCGTGTACGAGCAGCTGCTGAGCCACCACGAGCATCAAAACGAAGGGTGGCAATCACGGGGAAGGGGGGTGCTGCGAAACGTCGCCACCCGCGTTCGTACCATCTCAGTTCTCCGCGTGCGATGCCGTGGGCGAACAGCAGTGGGCGTTGGTGCCACGGCGTGAGACATTTCTCATTCACAGCATGGATACACATTCGTTTTGTGACGAGCTCATCAAGGCTGTCTTCGCAAAAGGTTTAAACACATTTTAGAATTAACTGGATAAGATTTTTTTTTAAATCTATGATCAGTCACTAACTACTCCAAAAAAGTATTTTTTTCCACAAAGAAAACTTCACTTGATTTAACTTCTATTTAAAGACGTACCCATCAGAAACCGCTCTATTTAAAGATTCCGTTCTTTTTTTATTCGAAAAAATAAAACATAATTAACGTAATATTCTGAGGGGAGCTCCTATCTTTAACCGTTTTATAATTATTCAGATATAACCATAAAATTCGTATTTTTTTTGTTCAAAACCGCTTGAATCCGAAACATCTAAAAAACATTAAAGATAGAACAATGGTTATCGCTTAAATTTTATTTCCAGTTTTACGCTTATCAAACGAAAACACCCATAATCATATTGTGCACGGTGTATGAACGACACGCAAAAATATGTTTATGGAGCACTTAAAAGGCTTTAAAATTAAAAATGTCGGATTATCAGTTGTTTGTGTCCATAAAGCTACCGTATGCACTCAATTTCACCTTGCTACCTTGTCGGAAAGTACCACAGAGGTTTTTGAGAAATGCAGATGAAGGTCTTTCTGTGTATAGATACGTTTGCGATAGCAGTGGTGCACGAGCACAAATAACAGACACGCGTGATGGGGGGGGGGACGTTTCAGGAAATGTCCCTTTTTTTGCCGCGTATTCGACGAATGCATTTGTTGTGATGGTCTCCCCCCCCCCCCCCACGTGGGGCCCCGTCCCGCGTTGGCTACGAGACTCGCGCCTCTCCCCACGTCCACCAGCAAAGGGCGGCATAGGGCGGAAGCGCACGGGGACAGGGGACAGCTCAACACGGGGCCCAATCCCCGTCTGGCAATCTTCACGCGACAATATGGTCATCCTGTTTCACAATACAAAGATGATCACGATATCAGTTTCCCGTAAATTAGCTGTCTGGACATCTGTGAAAAAGCTTCATAGAGCGCATCGGATTCCTCCAGTCTACAGATTCTAATCAGGATTCTGATTCCGTATTTCACAGCGTTGTTGTCTTTTTGTTGCGCTTTGCTGCAGCGTTACTACGAATAGAATGTTTAAAAGTTGTTCCACTGAGTTTCCACTGAACACGCCTTGCAAAGTAAGTCTGGGCTTCCACTTGGCAGCCATGCACACAGACAGCAGCCATGCACACAGACAGCAGCCATGCACACAGACAGCAGCCATGCACACAGACAACAGCCATGCACACAGACAACAGCCATGCACACAGACAGCAGCCATGCACACAGACAACAGCCATGCACACAGACAACAGCCATGCACACAGACAACAGCCATGCACACAGACAACAGCCATGCACACAGACAGCAGCCATGCACACAGACAACAGCCATGCACACAGACAACAGCCATGCACACAGACAACAGCCATGCACACAGACAACAGCCATGCACACAGACAACAGCCATGCACACAGACAACAGCCATGCACACAGACAGCAGCCATGCACACAGACAACAGCCATGCACACAGACAACAGCCATGCACACAGACAGCAGCCATGCACACAGACAGCAGCCATGCACACAGACAGCAGCCATGCACACAGACAGCAGCCATGCACACAGACAACAGCCATGCACACAGGGGCCTCGTTCGGCACCCTGAACCAGCGACTTCACGATTAGATGAATTATCCCAGGGGTCGCGCACGGTATTTATATTTTTTCACAATGCGATATCGCGATGCTGCATATCGCGATATGGCAATCACCGCGATATCAGTTCCCCTTGTCGGAGTGTGTCGCGTGGTACTGCGCTGCGCTGTGCCTCGTTCAGGGGGCGCAGGAACGTGCCTCGTCAGTGGCTGCGGTTGCTTCAACACCAACCTGCCGCACGTGGCGACAGCCTCGCGCGGTGCTGCCGGTTACAGACGATGCTCATCGCACGGGTCGTTGAAGCACGAATGTTGTTTACTCGCCGTGTCATCACTTACACTTGTGCGAAGCGCCGATTTCATGGGTAACGTTTGTGTCTGCACAACTTGTATTATTGCGATGAATTATTTGGTGATGCCGCTGCTGCTGCTGCGCTGGCAGTGGTGCACACGCACAACATTCAACTCAAAATCTTCTTCAATAATATTGTGGCCTGTAAAAATATATAGGCGACGTTTCGGGCAATGCCCCTTCTTGATAGCACAGTATAAAATTGCGTTGTGCTCTTGACGAGTGAGTTTCTTGCTCGTTATTATGATTGTCAGTAGAGCAAGTAAAACACAATGCAATACTTAAGAAACAGCATGAGCAACGGGAGCCACGATATAACGAAATGTTGAAACACGGACGATACGATGATTGTGGAAATAATATTGCACGATGTATCGCAGTATTGCATTCATGGCGATAACTTTAGTGTGCAATAATCACATCCGTTACACAGCAGCGCATGAAGCGAACACATTTTAATCTAACACGCAGGGCCCGATGCACATCGGTCGAACGTGACGATCTTTGTCAATCCACGTATGGTTACTGGTACCATGACAAAGACCCCCCGTATAGACTTAACAGACCGTTGGGGCAAGTGTCATGAACACCCAATGTCACAGCAAGTACACACCGCACGTCGCATGCGCACACAATACACGCCTCGTCATACACAACACGCCCATACACGAGACTTGCACTTACACACCACACCCACATACCACACACCCACATGCCACACACCACACACCACACCCACACACCACACACCCACACACCACACACTCACACACCACACGCCACACACCACACACCACACCCACACACCACACACCCACATGCCATACACCACACCCACACACCCACACACCACACATCCACACACCACACACCACACCCACACACCACACCCACACACCCACACACCCACACCCACACACCCACACACCCACACACCACACCACACACCCACACACCCACACACCACACACCCACACACCACACACCCACACACCACACACACACACTCCACACACCCATACACCACACACCACACACCCACACACCACACACCCACACACCACACACCCACACACCACAGACCACACATCCACACACCCACACACCACACACCACATCACACACCCACACACCCACACACCACACCACACACCCACACACCACACACCACACACCCACACACCCACACTCCACACACCCACACACCCACACACCACACCACACACCCACACACCCACACTCCACACACCCACACACCACACACCACACGACACGCTCAAACACAAAGATCCCCCCCCCCCCCCCTCATGCAGTATGGGACAGACTGTCGGGGCAAGTGCTCTTGGCGAGCACCAATGAACGCCGGCACGGCACACGAGGGGTGAGTGGCGAGCACCACGCCCGACCGCCTTTGTCTCTCCAGCATTTACACACTGCACCACGTACACATTTAAAGCTGAGCCGACCTACAGGAGCGGCCCAGCACTGGTTCAAGACATTCGTGACTGCTATTGGTCGTCATGAGCTGAAATCGGTCGCTGGGTTTTGTAGCGCAGTTCGCCCATCGCTCCTCACAAGCTGACAAACTACCCACACACAGACTACACACACTACACACACACTACACACACACACTACACACATTACACACACACTACACACACACTACACACACTACACAATACACACACACGCTACACACACACGCTACACACACACACGCTACACACACATACACACGCTACACAAACACTACACACACACGCTACACACACACACTACACACACACTACACACACACGCTACACACACTACACACACACTACACACACTACACACACACTACACACACGCTATACACACACGCTACACACACACACTACACACACACGCTACACACACACGCTACACACACACACTACACACACTACACACACATGCTACACACACACGCTACACACACTACACACACACACTACACACACTTCACACACACACTACACACACACTGCACACGCTACACACACACTACACACACACACGCTACACACACACACTACACACACACTACACACACACGCTATACACACGCTACACACACTACACACACGCTATACACACACACGCTACACACACACGCTACACACACACACACGTGCTACACACACACGCGCCATACGCACGTGCTACACACACACGCGCCATACGCACGTGCTACACACACACGCGCCATACGCACGTGCGCGCTGCGCGCTCTGAGTTGCGTGGGGGGTGGGATCTGCGCGGGTGGCGCAGGGAGAGGAGGAGGAAGGAGGCGGTGGTGGTACCGGAGCGATCGAGTCCGGCTGCTGGTGCCGCTATTGGTGGCGGAGTTCTCCTTGGAGCCCGAGGCGGTAACGACGAAGGGAATTTCCGTGGCTTTAGAAGCGTACGAGAAGAGCGCTCTCACCTGGTCACCCATCTCCCGTCCCGTTCCTTCCCCTGGTCCCGTCTCTTCCACTTCTCTCTCGTCTCTTCACCTCGTCTCGCTCCGTCTCACTCCAAGTTGCGCGACTCCTCCCAGCGTCTCCCCTGCACAGCCGTCGTGTCATCTCGTCTCACCTCACGTCTCACCCGCTTCACCCTGGGGTCCCGTCGCTCCCCCTGCCTCCCCCTGCCTCCCGCGTCTCCCCCAGCCCGCCTCACCAACGATCACTCCGGCTCTCGCCCCTTCCCGTCTCTCCCCGTCTCCCTCCAGCTCCCGACTCACCTCGTCTGCCCCCGTCTCTCGCCGTCTCGCCATGGGTCCCAGCACCTGCTCGTGGCTGATGTGGATCCCTCTCATCCTGCAGTGCGTGGGTGAGACGCGACACTGACACTCCCACACACCTTGCTCTTACAAAGACCCCCACCGTGTCGCCTGGAACAGACTGTTGGGGCGAGTGCTGTGAGCGAGTAGCGGCACCTGTGAAGGCTACCGGCACTGTGGCACACGAGGGGAGTGGGTGGACAGCACCACACCAGGCCGCCTTTGTCTCCCTAGTAGCGACGTTGACCATATCGCACAAGGGAAGTGTGTGAGGCGGAGTCGACAGCTGCAACGACGCGAGCTCTCTGCTGAAGAAGCCCTCTCGCCGTGGCCACCAGCAGCAGCAGCACCTCGCTCGACACTTGGGCATCTCGCTCCTGAACAGGCTGCTGCTGCTGCTGTAGCTGCTGCTGCTGCTGTAGCTGCTGTAGCTGCTGCTGCTGCTGTAGCTGCTGCTGCTGTAGCTGCTGTAGCTGCTGCTGCTGCTGCTGTAGCTGCTGTAGCTGCTGCTGCTGCTGTAGCTGCTGTAGCTGCTGCTGCTGCTGTAGCTGCTGTAGCTGCTGCTGCTGCTGCTGTAGCTGCTGCTGCTGTAGCTGCTGCTGCTGCTGCAGCTGCTGTAGCTGCTGCTGCTGCTGCTGTAGCTGCTGTAGCTGCTGCTGCTGCTGTAGCTGCTGCTGCTGTAGCTGCTGCTGCTGTAGCTGCTGCTGCTGTAGCTGCTGCTGCTGTAGCTGCTGCTGCTGTAGCTGCTGCTGCTGCTGTAGCTGCTGTAGCTGCTGTAGCTGCTGTAGCTGCTGCTGCTGTCGCTGCTGCTGTAGCTGCTGCTGCTGTAGCTGCTGCTGCTGTAGCTGCTGTAGCTGCTGTAGCTGCTGCTGCTGTCGCTGCTGCTGTAGCTGCTGCTGCTGTAGCTGCTGCTGTCGCTGCTGCTGTCGCTGCTGCTGCTGTAGCTGCTGCTGCTGTAGCTGCTGTAGCTGCTGCTGCTGTCGCTGCTGCTGTAGCTGCTGCTGCTGTAGCTGCTGCTGCTGCTGCCGCCCATCACACGCCTGTGCGAGCATAGCACATGTGCTATGGGGAGGGGGCCCATTGCCAGAAACGTCGCCTGTTACGTATATATTTATTTTACGGCCACACACACACACGTGTTCTCGATGAATGTGTGAGCGGATGATGTTGATCGTGAATGTGCCGCATCGCCAAGTAGTTTGTTTCATTTTGCGAGCACAAGGGAAGTTGGTGTCTGGGCGTTTCGCGCGGTGATGAATCCACCCAAACATCCCTTCAACTGTTTGGTCACTCCGTTGTTTGGGCAACTTTTGGAAACGAATAATGAAGAGAGGCAATAGACTGACCGGGTGTAGCCTCAGTGGTAGGATGTTAACTCGCTCGCCCAGTATACAAGAAGTCGTGGGTTCGATCCTGACCCTGACGCCTGCTGAATATGTTTGGAGTTTGCAGCTTGGAGTGTCTCTCTCCCAGTGCTCGCCTTGATTTCTCTGCGGGTCCTCCGGGGTTCCCTCCACATTTAGAATCAACGTCACGCGCTTCGAGCATTTGGCTGCTTTAACTTTCCAGATAATAAGCCACCTTGTTGGGCTATCAGTTGTGACCAGGGCACTTCTGATAAGGAGCTGTATCGCTCAGTGGGCCTTACCTGGTAAAATATTTTTTTTTTAATCAGATGCGCGTGCGTACGAGAGTGTGGGTCACTTTGTATTACCATTACATTGAGCTGGTCAATGGGTCAGGATAATTTGTGTTTTACGCGTAGGCGCAGTGCATCGCTTTGGTAATTATACCTCCTTCATATAGATCTCTGTGTGAGTTACTGGATCTTTATGTGCGTCTATGGTTCTGTATGTGAATCTACTGATCTCTGTGTGAGTTTATGGGTCTCTATGTGAGTCTATGGGTCTATGTGTGAATCTGTAGATCTCTGTATGAGTCGATGGGTCTCTATGTGAGTGACAGGGTTCACACTGCAGGGTTCACGTGGCAGGGTTCACGCGGCAGGGTTCACGTGGCAGGGTTCACGTGGCAGGTTCACGTGGCAGGGTTCACGTGGCAGGTTCACGTGGTAGGGTTCACGCGGCAGGGTTCACGTGGCAGGGTTCACGTGGCAGGGTTCACGCGGCAGGGTTCACGTGGCAGGGTTCACGTGGCAGGTTCACGTGGTAGGGTTCACGCGGCAGGGTTCACGTGGCAGGGTTCACGTGGCAGGGTTCACGCGGCAGGGTTCACGTGGCAGGGTTCACGTGGCAGGTTCACGTGGTAGGGTTCACGCGGCAGGGTTCACGTGGTAGGGTTCACGTGGCAGGGTTCACGCGGCAGGGTTCACGTGGCAGGGTTCACGTGGCAGGTTCACGTGGCAGGGTTCACGTGGCAGGGTTCACGTGGTAGGGTTCACGTGGCAGGGTTCACGCGGCAGGGTTCACGTGGCAGGGTTCACGTGGTAGGGTTCACGTGGCAGGGTTCACGCGGCAGGGTTCACGTGGCAGGGTTCACGTGGCAGGGTTCACGTGGCAGGTTCACGTGGTAGGGTTCACGCGGCAGGGTTCACGTGGGAGGTAATGGCGCCCGATGATCGCGGCGTCGCGTAGACGCGAGCTCAGCTGATGGAGGCGTCCATCAATCGATTTGCCCAGTCGATGAGGATATTAATTAGACATATTAATTAGACATATTAATTAGACATTAATTAGCGCATCGATTAGGAGGCACGCGTAGGGAAACGTCAGCAGAGGGTTGTTGTGTGTGCTGGTGGAATGGCTGGCATCACGGACTTGGCCGGTTCGACTCCGTGTGGTCTCTGTGAACCCATATGGAGTCGAACCACGGGGAGACGCGGTTGGAACAATGGGAGTACGCTTCTTAAATCTCCCGTGCCTCTGTCTCCCCAGCGGTGTGATTAGCTTCACCCCAGCCAGCCGGTCTGCGGGTCACATGCCGTGGGGTAGAACGTGGGTTATGAGCCACCTCTCCCGAGGCGTTTGCTGAGCGTGGCAGGGTATGAAAGTGGTACATGGTGGCGTAGGTTGTTGACTCATCAGGACACTGTCTGTTGCAACCCTGAGGTCACCCGGTTGGACCTCCCCGGTGTGAAAGTTGGAACAGCGGTGTCAAGCCTCTTCAATCCCTCCACCTTCTGTCCAGTTGGAGTGAGTCGCTGGGCGGGGCGCACGCGGCGGAGTCGAAGCGTGGCCACTCTGTGGGACATCCCTTGCCAGTGTCAACATCTAACAAGAGGTTTTACCCTTTCTGGCAATCAAACCGTTGTGTTAAGATGTTAAAACACCAAACAGAATACGTTTTCAAGGAATCCCGTCACTGCATTAGCCACACGTATTGTGGCGAACATGCAAACCAAACAGGTCCCATATTGGAGCTGCTCACCCCGAGCTACGAATGCCCTGACAGTGGCATCGTCTTCGTGCTCTTTGCTATTTGGCGTCCTCTGGTCTGACACTTTGAGACGAGGCTCAAAAGAAAGATGTCTCTGGTGTGGACCAATCAGCTTCAAGGACAATGCATCATCTACGACCAGAGCGTGTTTTATTTGCATGTTCACCACAAGTACCGTGTGACTCATGCAGGCACGACTCGCCGGGCATCAGCTGTCGCCTGAGCATCTGCGTGGGGCGCCGCGGGGGCGAGACGTTGACTCCCTCGTCTGCTCTACAGGGGGTCCTGGGCTCGATCCCGACCCTGACGCCTGCTGCTGCTGCTGCGTATTTGGAGTTGCATTTCTCTCTCCCCGTGGTCGCGTGAATTTTTCTCGGTGTCCTCCGGGTTTCCCCTTCACATTTAAAATCAACACCTCCTCGTGTTTAGAGTATTTGGCTGCTCTAAAGATCCACATCGACAAGCCACTTCGTTGAGTTGTCATTTGTGGCCAGGTAGCTTCTGAAGAAAGCTGTATTGCTCAAGAAGACTTACCTGGTAAAATAAAAGTTGTTTATATTCAATGTTCCCAATACGGGACAGCGCAACCCTTTCACGCGTTCCATTGAGTTGCATTGCACTGTAAAGGTGCAGCCCTGTAAGAGCTTGCTTATGGCACTGCTGGCAGAATGGACTCCACTCGACGAAGCCCTCGAGATTCCCCCTGGAGGGAGCTCTTGAGAGCCCCCTGGAGGGAGCTCTTGAGAGCCCCCTGGAGGTTACTTTTGGCCGAATCTGTCACGCTGGCTCAGTGCGTCTCGTAAGAGGCGGAAGTGCCCAACACCTTACCCCACCACGCACCTTACCCCACCACGCACCTTACCCCACCACGCACCTTACCCCACCACACACCTTACCCCACCACGCACCTTACCCCACCACACACCTTACCCCACCACGCACCTTACCCCACCACGCACCTTACCCCACCACACACCTTACCCCACCACGCACCTTACCCCACCACGCACCTTACCCCACCACACACCTTACCCCACCACGCGCCTTACCCCACCACACACCTTACCCCACCACACACCTTACCCCACCACGCATCTGACCCCACCACGCACCTTACCCCACCACACACCTTACCCCACCACGCACCTTACCCCACCACGCACCTTACCCCACCACGCACCTTACCCCACCACGCACCTTACCCCACCACACACCTTACCCCACCACGCACCTTACCCCACCACACACCTTACCCCACCACACACCTTACCCCACCACGAACCTTACCCCACCACACACCTTACCCCACCACGCACCTTACCCCACCACGCACCTTACCCCACCACACACCTTACCCCACCACCACCTTACCCCACGCACCTTACCCCACCACGCACCTTACCCCACTACGCTCCTTACCCCACCACACACCTTACCCCACCACGCACCTTACCCACCACGCACCTTTCCCCACCACGCTCCTTACCCACCCACGCACCTTACCCCACCACGCACCTTACCCCACCACGCACCTTACCCCACCACACCACCTTACCCCACCACGATCCTTACCCCACCACACCCCTTACCCCACCACGCACCTTACCCCAACACGCACCTTACCCCACCAAGCACCTACCCCACCACGCACCTTACCCCACCACACCCCTTACCCCACCACGCACCTTACCCCACCACGCACCTTACCCCACCACACACCTTACCCCACCACGCACCTTACCCCACCACACCCCTTACCCCACCACGCACCTTACCCCAACACGCACCTTACCCCACCAAGCACCTTACCCCACCACGCACCTTACCCCACCACACACCTTACCCCACCACGCACCTTACCCCACCACACACCTTACCCCACCACGCACCTTACCCCACCACGCACCTTTCCCCACCACGCCCCTTACCCCACCACGCACCTTACCCCACCACGCACCTTACCCCACCACGCACCTTACCCCACCACACACCTTACCCCACCACGCACGATCTGCTGCTTATCGACTCACTGCGGTGTCAACATCTCATACTGCTGGTGGGGGGGTGGGGGTCACAGGGCACCCACCCCCTCGTGTGCCGGAGGAGGGAGGGGGGTGTTTAAGAAATGTGATCCCCCATTCTTTCAGCTGCCGCGCAGGGAGATCGGGCAGGCGACGTCTGGATTGCAAGTCCAGCGCGCTGACCGCTCTGGCCCACGAAGAGCAGCCCGTCGTGTAAACGTGTAAACAGGGTTAGTCTGCAGAATCGATTCAGTCTATTTCTAGGACTTCAAAACTAAATTTGGTTGTTTGGGATTTGGCACGAAACAAAGTTAATGTGGTAAATTATGCGTGCGCGAGATTTGTCTGATCTCGGCGAATTAGAAAATGAACGATGACCACACTCTGACGCGGATTGGCCCTTCACTGGAAGACGTCCCCTGCAGATCCACGGACTGGAACGCACGTGCACGCGCGCGTGTCTGCGCGCGCGTGCACGTGCGTGGGGATTGCGGACGAGTGGACGTCGTTTGAGATCCACCTCTACCTATGGTCACGAGCAATACGCAAGGCCGTTTTTAGAATTCCCTCCCCCCCATACTTGCGAATTAATCAAAAGTTTATCGCTTGCCAAATATATATTCACTTCCCTTTGTATGCACGCGGTACGCGTGCGCGCGTGTGTGGGTCGACTCAACTTCAAACGAGTACCTGGTGCGGTGTGTAAACATCGCCACTGGGGAGACAAAGGCGGCCGGGCGTGGTGCTGGCCACCTCGTGTGCCGTGCCGGCCTTCATAGGTGCTCGCTGGGAGCACTTGCCCCAACAGTATGTTAAGGATATACGGGGATCTTTGTTTCTGTGTACGTGTGTGGACGTGTGCGTACGTGTGTATGCGTGTGTCTGCGGGGGAGCGGTGGTGCAGTGGTTAGCAGGCTGCGCTACAAACATAGCGACCCGAGGTCGAATTCTGCTCACGGTCAACATCACTGACGATTATATAAAACAGTTCTGGGCCACCCCTAGGTCGACTCAGCCTCAAATGAGTGCCTGGTGCCATGGTGGGTAAACATCGTTACTGGGAAGACAAAGGTGGTCGGGCATGGTGCTGGCCAACCACCCCCTTGTGTGCTGGCCTTTATCGGTGCTCGCTTATCGCACTTTCCCGAACAGTCTGTTCATGCTCCACGGGGGGATCTTTGCCTGCGTGTGCGTGCAAGTGAGTGCGGATATGAAAACGCGTGTCTGTGTGTGCATTTTACATAATTCTCTAATGTGATTATTCATACGTTTGTGTAAATCTAATTTAATTGGATAAACACATGAGCTGGCTGCTCAAATTCAGCTTTAACCCTTTACAAGTGGGACTGCTGTACTTCCTACTCGCAGAGGCGCAGCGACACAGTGGTGGAGATGTTCACCACCTCGCCTGGTACGCAGGAGGTCGGGAGTTCGATCGCGACCCTGACGCCTGCTGCTGTATATTCCGAGTTTGCGTGTCTCTCTCGCTCCCCGTGGTCGTGTGGACTTTTTTATTCGGGTCCTGCGGTTTTTCCCTCCACATATAGAAACGTACATTTCAGATTATTTAGATTATTTTGCTGCAATACATTTCCATGTCATAAGCCACTTTGTTGAGCTATCATTTGTGATTGCCAGGTCACTTATGAAAAATATTTTAATACCTCAGTGAGCTTTACCTGCTAAGATAAAAAAATAGTTTTCGTTTTATTTGTCTATGTTTGTAAGTGATTTGTTAAAAATGTCTTAGACTTTTCACTGCTGTCGTGTTTCTGTGATGTTTGTTGGGGTAACGTTCTGTGAAAAAGAGCTTTATAGCTCATCGGATTCCTCCTCCAGTAATAAATACAGATTCTGATTCTGCTCGTCACGACACACTGAGCCGGTGTGGCTGGAACGTTCACGTGGCTCATAATGAATCAGAATCTTATTTACCCAGATGAGCATCAAGGATATGGACTTTGAGGGACATCCTACAGCCCATTGTGTCGTAGTTCTTCACCAGAGTCTCAACCAGCTCCACGTAGTCTTCGACCTTGTGATTGCCCAGGAAGCCACGACCGACTGCGACAAAGCTGTTCCAGGCCACTTTCTCCTTGCTAGTGAGCTTCTTCGGGAATTCATTGCACTCCAGAATCTTCTTTATCTGTGGTCTGACGAAGACACCGGCTTTGACCTTTGCCTCCGACAGCTTAGGGAATAAGTCTTGAAGGTACTTGAAGGCTGCCGACTCCTTATCTTGAGCTCCGACAAATTGTTTCATAAGGCCCAATTTGATGTGCAGTGGTGGCATCAGCACCTTCCGGGGGTCCACCAGTGGCTCCCACTTGACGTTGTTCCTCCCCACAGAGAACTCGATCCGCTGTGGTCCAGTCCTGCCTGGGGTAGTGCGCATTGGTGTCCCTGCTGTTCTAAAGGCAAAGACAGCAGTGAAATTGGTAAAACCACCTTGGAGACCCATCAGGAATGCTACCATCTTGAAGTCTCCAATGACCTCCCAGCCGTACTCATCATACTTCAAGCCGTCCAGCAAGGTGTTGATGCTGTTGTAATCCTCTTTGAGGTGCACCATGTGAGCCAGGGGAAGATATGGGTACTTGTTACCATTATGGAGCAGCACGCCTTTGAGGCTCCTGGATGAGCTGTCAATGAAGAGGCGCCACTCATTCTGGTTGCAGGCGATTCCGATTGCCTCGAACAGACTGGTCACATTGTGGCAGAAGCAGAGCCCATCTTGACGGGTGAAGAAGCTGCAGAAAAGGTTGGTGACGCTTCCTCTGATCTACGACTTGCACATTTTCATCCAACAAGTTCCACTGCTTGAGCCTAGACGTCAAAAGCTCGGTATTGGACTTGGTGAGACCAAGATCTCTGATCAAATCATTGAGGTCTTTTTGGTTGGGGTACTATGGGTTTCTCTCCTCAGCTCCACCTCTGAAATTGTCATCTGGATCTACAACGTCTTCCTCGCTCTGACTTGCTGCTCTCTTCTAAAGACGGCTGCTATCTCTCTGGAGGAGTGGGTACGGGGATCTCATGGCAGTGTGGCATTGGGGCGATGGATGAAGGAAGGTCCGGATACGTGATAGCAGGTGCATTCTTGCCAGTCCGACGTTTGTAAGGGTCCACCTTCCAGACGTAGCAGTTGCTTGAGTGGTCAGTGGGTTCTCACCAAATTCTTGGGATAGCAAACTTCATTGTTCTCTTTTCCCCTCTGTACCATCCAACAAAATACATTTATTTCCCCCATGACTAATGTGTAATAGATTCTCGCAACATTTTTCATACGTGATATAGTTTTTCAATAACATTGAAACTTGTAAAATATTTTAAAATAAAAAAAAACTTTTAACAATTGAAATTCCAGAGTTTGTTTGCATTGCTCGCAGGTGAAATGAGGTGCCCAGGGTTTGTCTTGATCCCCGACAGGCATGCCGAAATATGCCTTGTAGGCCCCACACATCTTAGCAGATGCTTCCACAGAGTACTTTTTCGCTCTTGTCTTGATAAATTGGCCGCAGACATAGCAAAATGCGTCTGCCGGATGCTTGCAGCCTCTTGATGCCATCTCATAAACATACAGATCTCTATCCACTTAGGCAGCTGGAACTAAACTGAACTGGTGGGCTTAAGCCCCCTGTATTTATACTACAATTTATATTACTGGAAAGTTCTAGAATGTTCTAGAAGTTACTCCAAGTTTACTCAGCAGTGAATCTATCTGGAATGTTCTGGAAAATAGGTAAATTTCTAAATATCACTGTCCTGGTCCCAAAAGCAAAGTTTGTGGGGAATAATAGCCATTTTATGTCATTTTGAGGAATAAGCAATTAGGAAAGAACAGTTCCTACTACCCAGGAACAAAACAAATATGTTGCACAGTGTCATCCAGGAGAAGCCAAAAGAACCCCAGCACCTTCGTCTTGGTGATGGTCGGCGTTTGTAAACCCGATGCCATTGCGGTGCGTTTATGTTTACATTAAACCCGTCTTTTGTTTTGTTTACGCTGGGTAAACTCAAAGTGGCTTCTGACTCAAAAGTCCAAGCGTGGCGACGGCGCTCATCTTTTGTTTAAAGCCCTGAGTCAGTGTTGTAAATTTCACATTACAGTGGCGGGCTCAGTCTCTCCATAGGACAACCTCGGATAACTTCCCCAAACCAAGTGGTATCTATTTTATTGAGCCCAGGAGGCTCGATGATTTGAGTCAATTCGCAGCAAGCTGGGATATGAGCATCGCAGCCGTCCGAAGTCATGCCACGTGGGTCTCGCCCTGGCTGAGGCCAAAATCACCCACAATACAGCCCGTCCCAGCGAATCTCGGAAGCTCAGCAGGTGTTGAGCCTGGAGAGTGATTGTAGATGTGTGACTAACACCGTGCAAACAACACGTGTCGTGGACAGTAGGGGGTAGTGTGGGTTTGTACCCTCCTTGCCCCCCCCCCCGTGCCGCCCCCACGCTCCCCCCACCAAGCCCGCCCTGACTAACGTGCTGAATGAAGTATCATCATATAAACTAAACTTTTAATTTTACCAGGTAAGGCCCATCGAGATATATCGCTGTTTTTCACAAGCGACATCGCTATCACAAATGATAGCTCAACGAAGTGGCCTATCATCACGTGGAAATGTACAAGAACCAAATACTCTAAACTCACTATCCTCACGGGGTAGGGAGGCCCCCATCCAGCAGTGGATCGACGTATGGGCTCTCCACGCCCTTGCCTCTAACCACAGGGGTGCGATGCAGCGAGTGTGGTCGTCTTCATTGTTCACCCAGGGGAGCCTCACTGAGGCTCAAGACTACTTTGTAGGAGGGTCCTTCTTGTGGATGTTTGGTCAGTTTGTGTTATTTGGGTGTGTTTGCACGTGCGTGTGTGTGTGTTTGCGAGTACTCAAGGGGAGCGGTGGTGCAGTGGTTAGCACGCTGCGCTACGAACCTGGCTGCCCGAGTTAGATTGTTGCTCACGGACAACACCAGTGACGACTGTCTGAACCGGGTCTGGGCCTCCCCTAGGTCACCTCAGCCTCAAACGAGTACCTGGTGAGATGTAAATATCGCCGCTCGGGAGACAAAGGCGGCCGCGTGTGGTGCTGGCCACACCACCCCCTCGTGTGCCGTCCCGCGTCTTCATGGGGCCACTCTTTCACAGCGACTTGCCCCAAGAGCCTGGCGAGGCTAAACGAGGGACCTTTGTCTTTGTTGTGAAAATCCAAACCGATTTCACATATTTAGAAATCAATGGCTAGAAAGCGTCTTGGCTGACGCTCCTGAATGTTAATTCATTTCATTTTCTGGTGGTGACAGACACACTCGTTTGCTTATTTATTTTGTTACCTATTTGAAAATGTTTTAATCTCTTGCTTAATTCTCAAGTAATTTACAATTCTCACTCTCGCTTCTGAAGGGTCATCATCAACCTGTGTTGTGATCTTCTTCGCCCTGCTGGCGATCCCCCACCCCGCCCCCCGCCCTGCCTCTCACCTCTCCCTCCGCTCACTCCTCCTGCCCTGGGCCACCTCCACCACCACTCCTCCTGCCCTGGGCCACCTCCACCACCACCTCCACCACCTCCACCACCACCACTCCTCCTGCCCTGGGCCACCTCCACCACCACCTCCACCACCTCCACCACCACCACTCCTCCTGCCCTGGGCCACCTCCACCACCACCTCCACCACCTCCACCACCACCTCCACCACCACCACTCCTCCTGCCCTGGGCCACCTCCACCTCCACCACCTCCACCACCTCCACCACCACTCCTCCTGCCCTGGGCCACCTCCACCACCACCTCCACCACCACTCCACGGTCCCCCTCACCCTGCTGGCTCGTGGCTCTGAGCCGCCTCTGCCCACCCCTGGCCTCTCCACCTCAACCCTGGTGCCTCCACGTCCATCACATTTCTTTGGATGTTTTTGTTGTTCTCTCTTATAATGCGGTGGTAACAACGCCAGCGGTGATTTGTGTGTGTGTGGGGAGCGGTGGCGCAGTGGTTAGCGCACTGCGCTACAATACCACACAACAGTCCCGCTGCCCGGCCCCGTCCGAGAGGAAGGGGCTGGAGCCGTGCCTCTTGGCCCTTCTATGAAGGCACGCATGGCTATCCCGTGTCTGTGCGCGTGTGCAATTAGAACGACGTATTAATGCGTCTCTGCCGTCCGTGGCATTGAGTAAACACGAACAAATGTGCGTTTGTTTTAGCTGCTGACAGCGCAATTAGAACATTAATTAGCAACAACAACAAATATTTTCTAAATATACCGCGCGCTGAGCACGCGGATAGCGCAGTGCGCGTGGGCGAGCGCGGCTTCGTCTCCAAGGCACAACGAGACCCACGTGACGCGAAGGCAAAGATCGCCCCGCGATAGCCCTCAACAGACAGACCGCTGGGCACCTCTGAAGGCCGCACCACGGCACCACGAGGGGTGGTGGGTGGCCAGCACCGCGCCCCTCCTGCCGGCAGCCTTTGTCTCCCCCGCTGCTGATTTGTTTTGCTATTGGTTACGAAAGCCTACGTGTACGTAATTCTGGAGTTTGTCATTTCATTAATGTTTTGGCAGCAAAATAAATCCATATAATTAAATTGTTTACAGAGTTGAATTGACCCACAATAATCGCTATTTTATAAAAAAAAAAACAGCCGATACGATCATCGTGGATGCCATCTCGTGCGGCGTATCGTAGCATCGCGGAAGGACGCGCCTCTGTGCCTCCACGCTCGGCCACAGCGTGGGGACGCAGAGCCTTTAAACAAATCTGAATCAGAATATTTGTTTATACTGGAGGAATCCGATGAGCTATAAAGCTTTCTTCATATGGGTCCAGTAGAAGCCAACAAGCAATATCAGAGCTCCGGTCGCCCAGTTGAGCAGCGGTCGGCTCGTGGTCAGTGCACCGCGCAACGCTCCCGGCGACTCGAAATCGGTTCCCGGTCATGACCAAAAACAGAACCGGTCCTGGGCCTTTCAATGACTCAGCCTCAAGTGAGTAGCTTGTGTGGTGTGTGCACATCAGCATTGGGGAGACAAAGGCGGCCGGGCGGTTGTGCTAACCCCCCCCCCCTCAAGTGCTGTGCCAGGTGCCCGCTAACAGCACGTGCTCCAACAGTCTGTCAACGGCTATCTGGGGCCTCTTTGTCTGTGTCCCTGTGATTTGCTGTGCGCGTGGCTTCATGGAGTCGAAACTATTTTGAGAGTCCAGGTGGCGTAAACAATCATCGCTCTTTTCTCTCGGTGGGGAAACATTCGTGTCCCTGACTCCCACGTCCTTTCCCTTCCTCCTCGCAAACTTTCCTGCTTCAGTTCAGAGAGAGGGGGGGGGGGGTAAAGCGAAAGGTGCAGCCCTGAAACTGCCCGCGAACCCCACAGCTGGCTTGATGAGCCCCATCCAGAGGTGTAATTTGTGAGCTCCTCTTCCGTGCTGTGCAGACGTCTTTAAAGAATTCGAGAGTACCCACATTTGTGCCCCACCACACACGACCTGTAAATCGACTGTGGCGTTCCTGGGTGGAGGAAGGCGGTGGGGTGGATGGGGGTCGCGGAGGAGTTCCCTGCCCCTAAGCGGCCCCAGCGCACGGCCCAGAGCCTTCACCACCACCACCACCACTGCCACCACCACCACCGCCACCGCTACCACCACCGCCACCACCACTGCCGCCACCGCCACCACCGCCACCGCCACCACCGCCGCCACTGCCGCCACCGCCACCACCACCGCCACCACCACCGCCACCATACATGTGGGTGGAATCCCACATGTATGTATGTCCTTGACTATGAGGGCTAAGTCAAAACTCTGCACAGATGCCCCTTTGCATCAAAGCGAGTTTGTGCGGAGCTACAAGGTGACCGGGAGATGGCATGAAAAATGGATTCCAGAATGCACTGCTGTGTGATCTGCAATCCAGCTCCTAACCCAAGCCTATAAACACGCGGTGTTTACAGGCAGACTTCCATCCGAGCGCTAACCGGGCTCATGGGGAACAGACAGTCACTGCATTGCGCGCTTTCAGATGCACTTCTGCGGCCGTCTGGAACGCTCTTCTTTCGGATATTCGGAAGCCACTGGAGCTATGCACTTTTAAATCTAGATTGAAATATCTTTATTTAGAACTGCTTTTTGAGTTTAGTTTGGTGCCCTTCCCCCGAACCTCCGATTAGCACGGTTGGCTACGTACGGTGTATATGTAGGTCGTGGTATGGAACCCGTTAACTCGGAGGTGCTGGCTTAATGATACATAGGTGCCATGGTGGCGAGATGTTAACTACTTCGCCTGGTATACAGGTCGTGGGTTCAATCCCGACCCTGACGCATGTATATTTGGAACTTTCATGTCTCTCTCCCCGTGGTCGCATGGATTTTTCTCTGGGTCCTTTGGGTTTTCCCTTCACATTTAGAATCAACGTGCGTTTCGGCTATGGGGCCGCTATAAATTTCCACACGAGAAGCCACTTCATCGGGCTATCATTTGTGGCCAGGTCGCTTCTGACAAAAGAACTATACAGCTCAGTTTTTAGTTGTAGTTCATATGACCCAGGCACGCCGAGCCACCTCCTCGCACGCGAAGAACATTTCACAAATCTTATTCGACGGAACCTATTCCGGAACCGTCTTGACGACTGTGCTGACGAGGGAGACGGGGATGGAACGGATAGTCCCATTATCACCCCGGGGCCGCTCGCATCGGAACGTAATTAGACCTCCCCAAACACGCGGACGCCTCTTCCCCTTTTAGCCTGCAGAGTGTCGGGCGACTGTTGTAGGGGAGCTCCTGTTAACGCCTGCGCAGGCCCCCGGGGAGACGGCGGGTCACCATCACCCGCACCCCGCCCGCTGTTTGATTCTCTCCCTCTCTCGCTCCCTCTCTCTCGTGGGCCGATATTCGCACTCGGCACCGCACTATCATTCATTTCTTGTAACTTAGAAATCAATGTTTTGTTGTCGTTTCCACCCTCCATCTGCCCCCCACCACCCTCACCCCCAACCCCTCACAATTTGGCCTCGATCGTGGTATCGGTGTCGCGTCACGAGGCGAAGAATTCGCTCTGAAGTCTCGCAGAGCGGCGCGACCCTTCCTCGTGCAGAGGACGGTTCCACGGAAGTGGATGTCGCAGAGCTGCCTGCGAGACGCGCCTCCTCAGAGTGACCTCTACCCCACACACCAGTTGGGTGGCACTCTGCCGCCCGCTCTGCCACACGAGATCCATGGGAACTCGCACCGTGTAATCGCGGGGCGCCTGCCCTGGATTCAAACCCAGGATATCTCAATGGCGACGGCTCAGCGCTCTGACCTCTGGAGCCCGTAGCCGGACACCTTCACCGGGTTCTCGTTTTACGCTGAGCAAACCTCGGGGAGGGCCAGCCCAGATCTGGAAACCACTCGTACACTTCAATCCACGGTGGGCAAATGAAACCTCCCACTTAAAATCGCTGTGTGACCATCGCATTGCGTTGGCCACACTCCGAGCCTTCGTCCTCTCCTCCTCAATAGGTTCTCGCTCACAGCACTTGCCCCGGACAGGCGACACGTGGTAGGGGGTGTGTGTAGGGCGAACGGTTGCTCTCTCTCTCTCCCCCCGTGCTGCGGTGTTGTTTGCCGTCTCTCTCTCTAGGAGCGGCGTCGCTGGGAGAGATGGGGCCGGACCCCCCCGCGGGCTGCGAGGGCGTCTATCGCGGCATGGGCGCGTGCCTCCTCCGCTTCGGGGACCAGGTCAACCGGCTGTTCGAGCAGGGCGTGAAGACGTGGCCCGGAGAGCGCAGCGTCTGCACGTGCGGAGCGCACTGACAACCACCTCGCGCTACACACACACCTCCACAACAACAACAACCGCCATTCGTCACTAAGTGGCGGTGACGTCACCACGTGGCTTGTGCCAGGCTATGTGGACGTTGAGGCCACGTGAAGTGTCGAACGCCTGCCGGCAGAAGGTCACGGGGCAGACCCAGGTGCCACGGGACGACTGACTGAGATGACTGGCCAATGCACCACCTGTGCCCCCTACTGTGCCAACTTGCTGTGCTTTAGCCACTCGGCGCTCCGCTCGTTGTTGTGAGCGTCGCTCCTCTGCCCTCCGTTGTTGTTGGACGGCGACTGCCTCCAACTGCCCAGTAACGTCCTTCACGAGCCTCCTCCACTGAGGCCGATCTTGACACCGCTGGTACAGTCATCGGCAAGTCCACTCAGCTCCACATCCTCTTGTACCACATCACTCCATCTCTTCTCTAGCCCGTGCCGTGCCCGTTTAGCCCTCTCTATCCGGCCGAACAAAAGCTGTTTAGGCATGCGGTGGCTGGGCATACGAGCTACATGACCCAGCCAACGCAGCTCACTGACGGGACTTTGTCCAGATATTTCAAGCATTTGTGAGCTCCTCAAACAATCTAGCCTGGTTAAACCCAGGATGGATCGTAGGCAGGCCAACCTAAATGTTTATAAATGGCGAAGATGTCCAATTAGGAGGATCCACGTTTCGCAAGCGTAGAGAAGGGAGGGCTTTACGGTGGGCGAGAAGTTCAAGTTCAAGTTCATGTATTAGGTGTAGCCCTGTGAGCCATTCGGCTCTTGAATCGGGTGCAACCGCAACAAACAAAAAACATGAACAAAAAAAACATCTTAAAGTGAATATGTGACTGAGTGCAAACAGAAAATCCAAGAAAAGACAGCAAAATATTTCAGAAAAAAACACCGTACACCAACACTGTGTGCAGAAATCCCAGTGGGATGCAAGTCAAACAACCAACAACAACCACAGGACAACTTCGATTAAAGCCATCAGTCTAACTCTGTACTACAACAAACAAACATGGCTAAACCAATACACTTTTCTAAATCACCAAAATAAAGTCATGAAAGCAATGAAACAGTGATTATAGGAACTGTGACGGAATTTTCACAATAAATGCCATAAACAACATGTACTACCAAAACCCTGCAGCCATAGCTGGCTGCATGAGTCACTCCACAACAGCAGGAGCATCAATCGGAGTATTATAATTTTTCAATGCACCTTTAAGATCAGCACACTAAATCAAAACACAGGTCATACTTTGTAGGGTGGCCAGCACCACGCCCGGCCGCCTTTGTCTCCCCATCGCTGATTTTTACACACCGCACTAGGTACTCATTGGAGGCTGAGTCGACCTAGGGGGGTCCCAGGACCGGTTCAGATAATTAGGAAATCGAACTCGGGTCGCCGGGTTCGTAGCGCAGTGCGCTAACCGCTACACTATACCACTCTTACCCACACGCGCGCATCGTACATTTATCACGTGGTCCCCTCTGGAGCTTTGGGCCTTGGGAACAAATATTCCATTTGTCCCACCCCCCCCCCCCCATTAAACCAGCACTGCTGGAGATCACCCAGCCCCAAGGCTCGAAGCCAGCGCTAACCGCTACACCATGGCTCCACACACACACAACACACGCAACACACACACAACACACGCTACACACACAACACACACAACACACGCAACACACACAACACACGCTACACACACAACACACACAACACACACACAACACACGCTACACACACAACACACACAACACACACTACACACAGACAACACACACTACACACAGACAACACACACTACACATACAACACACTACACAGAACACACACAACACACGCGCATACAAAGTGCTCGCCCGCAAATGAACCACGATACCGTCCGTAGCTTTGCTGATCGCCGCCAAGGAGCCATAAGCCACCAGTCACGGGACTCGACTCATTGTCCTCGCAGCAGCAGCGGTGGTGGTGGTGGCGGCTTTTGGTTGCGAACCGTCGAACAAAGACGGCGGTCACCGCTGCGTCGCGCACCGCTTTCAAATGCGCTTCTAGGGCCGTCTGGAACGCTCTTCCCTCCGATATTCGGACGCCACTGGAGCTGTGCAATTTTAACGCATCATCTCGATTGACCAACTCATTTCTTTGGAACTGATTTTTGTGTTTAGTTTGTTGTCCTTTCCCCGCACCTCCGATTAGCACGGGTTGGTACGTCCAGTGCAAAATAACTTCAACAGACACACGTACAAATCCAACAACAGACAGAGATGCCCCGCATTGCATTAAGCAGACTGCTTGGGGGCAAGCGCCGTTGAGCGACCGGCACCGAAATGAAGGCCGGCACGGCACACGAGGCCGGTGGGTGGCCAACATCGCACCAGTGAGCTAATTTGAGGCTGAGTCGACCTAGGCGAGCGCTTGCGCTAATCGTGCATTCGCGAGCAAGCGGAGTGAGGCCTACAGATTGCTGCGCACAAGGCACCTGAGAGGCGCTGACCCATAGCCCCGACACAGCCACGCGACGAGCCTCCTGAGAGAGGCGGTACCCAGGGCTTGAACCCATGAGGCAACCCATCAGTGCTGCCGTAGTTGCCCCGACATGGCCATTCAGAGTTGGCCGAGAGACGAGCAGTCCCCTCCCAGGGCTCGTGGTTAGCTCGTGGACGCTGCCGTGCTGCGATGGCGAGCACCGGGCCTGTCAGCCACAGGTCGCCAGTTCAATCTCCCGGCCCCGCAGCTGGAACAGTGGGTATCTGTTTTTGTTTTGTTCCCCCTCCCCCCACCCCCCTTCTCTCTGTCCGCCCAGGAGTAGAAATTGGTGCACCACGGCCAGGCGATTGGCAGGCCGTGTATGGTCAGGTAAAGTGTGGGCAATCCCAACTATTCCAGGGCATCTTGTCAATGTGGACGAGCAGTAGGCCAACATCTCTAACACTCTCTACAGTGGAAGTCCTTCCGCCAGCAGTGACGCGGGCAGGACATTGCAGGGCTGCGCCTTTAACTGCGGTGGCGAGATGTTAACTACCTCGCCTGGTATACAGGAGGTCATGGGGTCGATCCCGATCCTGACGCCTGCTGCTGTATATTTGGAGTGTACGTGTTTCTCTCCCCGTGGTTGCGTGGATTTTTCTCCGGGTCCTCCGGGTTTTCCCCTCCACATTTAGAATCGACATCACCACGCGTTTAGAGTATTTGACTGCTAGACACGTGATGATAAGCCCACTTCGTTGAACCGCTATCATTTGTGAGAGCCACGTCGCTTCTGAAAAACAAAGTGCTTACACAGTATAGCGCAGTGGGCCTTACCTGGTACGAAAAAAGTGAGTTATGTTTGGTTTTAACCAGTGCTGGTAGCCAGCCTTGGCTCAGCGTTCTGGCCACGGGCATCAAGCACGTACGGCCTGGGTCACCCCTTGTCGCCTGCAGGCTTCGGGGTTTGCGGCACCGCTTCCATTGTCCGTCGCCCCCCCCCGCACCGGGGGGGGGGGGGTCAGGGCGAGCTACTGACGAGGCCTCGCCCGAGCCGAGTACCCCAGTGACGTGGTAACGACATCATCAGCTCAGTGGGTGGTGGTGGTGGTGGTCGTGGTGGTGGTGGTCGTGGTGGTGGTCGTGGTCGTGGTGGTCGTGGTCGTGGTGCTGGTGGTGGTGGTGGTCGTGGTGCTGGTGCTGATTTAATATCGCGGCTCCTCTTGACATCGTCGTGACGCTCACCGGTCTCGAACATTGAACGCTGCAGGGCGCTCCGCCTTCGCAAAATGCAGCCACCACAGCTCCGTGGCAGTTACCTCTTTGCGACATTACGTAACCGCTCTAATTAAATACAAATAAAACGTGGAAATTGGACGAAAGCATTTTAATGCAAAATACATTTAAACCGCGTTTTAACTAATTGTCGTTCTTTTGTGCTGTTGTTGAAAACAAATCTCATGGTGGTTGCCAAGGGCCCCCCCCCCCCAACTCGTAGCTTTGGTCACCAGGGGGGGGGGGTAAAGGCACCCCGTGCTCCCACGCTCGTTCCGCGACTGCGAGCATTGCTTGGAATGCCCCCCCCCCGTCCCTTTCCAAATGAACACGGAGAGAGGCTGCTCGTGAATAAGTAACCGAAGGGCGTTCCGAGGTGCAGGGTCGTCTTGCGACGGGAAATGAACGAAGCAACGTTACTGGCGGCAAGATTCAAAGCCTGCGGTCCGCTCCTTACGTATGCAGCGCGCGCGCGTTCGGGGTGGCGGTTGAGAAATTAGGAAATGCATTTTTAAAACGCACCCGCCACCCAACGCGTGTTCCGCCCGGGCTGAAAGCTTCAAACGCTCGGCGATTGGGAGCGGTGGTGACGAGCCCCCCCCCCCCCCCCCACTTTGTGCGCGAGTTGTTACTTCGAGACCCGGTGCGGAGAGACAGGAGAGCCGCGGGGTGAGCATCGGGAATGATTGCTCGAGGGCCCACTTAGTGAAGATGGTGCGACGTGGAGTACAGGTTCAAGGATGTCCTGGTGGAGATCATCTCAAAGGGGGTGGGGGGGGGGTGTCATCACGTACCGGCGTCTAAGCGAGTCGATTCGAGACGCGTGGATTTTTCTCCGGGTCCTCCTCCGGATTTTCCCTCCACATTTAGTGTTTGGCTGTTTTACATTTCCACGCGATGAGTAACTTCGTTGAGATATCACTTGTGGCCAGGTCGCATCTGACAAAGAGCCGTATAGCTCAGTGGACCTTACCCAGTAAAATAAAAATAAAAATATTTGGTTTTCAGACACTACCAGAGACAGAAGTCAGTTGTCTGTAGACCACATTATACAGAGAGCATGGCCCATTGATAATAATATAATCATCAGTGGGTGTGTTTTATTCAGCAGCGGCGTTTATGCCACCTGCACCTCACAACTCTGCACGGTCCTCAACACGTGGAGATTGCGGTGTTAACACTCAGCCAATTACGGGACGGGGGCCGCACGGTATCCCACTTGTCTGTGCCGCCTTCTCCTGACAAGCCAGGGCACAGCGACGTCGATTGCCCGCGTCGAAGGGAGTTTCGCAACATGTTTGTGAGCCACCAACCCTCGCCTCCGCAGGACCGGACGACACCAGCCGTGGGCGACTGTTGTTGAGAGGCCCCGTCAGAGACTCGTCTGTTAGCCACACGTCCTCGTCCTCGTGTTGTCCAGAGCCCAGGCCAGAGACCGGATATACTGGGCAGCTGTGTGAAGGAGCTTTATAGCTCCGTCAGAATCCTCCAGGATACATTTACAAAGTCTGATTCTGGTCTATTAGTCACAGGAGTCCGATTGTCTGTATCAGTGTTCTTTATTGGTGGCCTTGAGTACGGCCCCTGACAATACACAAATAGTGAAAACATTCCCCCCCCCCCCACCCCATCATCGCGCTGTCAAACTCCCAATGGCCCTCGCGCTGATGATGACGACGATACAATCAGTGAAGAACGCTGAACCGAGAGTGCGGGTCAGGGACGGGTCTGTTCGTCTCCTGTGTAAACACGGTGCACGCAGTGACTCGTCTCTCGGCCTCTCGTCGCAAACAACAAAAATGTTGACCGTATGTTGCTGTCAACAAATGTTGACCTATGTTGTTAACAACAAATGTTGACCGTATATGTTGTTAACAACAAATGTTGACCTATATTGCTAAGAACAAATGTTGACCGTATGTTGCTGTCAACAAATATTGACCTCTGTTGCTAACAACAAATGTTGACCTATGTTACTAAGAACAAATGTTGACCTATGTTGCTAACAACAAATGTTGACCTATATGTTGTTAACAACAAATGTTGACCTATGTTACTAACATGCTGACTGTATGTTATATGACGCTAATAACAAATGTTAATCTATGTTGCTAACAGCAACAAATGTTAATCGTACGTTGTGAACAAATGTTGATCGTATGTTGCTAAACCAACAAATGTTAACCTACATCATGGGGCCTCCTTTGCCAGTACCAAAATTTGAGAATAGGTTTTCCCCTTTTTCTGGCAACTAAACAGTTGTGTTAAGTTGTTAAAACACCAAACTGAAACTTTTTACAAGGAATCATGTCTGCATTAAACACAATACTTGTGGTCAGAATGCAAACAAAAAAAGATACTCTGATAATAAAAGCATTGTCCTTGAAACTGATTGGCCCACACTAGAGGCAGCTTTCTTTTGAGCCTAGTCTCAAAACGGTGTTGGACCAGAGGAAACAACAAAAGTTGACCGTGGGTTGCTAGCGACAAATGCCATCGTGAGTGTTGGAGTAGAGCTAGCAGACTGCAACTCAGGGCTCGGGGTAAACAGCGGTAACAAGTTTGACGAGGGGAATGATTAAAGCGCGCGCGGTGCTTCACATTTGCCGGGTGGGGGGTCCATTTGGTAAGCGACGGGAGGTGCTGACAGCGCCAGTTGTGGGATCGCAGGCGAAGGGCAGAACGCAATTACGCCGACGGAAGTACACATTGCAGAATGACGGAGAGAGGGAAAACGAACGAGGAATCCGACAATGTGGCTTTTTAAACGCACAACCCACGGCATTGTGCAGCAGCAGCAGCAGCAGCAGCGGAACATTTGTCCCGAAGTGAAAGGTATTTTTTTAATATGAGATTAAAACGCTTTTTTCTACCATAACAGAAGGTCGGAAATGAAGGGCTGATTTGGAAACGAGAGCGTTGCCGGTGCTTTAAGCACCGAGCACATGGATAGTAATCACGCGAATCACACGCGTAGGGCGCAGCGGGGAGGCAGGGAGTTGGATTCTGAGCAGAATCAACGTCTGACGGACGCTTGAGATATTTCGTAATCAAGCGAGAGAGGGTGGAGAGAACGAGTGTGGCACTACGTGCCGCAGCTGTTGCTGCTCTCTGTGTATCTGCGGCAGTGGTTTACTCACAGAGAGACCCACATTCTAGCACAGAGACCCACAGATACACACAGACCAACAAACAGACAGATAGACCCACAGATACACAGCGAGACCAAGAGACATGCAATGAAACTCACATACACTCAGAGAGCCTTACAGACACACACGTATACCCACAGACGCGCACAGAGACCCACAAACACACAGAGACCCACAGATACAGAGACCCACAAACACACACAGAGACCCACAGACACACACAGAGACCCACAAACACACACAGAGACCCACACACACACATAAAGAGATCCACAGACACACACAGAGACCCACAAACACACACAGAGATCCACAGACACACATCGAGACCCGCAGACACACACAGAGACCCATATACACACACAGAGACACACAGAGACCCACAAACACACACAGAGACTCACAGACACAGAGACCCACAGACACACACAGAGATCCAGACTACACACAGAGACACAAACACGGAGATAAATCCCCCCCCAGTAATTTCTTCCCATTTCCAGCCCTGATCTGCGGTAAGACATTCTGTGGGGAGCTGCGCTAGAAATGTGGCAACCCGAGTTCGATTCCTGCTCACGATCAACATCAGTGATGATCTAAAACTGAGTTTCTGGTGCGGTGTGTAAACATCAGCAGTGGTCGGCCATGGTGCTGGCCACTCACTCCTCTGTGTGTTGTGCTGAAATTCATCGGTGCTCGCTAACAGCACTTGCCCCAACGGTCGGCAAAGGCAATACCTACGGGGGGTCGTTGTCTTTTTGGCAAAGCATTTGAAGCAAAACGAGCCTCAAAAAACGTAGCGGCATTTTATTGTTCTGGTGAAGTTTGTGAAATGATTACCCATGGTGGGGATGCTGCCGTTGGTGTAAATGGTTCGGACACTGGTTCGGACACTGGTTCGGACACTGGTTCGGACACTGGTTCGGACACTGGTTCGGACACTGGTTCGGACACTGGTTCGCACACTGGTTCGCACACTGGGTGTAAGTGTGCTGAACTTCTTCGCACTCTACGAAACGAACCTGCTAATCGGAGGTGCGACAGAAGGTCAACAAACTAAACACAAAAACAGTTTTAAAGAAATGAGTTTGTCAATGTAGATGATTTTAATAAAGTGCATTGTTCCAGTGGCTTCCTATTATCGGAAGGACGAGCATTCCAGACGGCCGCAGAAAAGCATCTGAAAGCGCGCGCGATGCAGTGACCGTTTTTGTTCGATGGCCAGCCAAATAAATGTGTTGCAATCCTGAGGTCACAGGGTTGGACCCCCCCCCGGTGTGACAGTTGGAACAGCGGTGTTAAGCTTCTTAAATCCCCCCACCTTCTGTCCAGCCAACAGTACGAGTGAGTCGAACGGCGGATCGCTTGCGGCGGAGTAGAAGCGTGGGCACTCTCCCACGCCTCCCGAGAGGTCTGGCCGGCGTGCAAGAGTCGGGAAAATACCCCAACATGAAGGGGGCTGTCTGTAGAGCTCACCCGAGGGGAGGTCCCTTCCCACCAGCAGGGGCGTGAGATAAGGCATTGCAGGGGCTGCGCCTGTGCCTTTAGTGCACGTGGCGGAAGGAAGCGATCGCAGGGAATTACCAAATGTGGTTTTCAGTGCCTTCATCAACGGGGCGTTCGAGTGGACGGAAAACAAACAAAATACTAGACGCTCGATCAGCCCGAAGGTGTTTTATTTTATTATTATATTTTTATTAAAAACAATATGAAAGTGTTTTTTTCTTTTCTTCAGCCAATGTTTGAATGGAATAGCAGCGTAAAGAATGGATCTGAGATACGGGCATGAATCTGCGATGGAAGCCGGGCGAAATTAAAAGTTGTTTATAGAGAAGTCACTGTGGGCGGACGGTAAAACGCGTTTCTTTCATATTTTACACGATTTCGTCTTCCTCGTGTCAGCTCCGAGAGCCCCGTTCGGAGGAGAGGTTGCCGTTCATTGCGAACGAGCTCGCCACGGTGGCGAGATGTTAACTACCTCGCCTGGTATGCAGGAGGTCGGGGGTTCGATTCAGACCCTGACGCCTGCTGCTGTGTATTTTGAGTTTGCATGTCTCTCCCTCATCATCATTACGGTGGCTAGGAGATGTTAACTACCTCGCCTGCCATGCAGGAGGTCGTGGGTTCGAACCAGACCCTGACGCCTGCTGCTGCTGTATATTTTGAGTTTGCGTGTCTCTCCCTCATCATCATTACGGTGGCTAGGAGATGTTAACTACCTCGCCTGGCATGCAGGAGGTCGTGGGTTCGATCCAGACCCTGACGCCTGCTGCTGCTGCTGTATATTTTGAGTTTGCGTGTCTCTCCCTCATCATCATCACGGTGGCTATGAGATGTTAACTACCTCGCCTGGTACGCAGGAGGTCGGGGGTTCGATCCCGACCCTGACGTCTGCTGCTGCACATTTGGAGTTTGCGTGTCTCCTCCCCGTGGTCGCGTGGTCCTCTGGTCTGTCCCTCCACATTTAGAATCAACGCGCGTTTCGAGTATTTGTTTGGAATACATTCCATGTGATAAGCCACTTCCTTGAGTTATCATTTATGGCCAGATCGCTTCCGAATAAGATCTATGTAGCTCAGGGAGCCTTACCTGGTAAAATAGAAAATATTTTAGTTTAGAATGAACGCCGTTTTTAAAACGACAGCAAACATCGTGGGCACGAGAGGGGCTGGAGAGACACCATCTCACCGCACTGCACCGTGAAGCGGGGACAATCAATCATCCGTCAAATAATTTATTTAATCCGATTTCTCCCCTTCGGGACATTACAGGATAAGCAAATATAAAATGAGCTTCATAAAAAAACAAATCTAAAATAAAGCGACCTCTTCTTAGATTAACCCTGACCCCAGAGGTTCGTGAGGTGGCCGGGTGTCTCAGAGGTCAGAGGTCAGAGTGCTAAGCCGACACCGCTGAGAGCCTGGGTTCGAGTCCAGGCAGTTGCCTGTGATTAAACGAGGGTTTATTGAGTGTAGTGACCTGACGGGTCTTGGCTCGATCACCCGTCAGATATACTGGATTCTGCACTTAATTTTGCTAACATACAGCTCTGACAACTAAAAGATGTCTTGGGATGAACACATCTCTGCTGCAGGGACTGTGAGAAGGTGCAACTCTCTCATGTGTGACTCTCAGAAGTAGCTCTGTGGTATCCGCTTCTGCTCTGACACTCAACGCCCACTCGCAGCCTCGCCGCCGACCATCCACTCCTAAATCTCACTCGGCTAACCGACGATCCAGCCAATCGGCGGCCAGTCGTCAGCATCTCGCTCGCAACACCGCAGTCCTGCGGCCGCATTGAACCGTGGCCGGGCCAGGGCCGCTCACACGCGTCCCGTTCTCCGCACTCCGATTGCCCCTCCCCACCGGCAGCTACTGGGACGAGTACCACGAGTGCAAGGCGGAGGTGCTCACCGACTGCCCGCCGGACGCTGCGCGGAAGCTCACGTTGCTCCAGCAGGAGCTGGACCGCATCAACGGCCCCGGGGGCCTCTTCCAGCTGTGCCACGTGCCCGCCGCTAACGCCGGGGCCGCCACGGCCACCGCGGCATCGTCCGCCGCGTCCGCCCGCCTCGTCTTCGCCATTGCCGCCGCCGCCGTCGTCCTGAACCGCGAGCGGTTGTGAGGGGACGGCGCCCCCCACTCCACCCTCCCCGGGCGAGACTCGGCGGCGTCCCGAAGTTCTGGTACACGCGCGAGCCACCACCACCACCACCACCACCCCCACCCGCCCTGTCCACCCACCCGGGCCGACGAAACGTGTACCTCTTTTTCCACTGCACAACCGAGCCGTGCCGGTGCCACGTTGTGTGTGTGTGTCTTTTTCTCCCCACTACCGAAGCCGATCCGAGGCGCACCACTGACGTCGCGCGCAACTAGCAAGTCGAGACGCATGTATGTGAAGCGATGGCTCGCACGCCAAATAGCCAGTGTGGAAAAAAAATCAATACCCGTACCCATGTGGGTGGCATCTCAAAGTTGCGATTCGCATGTGGCCGTTTTTCACTGTGGCGACCGTGAGTTTTACGGACGACGTCGCTCGGTTGCCATCTCATCACTGGGGCGGATCGCTCCTCTCTCTACCTTTGTGGTGGACCCCACCAGGGCTGGCTCTCGCGATAATGGCAAGACCAAAGGATGCGGGCCTGCCCCCCCCACCCCCCCACCTCTTGTTGGTGTTCAGTCGTCGACGTTGAAAGCAGCTCTGAAAGCAATGCCTGGAGATGTGTCGAGGGGCCATTCAACATCGGGGAGCGCTGGGATGAGAATGTGCAGTTTGCCGCCCTCCCAACTGCCGAGCGTGCAGCAGCTGGAGCCGGCACCGTGTCTCGTGTCTCGCCGTTTAGCGCGCACCTCATGTATTGATGACAAGAGTGAGATAGCGCCATTGGCTCGTCGGTTGGCTAATCACGAACTGCTCATATCTTTATTATAATCATCATCTTTTTAACTAACTCAGAAAACCATTGTACAAAAATTCATCACGCATAAAATTTGACACCAAAACGTTTATTTCGAAGTTCGTTTCATCAACTTGCAAGTTAAAAATAAAAAATGGTTTTACATTTTTGTCCCAAAATTATGGAGTGCTCCATAATGTGCGGGCGGAAGAAGAACACACTAAACACAAAAGCAGCTCTAAAGAAGAATTTTCAATTTAAATTTAATAGTGGCTTCCAAGTAA
Organism: Lethenteron reissneri; assembly: GCF_015708825.2. Taxonomy (NCBI): domain Eukaryota; kingdom Metazoa; phylum Chordata; class Hyperoartia; order Petromyzontiformes; family Petromyzontidae; genus Lethenteron; species Lethenteron reissneri. The sequence goes on from NC_083827.1 coordinate 10,954,759, forward strand.
ATAATAGACCGACTGCTTCCTGAGAGATATATCCGGATTTGGTCTTCAGTGCGAAAGGTGGCAACTCGAGTCGTCGCCCAATGCCTATGTCATCTCGTCCAGACATTTTTTGCACAAAATATTTGCTCAGTCACACGGGTAAAATGTTGGGTGACAACTTTCCCTGTGTCACCCTGTGCCACCCTGGCTCATCTGTAAAGGTCAACATGTCAGTACCGATCGGAGTATCTGGCTTTGGCCTTTGACCTCTCGTAAGCTTGTGCAGATCCACTATTTGACATTTTAATTGATTGACCAAAGCCGTTTAAATTCAGCCAGCGGTGGCAGGGGAAAGGCCACAAATCGCGTTTACATTTGGGAACCCGGCGTAGCCACGCATGGCTCGAACTCGCATTGTGAGTAGCCACTTCAGTCGCCTCCACTTGCCCGTGTAACTCCACGTGGCCCTTGTCTCCCCCAGCGAAACAGAGGCACTAGATCTCAACGGGCTCTCACCTGGAGAAATACAGCGCGCCCATTGATAATCAGCGCGTGGATCTGGTGTGGGGGGGGGGGTGTTTGACGATAACAGCACAGCGTGCCGGGGGTAAGCGAATTAACGAGTGCTTTTCTCATCCCATTCCCACACACATTCCCTCCACCCCCACATTAATCACCGTTATTTACTTCCAAGGTGCAGGTTACTTTTAAATTAGTTACTTCTATGAATTATGCAGGTGTGGGTGTTTGTTTTTTAAACAGCATTACTTGAGGTGCTCTCCTAATGGAGTGGACCTGCAAATGGGCGCTGGGTTCAATTCTAGGTAAAGTCAGCCAAATGAGATGTCACCCCCCTCCTCACCCCCGCATTTGTCACAATTAATTGTAGCGGTGGATTGCGTTACATTGTAATAATTATGCAAATGTATTCAGTTTATAATTATCAATTCGGCACCATCCTTCGACATGTTTGTGGGTTGAACCCCGCGTTGATGTTCGGCGCAGTGTCCCTCGCTGCGCTCTGAACTCCCAACGGCACGCGGAGCGAAGGGAAGCTCCCAACGGCACGCGGAGCGAAGGGAAGCTCCCAACGGCACGCGGAGCGAAGGGAAGCTCCCAACGGCACGCGGAGCGAAGGGAAGCTCCCAACGGCGCGCGGAGCGAAGGGAAGCTCCCAACGGCACGCGGAGCGAAGGGAAGCTCCCAACGGCGCGCGGAGCGAAGGGAAGCTCCCAACGGCGCGCGGAGCGAAGGGAAGCTCCCAACGGCACGCGGAGCGAAGGGAAGCTCCCAACGGCGCGCGGAGCGAAGGGAAGCTCCCAACGGCACGCGGAGCGAAGGGAAGCTCCCAACGGCGCGCGGAGCGAAGGGAAGCTCCCAACGGTGCGCGGAGCGAAGGGAAGCTCCCAACGGCACGCGGAGCGAAGGGAAGCTCCCAACGGCGCGCGGAGCGAAGGGAAGCTCCCAACGGCGCGCGGAGCGAAGGGAAGCTCCCAACGGCACGCGGAGCGAAATGTCGGACGTCGTGCCCTTTGCAGGTCTGGAGAGAGCAATATGGCAGCAGCATAGCCGCAAACATCATCATGGTAGCCGACCACGTGAAGTATGATGCAGTTGCGTTATGGGAAGCATCGTCATTGCAGAGTCCCTTTAGCCACGAGAGCACGTCTGCCGGAGCGATGTAACGATGAAGTGGGCTCGTGTGCGGGAGCGAGATGGATTGTTGCTTGGCGTGGCCACGATTGATAGACACGGCTTGGGGTGGTCTTCATCCAGCAGTGGATTATTGATTGCTCATCATGATGACGATGGCGAGCACCTATGAAGGCCGGAACGGCACACGAGGTGGTGGGTGGTCAGCACCACGCCCGGCCGCCTTTGTCTCCCCAGTGGCCATGTTTCCACACCATAACAGGTAATAATTTGAGGCTGAGTCGACCAAGGGGAGGCCCAGGAACGGTACAGATAATCGAATTCGGGTCACCGGGTTCGTAGCGCAGCGCGCTAACTGCTACACTACCACTTTTACACACACACATACATTTTTTACACGGTCCCCTCTGGAGTTTTAGGCTTTGGGAACAAATATTCCATTTGTCCTCCCCCCTCCATAAACCCAGCCCTGCTGGAGATCACCCAGCCCCAGGGCTCGAACCCAGCGGTACCACCGCAGCGCCGCAAACTCCGACGCGTGCCTTTGTAGTGAGCAACACCAACTCGGGCAAAGCCCCCGGGCCTCGTCAGGAGATTGCGTGAGCCGAGCGCTCTCACGGTGAGCCGCTACATCAGGCGCATTAGCACCGCCGTTAATTGCCAACCCCCCCTCGCTCCCCCGTGCCCTCGATCGCCCGGCGCGCCCCCTAATTGACGCTCGTTGAGGCCAGTTTGGGGTCGTCGATCCACGGTCGTCGTGCCGCGCCACGCCGTGCCGCGCCACGCCACGTCTTTCCACGCCGTGCCACTGCCGCCATTCCCAGTGCAGAATCCTCCCTGGTTCTACTCCAGCCCTCTGCCAAACGGCGCTGTCCTTTGGCTCAGACGAGCGTGGGGCGGACACTGGCTACCATCGGCGGCGCTGAGCCGGAATGTGGGGGGGGGGGGGGGGTACGCGGGCAGATGTAGGCCAGCGACCCACTGGCTGTGCTTCCACGCACTCTCCTGCGTGACCGTGGGAGTCGGAGCACGCGTCGCCCATGCAAAGTGCTGCAGCGCAGAGCTCGGCCGACCTGTCCCAAGAGCCATTGCTCACGCTGCTGAACTCGTGGATGGGAGGGGGGGGGGGTTAATCACCGGGTCCGTCGAGGCCCCGTCGTGTTCAGCTGAGGGCCGGGGCAGCGGTACAGCCCATCGGGAGATGGAGCGATGCCCAGTGGAGGCGGGAGATGCGTGGGAGCCTCGGTGAGGCCTCGGGCTGTCATCTCCCTCGCTTCCTCAAAAATCAAATTGTGTTCTGTCACCGGCCCAATTGATGGATGGAGCCGCTGAGAGATTTTGTTACATTTGAAAATTAATCTACTTTTTTTTCTTCCTGCCGTGCCACCATTTCCAGCATGTGGTTGAGTGGGATCATCAGGGAGACACAATGAGCCGGTACCGCTGAGGGCCTGGGCTTGACTCCGGGCTTCGGCCGCCAATGATTAAATCAACTGTTCGTAATCAGAATATGTATTTGTACCGGAGGAATCCGATGAGCTATAAAGCTATTTTTCACAGGTGTCCAGTAGGGGCGGGTAACAGCGTTACAACAACAACAACACACAACCATGATAGTGCAAAGTACAAGAACGGTAAAACAAAGCACCCAAAAAACATACAAATAAAACTAAACCATCCCCATCCTACCAGGCCAAAGCCCACTGAGGTACAAATTATAGCTCAACAAAGTGGGCCTTCACGTGGAGATCCACAGCAGTGAAATAATCTTAATGCATCTTTATAAATGTGGAGGGAATAACCCGGAGCGAGCCGATGGTTTGAGCCCAGTCACCAACGATTGCACGACAACAAAACGTCGAAGTCGAAGTGTCTCCCTGCTGAAACTGGCAATGAATGAAGTTGGTCCTCCATCGAGTCAGTGGTGGCAATTCCACATTCTTATAAAGGGGATGTTAATTTGTTCACTGTCGATTTCCCACAAAAAAAATCCTAATTGTATTCACCCTCGAGAGGTTATGGGTTATGTTGATGGCCAAATTAAAATATGAACTTAATTAAAGGCAAAACTGAACAACAAGTCCACGCGTTTAAGTCTTCAAGACTCTCGGAACAAGCGTTGTTAGCGAGCCCCTCTTAGCAGACGCCCGCATACGCACGAGAAGAAGAAGAACAACAACAACAACCACCACCGTTCACCACGAAGTGGCGGTCACGTCACCACGGCGCTTGTGCCATGCTAGGTGCACTTACTTCGCGGCCACGTGAAGTGTCGAAGGCCCGCTGACAGAAGGCCACGGAGCAGGTTCCGAGGTGGCGAGACGGTAACTCCCTGGGGCCGGTCTTACAGAGTTTGTGGGTTCGATCCCGACCCTGGCGCCTGCATATTTGGAGTTGGCGTCTCTCTCTCTCTCTCTCCGTGGTCGTGTGGATTTTTCTCCGGATCCTCCAGGTTTCCCTCCACATTTAGAAACACGACTTTAGATTATTTGGCTGCTGTGAACTTCCACGTGATAAGCTACTTCGCTGAGCTCTCATTTGTGATAGGCAGGTCGCCTATCTATATAACTCAGTGGGTCTTATCTGGTAAAATACAGAATAAAGTTTAATAGACCCAGGTGGTGCAATGGGTTGACTGATTGAGATGACTGTCAGATGCCACCTGGGGTGCCCCCCTTATATGAGCACACACGCCGCAAAAAGGATAAGTTTGCGTGAGAGACTTCACCTGCAGAGCTATGAGGTGGCCAGCAGGTACAGCAAGTAGGTTCTAGATTTGAAGCTTTCGTGACTGCAAGGAATCATATTCTTAGGTTTTTTCGGTACCGAAAAAACCTAAGAATATAGCAAGTAGGTTGTCGACCGAACCGGAACGGACTGTTGAGCGTTTGTGCCGCGGGGGGGTTTTGTCCGGGGAAGTGCCGCGACCTCCCCTAAATGCAGAACCCTCGTGGAAAATAAAGTGGCCGACCATCCCAAGGCAGGGCCCCCCTCTCTGAAAGTGAGTCCTGAGATTCGGCGAAGCGTGAATGAATGAATACATTGTTAGTAAGGTAAATGTTATTTTTAGTAACATAAATATAAACACGGCAGACAGCAAACAAAACAACCTCTCTCATATAGCAGCAATCCGCGAGGTGTTTAATCATCTCATATCTGTCATCAATAAAATTTTATAATGATCATTATTACATTTTAACCGCAGGTAATTTGTCATATTTGGCATTTGGGCTGTCACGGAAATGTCACGTATCTCTCAAAGCGGTACCAAAAGGGTCTTTAACGTCGCTGTTGCGGGCACCCAATTGCTCTTCGGTAATTCCCAGTAAATATTTTGGTGTATTTAACGCTCAATTGTATTTGTACATCGGCATTAGATATGTGAATGCACGCGCGCGCAGCTGCGTAATGTTGAGTTGTAACAATGCCCACCCACCGCCATGAGACCATCTGTTGTAAATTCTAATGATGTATTGCACAACTTAGGGGCATTGCGGGGAAAAAGAAAAAAATACGCATGATTTTTTTGTATATTGCATAAATCAGCGCGCTGTTCCCCGCGCACATTAATCCTTTTGGCTTTTAATTCGCAGCTTGAATTTAAATGAAATAATCACGGATGATATTAGGGTGCGGCGGAGGTGATGGATGAGGCCGGTGGCTGTGGACGTTTAACTCGTGCGCTGCCCAGCGCGAGCTCCGCAAACTCCCTGTCATCATCATCCTGTGATTATGATCCTGTCATCATCATCCTGTGATTATCATCCTATCATCATCATCATCATCCTGTAATCATCATTCTGTCATCATCATCATCATCCTGTCATCATCATCATCATCCTGTGATTATGATCCTGTCATCATCATCATCATCCTGTAATCATCATTCTGTCATCATCATCATCCTGTCATCATCATCATCATCCTGTGATCATCATTCTGTCATCATCATCATCCTGTCATCATCATCATCATCATCATCCTGTGATCATCATTCTATCATCATCATCATCATCATCCTGTCATCACCATCATCATCCTGTCATCATCATCACCATCATCATCATCATCATCCTGTGATCATCATTCTGTCATCATCCTGTGATCATCATCCCGTCATCATCCTGTCATCATCACCATCATCGTCCCTTCATCATCATCATAATCAATATCATCATCATCGTCCAACCATCATCATTGTCCCAAATCACTCCACTGCTAGATGAAGGCCTCGCCAAGCCGTCGCCGTCTCTCACGATCCTGCAATGCAACAATCGACCCACAAGCTCCACCCGAGTTGATATCGTGGCTCCATCTCCGTAGTGGACATCCTAAATAATCGTCATAGTCATCATCATTGTTATAAATAACAATTATAATAATATAATCATCATCATCTCGCAGGGGTTTCTAAAACATAAACTGCTTTGATCATGTTGCACCACGTGGTAAAAACATGTCAGTGATGTTTGTTGGATTTATCAAGAATATCCTGGACCCTGCCATAGAAATGTGAAATCTCGCATCTGCCATCGAGGGGTGATGCGTTTCATGCTCCGTTGTGCACAGACACAGTTGTATGAATATAAATATAATTAATAAATCAACAATAAATGACTTTGTTCATTTTGTAGATAAATTATCTGAGAGTGAATATTTAATGGTATGCGTTAATGTGAATGCAAAAGTAAATGAATGAATAATTAAACAAACCAATAAAATATTAACCAATTAAATATCATTAAATGTAAGGGAATATTGTGGAATCTATGAATGACTTAATGGCCTCAAAAATAAATAAATGAATTCGTAATATTAGCGCCGCTCGTCCATACTACAGTTCGTCAACCGGCAGGGCACACGTGGTGGGATAAAGTGTGGGTACTCCACCTCTTCCAAGACGTCAGCGTGGAAGAGTAGGCCAAATACCACTCTAGAGGGGGCACTCTCGAGCTCCCTCTGGTGGAGGCCCTTCCGCCAGCAGTGGCACGAGCAGGCAACTTCAGGCCTGCACCTTTACCTACCACATTAACTATTTAATAACTAATCAAATAGCAAAATTAATTAACAAAAAATAACAACCCAGAGCACGCTTAAAAAATGCAGCGGGTTTGCCTGCGAACGAGTGGGCGCATAAATATTTGAACAAACGCTTTACAATTAAAGTTGATGCAATAATTGAATGACTATGTAAAATAAACAAAAAAATGCCCAGGGAGCAAATGGAGAAATCAATGGAATGAACAAGTCTGTTCATAGATTAATGCTCTCCCCGTTAATTAATTCAGGAACAAAGTTGCCGCGTGTTCGTCTTTCATTTGGCTGCGCCAAGTGCGCGTCTCTCGCAACTCCACGTCCACCTCGGAAGGCCGAAGGAGAGGTCGTGGTGGGGGGGGGTAGGGGGGTGAGAGGAGGCTGCAGCGCATTGCAGACCAGATGCTCCTCTGGTCAGAGTAAAGTTGCTTTCGGCTATACTATAGCGCGCATCGCGTTGTTTTCACAGCACGAATTGGATATATAACGCGATGAATGTATTGGGGGAGCACATTTGTTTATAATGTGGATGCTAACTGGATATGACGCGATTTGTAGGAATAGACGGTTCTACGGCTGCCTCGGCATAGCGTCACGCGAGGCATTGGGATGCTGCTGGATGCTTATAGATGGTACCCACGCGCCGCGGTCTTTGTTCAGCCTGCGTAAGCATCTCATGTGTTTTCGCGCACTGTGCTTTACCAAATATTATCAAACTATAAAATACAGCGGTTATAAAAGAACACTTAAAAATCAACAATCGCATAACAAATGTTCATGAAAAATATCAAGTCATGTTGGTGTTTTAGAAAACTACCCCCTAACCCCTTCGTTCCCATTGAATCAATGGTCATTATAACGCGATTTTTCCATAACGCGGTGTTGTTCAGACACGCAACTATCGCGTTGTAGGAGAAAAGACTGCGCATGTAATCCTACGATCGTTTATTTCGGGGATGTGCGGTCGGTGGTTCTGGGCTGTGATCCGCAACTTTGGTATTGAGGATTGGTGGATCGCACCGAGATCTGTGCTCGCCTCGCAAACACGCGCTGCCTTCCAAAGCGGCCAGGAGGCGGCAGTGCAGCAAGTGGGTTTGTGAATCTGTCTGCGTGGACCTTTGCAGTGTTGTCCCCTCATGTGCACAGCAGGTTTTCTCCAGGTTCTTTTTCATCATCATCATCATCTCACACAAATTTCTCCTGGATGGAATTGGGCCGAACATCCTGATGCAGGAGCCGCCTGGAAGAGCGCTCTTGAGACGAGGTGACGTTCTCGTGGCGAAGTTTATAAAACAGAATTTAAAAAACCCCCACCATACGACCTATATTCAATCGTAAATAGTATCCCTTCTTCATATTCACAAATACTTAGAATCCCCAGAAAAATATAAACATTATTAATTTCTCCCAATAGCGGCCCCATTAACCTGGGAAGCTACAGTTAATAAATATAACAACTAAAGTGAAGGGCAGTGTTCAATCCACTGCTAGATGACGGATGAGAGTCATTATACTTCACCGCACTGGTCGGTGCGGATTGGTGAATGACCTGGGGGGGCGGGAGGGGGGAGGAAGGGGAGGAAGAGGAGGGGGTGCAGGACTGCTCCAGATATCACTCAAAAGAGCTGTGGGCTGTGGCCAGGAATTAAACTCGCAACCTCCGATTAGAACGGTTGGCTACGTACGGTGCGAAAGAAGTTCAACATACATACATACGCACATACATACAATCTCGGTTCAGTGGGTACACAGCGTAGGGTACTAATCACTGTGAATTATGGGTAATGCTATGTGTAAATAAACAGCTAATGGGGTTTGTTTTTTTATTGCCAAAGTAAAATAGCGTTTAATCCATCACACACTCGCGTCCCCGGATCGATGGGACCAGTAGGCGTTTAATCCGGCGAGCCCTGCACCAAATCGGAGGAGTTTTTTCCACTTGGTGTGATTTTTGCGTGTCGTGCGGCACCGATGTCCGACGTTCCGTTCCCAGCACACGGAAACAAAACGTCGGACACGATACCGTGCAGCGCGAGGCACGACCCGAAAACACTATAGGGGGAGGGGGGGGGGGGAGATGGGGGGGAGCAAACGGCTCGACCGCGAAAACCCGCGCAGTGACTTTGAGTCCCTCTCATTTCTCCCACCCCACCCTGCTCACGAATGGCGACTGTCCGGTACATCGGCTCATCACCTCGTGGCGCTTTACTTGATCAGGCTGTGTGCCCTGCTGCTGCTGCTGAGGCTCAGTGAAGTCCTCTCCGATACAGGGAATTTCCGCGTTCAAACAAAACTACGCTTGGGAGGAAAAAGGGGGCCTGTTTGTTTCCCTTTCCAATGTTGAAGGTACAGGCGCAACCCTGCAACGTCGAGCTCACGCCACTGCTGGTGGAAGGGCCTTCACTCGAGGGAGCTCTAGCGGACACCTGTCGAGTGGTATCCCACGCTGGCCAGACGTTGCTTAAGAGGTGGAAGTACCCACACTTTACCCCACGACGCGCGAACTGACGATTGGCCGTGGCGTGCCCATTGCGTAGAGGAGAGAAAGGCGGTGGGAGGTGGGGGGGGGTTAAGAAACTCGCCCCCACCCTTCTACGGGCCGCGCGGGGAGATGGACTCGAGCCGCGAAATGTGTGGATCGCAACTCCGCAGTGCGCCGGCCACAACATCACGGCGGTGGCAGCGTCCCATCATCTGAGCGGCGGGTTTCATTATCATTGATTACATTTTTGTTCGTCACGCGCGTGTGTGTATATACACTCTGTGTAATCTGTGTAGGAATAGACTACACAGAGTACACAAGCACCGTGCGGCTGTGGCGAGTTTATGAAATTATTTTGCATTAATTCTTCTCTTGCCGGGCGCCCCTCGTGCACCCTCACGGCGTGCAGGGGAGCTCCCCTCTCTCTCTCTCCTCTCTCCCCCCCCCCCTCTCCCACTCAGAGCAAGGAGCAAGCTCCGGGATTTACGACGGAGCTCGGTTTTGATTTCGCGGCTTAATTCCGTTTCTGGCATCCTCCACGCTACGTCAGTTTCCTAATTCGGCAAGAGTCAACGTTGACATTGACTTCTGTATAAACACCGCATAATCCCCAACACCAACTGCCAATTAAAATTACGAAAATATATTTTTTTTGTACGGCAACAAGAACATGAGTGTCAAATGTGTACAACGTGCGACAAATGTTAAGAGTTACAATTGCTAACCGTGTACATTAGTTATTATCACCTGTTATGGAGAGAACGAGTTTAAAATGCGTGTGGGTTGGGGAAAACGTGGATAACCTCTAAAGGAACATCTGCGCCGGTTTAAAAAATTCAGGCTGGCCTGCCTACGATCCATGCTGGGTTTAGCCAGACTGGATTACGTGAGACGTTGACAGATGCTTGAAATATCTGCACACATTCCCATTAGTGAGCTCCTCTGCGTCGCCGTGGTCATGTCGCCTGCATGCCCAGCGACCGAAGTAGCTTCTGGTTGGCCGGAGAGAGGGGGCTGGAGAAGAGTTGGGCTGATGTGGTAAAGAAGGACGTGGAGCTGATCGGACTTGCCGATGACTGCTACCAGCAGCGTCAAGATCGGCCTCTGTGGAGGAGGTTCGTGAAGGACGCTGCGAGGTAGTTGGAGGCAGTCGCCCTCCAACAGCAACAGCGGAGGGCGGAGGAGCGATGCTCGCAACAATGAGCGGAGCGCCGGGCGTTGCAGAAAGTTGACACAGTGGGCAGTACGGGTGGTGCATCGGCCAGTCATCTCAGTCAAGTCCAACCATGGCACCTGGGTCTGTTCCGTGACCTCCTTGCCAGCGGGCCTTCGACACTTCACGTGGCACGAGCACCGTTGTGACGTCTCCGCCACTTCGTGGTGAACGGCGGTTGTTGTTGTTGGGAGTTGTCGTAGGGGGAGCGGTAGTGTAGTGACTTGGCACACTGCGCTATGAACGCGGGGACCCAAGTTCATTTCCGGCTAACAGACACAATCGGTGACAATTATTTGAACCGGTCGGGAGTGGCCTTCGTCTAGCAGTGGACTGGGCCGTACACTGCAGCCCAGCGCATCCCTGGACGAAGGCTTCCCCATGCCATGTCGGCCACGGGGGTTGTTCTGCCATACTTCACTACAATGTGCAGTGTGTGCTTGTAAAGGCGGATACCCTTTAGTATCACCGTATAAAAAACAGACGTGTGATGATGCTTGGATTCGTAAAATAACATCGGTCCTTACACTCACGAGGCATCTATAGTGTGCGTACAATTTTGGCAAATTGTCATCGCGGTCAGACGTGCAATATCCACGGGTGGATCAGAGCCTCCTCCACACACGGTCTCATCCCTCGGGGCCTCCGTCTCACGCCGGCACGGGGACCAATTCCATCGCTCCACCTCTGCCGACCGCCGTCATCTCACGCCTTGCCCTCCCTTCGGCTGCCCACTCCAACGCTCGTCCCGTCTGCGGGCCATCATCCCCTCCTAGTCACGTGCCATGGCAGAGCCCACTTGAACTCAACACTCAAGTCTTCTACGCAATAATATTGATGGCGAAAGCCGTCGTGTTACACTCACTCAAATGTTCGTGTGGTGGATCCCCGATTGACACGCGTCTCTCCTTCTGTCAGTGTCATCCCAAGCGTGCACCTCCCCACGCGTTCCACCTTTGCTCCTCAACAGCCTTTGCTGCACTGGATTTGTCAGTGGCCACGTTTTCTGATCCACGTTACTGCCACAGACAACCGGCTGAGAACGCTGTCCCGCACTCGCACGGACGCCTCGCTTTTCCCGATCGAAATCAGTTTGCTACAAGCTTTGACCAAGGCCTCAACGGGAATAGATAATGATCTAAACTATTCAATGAGCAAGAAACCGCTTAGCTACAGTCTTCTTCGTCGTGTTCCCTATCCAACCCATGCCGGTCTCTTCCCAATATTCTGTACAGGCAACCCGCTTCTGGTGTTGGCATCACCAAAGCTTGAGTGCAACTGTGGTGCTACAGGGCATCTTAGGAGATGATCCATGGGGTTGCTTCTCCAGACAGGCACATTGTTCGGTGGTTCAGAAGCCCCCCCCCCCCCCCCCATGATTTCACGAGAGAGTTGCATCTGTCGAAACCCACTCTCTTCAGTCTGTTTCGGCTCCGCCACGTGAGCCATTTGGGATTTGGAGCCAGACGCGAGCTCCCCACTGGGGGGGGGGGGGGGGGGGGGTGATTCCCCCGCCGGCGAGCCGAAGCGAGATCTCACGAAGAGCTGTTCAAACCTGGAGAGGATTCAGGCAAGGACGTGTTCACTCGCCAGGGGTGTTCGCCGTCACATTACAACATACCTTCTCATTATAGAATTTGCAGAGCGATAAATAAAACTGGGCAGAAATTATTGCGAATCGGAATTTCGGATGGCATCGTCATTCTACCGGTGGGAAGTGAATCCGTTCGGGGATGATTGAAGAGCTTCACAAGGAAGACTGCAAAGTTGGGCTCAAGATAAACTATGAGCACGTTTGATAAACAAATTAAAATAGCGGGTTTCAGGTAGGGCAACCGAGAGTCTGTGGAATTGCGTTCGCCCGCGGTGAATATTGTGGGCGTATCGAGGTGAAAACGTGGGAAATGAGGAGCAGGATGGAGTGAGTGCCTTTGGAACACTGAACGCAAATGACGCGCTAACGATACGCTAATGGTCCATCTATGCTAATCGGGCGAGAGTGACTGCGCAAACGAGGCGTGCACGTTGGAAACAATACAAATGAGACCCTGCTAAATTAAACAACGTCGACGAACAGTTAATGGATCGTTGAATGAAAATCGTGGGCCCGGAATCGTCACAATTCATCAAATCCGCGGCGTCATCAAAAAACTCCGAACCGAGTCTGCGAATGCCGCACAGCTTTGGGACACAGCATCCCGCTGCATTCGATACGCAGACACAATACCTCGAGTATCTGCCACTCCACGCATCTTCTAGAAATACAACAAAAATGAAAGTTCGTCTGTCTGTCTGTCTGTTCCGAATACAAATCCACATCGTTAAAGCTATCGCCACCAAACTCGGCAGGGGTTACTTTTTAGAACTCCGCGGAAAAGCTGAGATACATGGCGAGCCGATATTTTATCTAGGAGGTGTGGGGGGCGGAGCCCCCCAAACGGCACCCCACACGCTCCCAGTGACGTGGTCCTCCCTAACCCGGCACACATTCACCTGGCCCCGCACACAGAACAGTCACACAATCACCCCCTCCCCCTCCCCCTCCCCCTCCCCCTCCTCCTCCTCCTCGTCCTCGTCAAGGTCATCTCACAATTGGCGTTGATTGCATCACCCAAAACCCCGTTGGTGATTCCAATTGACGGGAAATCTCCATGAGCACCCACGCCGTCTTTTTTTGGCGAGACAAGCAACGTGGCATCGTTCACGCGTCAAAACAAAGCATCGCTCTATGATTTCGTAACCCCACATTGGTCACGTTTTCTTACATTTTATTACAGGCCCCATGGCACAGCAACATCTTAACAGTTGCTGTAACGCCATTGACCCCCCTTCCTTCTGAACGCAGTGATTCAGTTTCATGTATTAGGTATAACCCTGTGAGCCATGCGGCTCTTGACTCGGGTGCAACCGCAACAAACACAAACATGAACAAGAAACATCTTAAAGTGACTACACGCAACAGAAACATCCAGGAAAAAACAGCAAAGTCTTCCAGAAATTATCGAGCCACTCTACATTCACAAAAGATAGCCGCAAGTACCCGGGCAACGCTGGGTATTTCCTGCATGTAATTTTGTTTTTAGAAGTGTGTGGTTTTACACACGACCCCATGGATCCCCACGGCCTTACCCGGAGCGCGCAATTTCAGCAGCAATTGATTCAGCGAAAGCAAGAACTCTGGGTCGGTTTCGACACGCAGATATGTAGAGAGAGAGAGAGAGATCATATTATATGACGGAGAATATCCTTTGCTGGCGTATTGTTATTTATATTCTCCGCAATGAGGCCAATGATTATTGTGTGCTGCATTCGAGGTCAGTAGTCGTGAGTTATTGGCAAGGGAAACAGACGCTCAGAACGTTGTAGGGTGGGTTGTTATTGATTGCCCAAAGCCAGGCCCTGGAGGAATTGCTTCATAATTGAAGTCACTTTTTGCAACAAATTATCATCGCTGTTGCGTGCACATACCCTCATGGAAGCACGAAAGGGCAGTCCAGCATTGATCCATTCTATATCCGAGAGGCTCGTTTCACATGTTGCCCACTGAGATTTTTTTAATGGTTGCTCGGGGTCCACTCTGGTTGCTCGGGGTCCACTCTGGTTGCTATGGGGTCCACTCTGGTTGCTATGCGGTCCATTCTGGTTGCTCGGGGTCCACTCTGGTCGCTACGCGGTCCACTCTGGTTGCTATGGGGTCCACTCTGGTTGCTATGCGGTCCATTCTGGTTGCTCGGGGTCCACTCTGGTTGCTCGGGGTCCACTCTGGTCGCTACGCGGTCCACTCTGGTTGCTATGGGGTCCACTCTGGTTGCTATGCGGTCCACTCTGGTTGCTATGGGGTCCACTCTGGTTGCTATGGGGTCCACTCTGGTTGCTATGCGGTCCATTCTGGTTGCTATGCGGTCCATTCTGGTTGTATGTGGAAAGGCTGTTGCCATGGATACGGGTATAATTTAAGCGCTTATGTGACTCGTTTTGTACCAATCAGTGGATAACCCAACGTCATATGACTTGATATAAACCAATCAGCTGGACATCTGTGAAAAAGAGCTTGATAGCTCAACGGATTCCTCCAGTATTCATAAATACGATTATTCTGACCCTGTCGGTATCATGACAATCCAACGTCGCATATCCAAATCTCTGGGGACAGACATGAACGGATGTGAAAAGTTCGGATTTGTGAACATCTCTAGAATACGGACAGATACACGGTGGCACAGATACAGCACCGTGGGTGTGGGCGGTTCATCGTTTGGGGCGGATTTGCGACGGTCGGATATGCGACGTTGTACTGTACTGCAAGGCCGTAGCCATGGAGTCAACATTGGGGGGGACCAAATCTTCCTGGGTGTCTGGGGGTCCCAACCCAGAAAAATATCTAAATTTTAAAACTCATTTCCTGCCTAAAATATATAAAAATACACTAACACATGGGATGGACTTTTTATTAATTTTTTACAATGTCTAATAGTATATTGTATTACATTACTCTGTTTTTACTTTTTTATCATTTCTTGTTTCATTGTATGTAATGGAAGAGATTAAGGATTAATAAAGTACAACCATAACCACAATCATGTAAACAGAATTCTATGCATTGATTAATATGAAGACAAGTCCAGATATTGTGGCCAAGGTTTAGCAAATTGTTGCCTTCATTTACATAGCATAGCAATTTTTTATAGCAATAAAACTGGGGTGGCATTTTGAGCATATTTGAATATTGGGGGGGATGTCCCCCCCAATTTATATTATAATTGCGGCCTTGCTGTACTGCATCTGAACGTGACATGTTGTGTTTAGCAGATACCACTGCCTCCTGATTGAGCATTTAGTTGGAGGAACATGGGAGGAGCAAACATCAGAGCTGCGTGGTATTCCACGTCGCGCGGAGAAGCAGTCCGTATTAATGAATAATTATCGATTGCCAATTTGACGATGAAAGGCTTCTCTGAGTGGTAACACCGTATTAACTAGGCCGATGTCAGGCGCTAGTATTTGACGAGTTCGTTCGATTTTATAAGTGAACGGCCCGATGGCTGGATACGAAATGCTCAAATCCTGCATGACCCAGTGGAGGTTGACAGCAACCTCAGCACGATGCGTCTGCATCGCGGTTCCAACCGTTGCCACCCGCGCGGTGCGTTTGCGTTGGCACGGTACATAAAAAATACGGAATTTAATATCTGGTACAAAAGATGTATTACCGAAGCTATAAACAGAAGGTGTGTACAGGATTAACTGCACGTGTGGTAAATGTTGTGTTGGGCAAACAGGACGAATGATCAGCACGAGACTAAAATAACATCAGAGAAATATTAAATTCTCCCAAATGCAACTGTCAGCAGTAGCAGAACACGCGTGCCAACAAGGACAGTCAATTGATTTTGATGATGTTGAAGTTTTGTGCAAAACTAGCTACTACTGGCCAAGACTAATTAAATAATCTATCGAAATTGAAAGATATCAAAATAACTTTACCGTTCGGTTAATAAATTATGTAAATGCATGTTTACAAATATCAGCCTACTTCTATAGGGATCACCGTTGGTAGGGCTATTTTAATAAACACAGTAGACAGGGAGGACAAGTTAAAAGGGCTCGCATGATGCATAATAGCCGTTGCCTCAGTAATCCCCCCCCCCACCCACGTGGTGCAAGAGCGCAGCTGCGTGGTCACCACATCTACGCCTCTAGATAAGGAACGAAAAAGACTTCTCCACAAGTCTGGCTGTCGCCTGATGAAGCTAGTTGTAATTACTGGCGAAACGTCGTACTCAGTTTGTAAATGTTGTGGCTTGGCTCTCCAACACACCCGTGTGCTGTACTAGTACACTACACTATACACTACACTACTATACACTACACTATACACTACACACTAGTGCTGTACTAGTGACGAATTGGCATGTTCTGTTTACGTGACAACCCTTACTAGTTGGCTGTGTCGGGTGGTGGCGGGTTTTAACGACACATTTATATATTTACGCGATCTAACCCAAAAACCTCTGTTATGGATGATATTGGTCGCGAAATACTCTGTGTTAAACTGGCGTTTGCATTGTGACATCATCATTCTGACATCGCCGACCACCAATAAAGAGTCATCACAATGGAAGGCTCTGTGTGCTCTTTGAAAGTGATCCCGTCTCGTTCGAACTCATGACCGAGGTTGTTGTTGTTGTTTGGTTAGATCGCGTAAATATAAATGCGTGCGTTAAACCCGCCACCACCCACCACAGCTAATTAGTAAGGTTTGCCAGGTAAGCAGAACATGCCAATTAGTTACTCGTTGAGCATATCGGTGTGTTGGAGAGTAAACCCACAGCATTTACAATTTCAAGTACGACGTTTCGCTGGGAATTACAACCCGCTTCATCAGGCGATAGCCATTCAATCCACGTGTGGCCGAGTGACCCTGACGCTCTGTGTGCGCGTGTGTGCGCGCGTGTGGGGCCTGGGGAGCGGTTAGCGAACTGCGCTACGAACCCGGCGACCCGAGATCGATTCCCCCTCATGGCCAACACTGGTGACGAATATTTGAACCGGTCCTAGGCCTCCCCTAGGTCAAGGCAGCCTTAAATAGGTACCTGGTGCGGTGTGTAAATATTGGCCACTCGGGAGACAAAGGCGGCCGGCCGTGGTGCTGGCCACTCAATTCCCTCGCGTGCCGTTCCAGCCTTCATAGGCGCTCGCTAACAGCACTTGCCCCTACAGCACTTGTGTTAAGGCTATACGGGAGATCTTTGTCTTTGTGGGGGGCCTGTGACCAAATGATAATCAATTGCACGCAGACAAGATCATCCACTGCTGGATGAAGACTTCCTTCCCCAGGCCCCGACCTTCCTTCATGCACCCAAACCACCCCAGCACCGTGCCACACGTCACGACCTCGTTGCTCCATCTCCTCTGTGGCATTTTCCCTCCTTCGGCAGCCACTCGGTCGTTCTTTCTCATCCACCTGCTACCAATGCCTTGTCCTGCCCGTCTCTCCACGGTGGCTAGGAGATGTTAACTACCTCGCCTGGTGTGCAGGAGGGCGTGGGCTCGATCCCGACCCAGACGCCTGTATATTTAGTGTGTGCATGTCTCTCTCCCCCTGTTCGCATGGGTTTTGTCCAGGACCTCCGTTTTTTCCATCCACATTAAGAACGTGCGTTTAGAGTATTTGTATATTTATTTGTGGGTGTCAGCCCAAGCGGCATTGCTGCAGTGCCGCGTTATTTACACAGCACACAGCGGCGGGACTTCACTGCCGAGCCCTGCATTCCGTTTGCGCGGTGACCTTTTGTAATCGTATTCTCAACCCTGTCTCACCCTCGCTCGTACATCGCAGCATTGACACCGCGTGCCGAGTTGGCAACACATTTCATGGATAATAATAACAAGATAACATGTTAGGATCGCATTATACTGAGACGTGGTTCATGCAACGGTGGTGGGATGTTAACTACCTTGCCTGGGACGCAGGCGGTGGTGAGTTCGAACCCGACCCTGACGATACCTGTATATTTGGAGTTTGCGTGTCTCTCTCTCTGTGGTCGCGTGGATTTTTCTCCGGGTCCTCCGGTTTTCCCTCCACATTTAGAAACATGCGTTTAGAGTATTTGTCTGCTATATATTTTCACGTGATAAGCAACTTCGTTGAGCTATCATTTGTAGTCAGGTCACTTCCGAAAAAGAGCTATATAGCTCAGTTGGTCTTACCTGGTGAAATAAAAAATTGTTTAGTTTTGAGTTTAGATGCTCTCATATTTGTTTCGCCTCGGAAGTATTGAACTAACAGCATGATAGCCAACGCAAAGCTGTCGTGGAAAAATGCGTTTGCTTTTTGGGAAATATCTCCCGTAACTCTGGATTGCCTCCAAATGTTGAGCAACCGTTTGATCAATTTGGCCCGTTTTCAATCGGGTCTCCCTCTCGTTCGTGTGGCGGATGTTGATGTAGAGAAACAGCTATAATTTTACGTTGAGGTGGTTGAGCCAGATGATTGCATCATGAGTAGCGTAGTGGAGTATCGCTGTGATGACACCTTCGTGTTTGTGAATCGGGCACTGAGCCGTTACACGTTCCACGGTTCTGTTCTGGGTGACCCCAGTCGCCGCACACTGCCATTTTGAAAAAACTTTCTATTCGTTCATCAACCGTCCACATCTGCTGCTGCCATGGCTTGTGCGTGGATGCGGTTCAGGGATTGTGGCCCAGAAAAAAATTAAACGCCTAGAATCGAAGCTGTGGATCTCTTGCATTGTTGGGTCTCTCACAATGTGTTGTGAATCCCATTTGGTTTCCCAAGTTTCATCATCATCATCGTCAGGGTTGGAGTTGCACTGTTTTAGGTTTGGCACGTGGGTCCAAAAAGGTGCGTGAATGACTCTAAGCGGTGGTGGGGGAAGTTACTGAGATTCAATAACAATATTTTCACAATAGAGGTGTGTTGGGTTAGATCGTGTAAGTATAAATGTGTCATTAAACCCGCCACCACCCGACACAGCCAATTCATAAGGTTTGTCACGTAAGGAATTACATGTTTTGTTTATGTGACAAACCTTACTAATTCGGCTATGTCGGGTGGTGGCGGGTTTAACGACGCATTTATATTTACGTGATCTATCCCAAAACAACTTCTATTATGGATATTGGCCGGGAAAGCCTACGTGTTAAACCAATAATACTTTCATTTTATATCGCCCCATTCATGCTAATTGCATCCAATAATGCTGTACATTAATTATATATGAAGACCAAATCGTATTGACAGTTACTACCAAGCAAATGAAATCCTGACTACCGAAGCAAAATTAAAAAGGAATAAACAAATAAAGAATTGGCACCAAAACAAAAGGCACAAACAACAAAAAAGTTATCACAAAAGAGAAACGAGTCCATTAGGCCTCGATATCCTAGACCACAATCCCAACTTCTCAACCAAGCCAGGCAACCTTCACAGGAGGGGCAGTGAGTGGAGCACCAAAAAGTTACCACTCATTTTGATTAATTGGCCAAATGTCCAAAACGTGATTACCAATTGTCCAGCGTATAGGGTATAAGCACATGATCCACGAGGGCAATTATTGCCGGAAACCGTCGCTGGCGATGGTTTGCTGAAGCATTCCCCGTGGAACAAATCTCATCGCCTCCCAGAAATTTGAGCAAATTCTGATCCCCAGCTGTGCTCCCGCCTCCGTGAGCAATAGGGATGCCAACGTCCAATCAAAATCGGAGACGGGGGGAGCGTACGTGACCTCACCTGAAGAGAAAGAAAATGGCGGCTTTCAAATCTATCATTGAGTGGGATCTGACGGGTGGAGGATAAAGACTTCTCTTCTGCTGAGTGTGGGATTACAATCTTATTGCACTCAGTGAGTGACTGGATAATTTGTCAATTTAACACGTAGGCTTTCGCGAATATTATGGATAATTGGTAATAATGTGCAGTACTGTACTGCATAAAGAAATGACTAAATTACCAGTTGACTCCCACCTAACTTGTGACTAGTGCGGAACTATACCTACGCAGTGGTTCATTTACATGTACAGTCTGTAGACCAACCATTGTGCAGCATACACTCACAAAGTCTTGCTACAGCAACACGAAATGGCGAAATGTGCAGTGGACACCGACGGGCCGTCTGCCTCATGGATCGCGATGATGTTTAACTTCTTTCCCACCGTACGTAGTCACCCGTGCTAATCGGGAGGTCCGCGGGGGAAGGACAACAAACTAAACACACACACACAATGATGAATAGCGACATACCCTATCATGGGACCTTTTTACCAATACCAAAGTATGAAAAATAGCAATCGGTGTTCTTCGTTGCCAGCCGGTCCCGCTGCGGACAGATGAATGAGGTCGTTGGGTTTACGACTAAACCAAGCGACAAACGTCGCAGGACTGCAACGCTGCGCCATTGGGGGCCAGGCCGAGGCGAATCCGCGATCCTCAATCAAGAAGAGGGGGGAGAAGGAAGTGGTGGTGGGGGGGGGGGTCTTAGCTCGCTCTGGCCTGCGAGAGACATCAGCGTGTGGATGAGCACGGCTGGCTGCGTACGATGGCGACACAAGTTCGACACGACGAGTATCAACATAGTGGCAAGGGTTATTGTGAATGAATGTTAAACAAGTTACCGAATAAAGATCGATCTGAGACATCCACGTCGCTGTAGGTTTTAATCGACGGAAGTGTGTTGACGTGCTTCGATACAAGATTGATACCGTGCTCTGCTCTTCTTCCCTC
The DNA here is from genome assembly GCF_015708825.2 of Lethenteron reissneri. NCBI lineage: Eukaryota > Metazoa > Chordata > Hyperoartia > Petromyzontiformes > Petromyzontidae > Lethenteron > Lethenteron reissneri. The sequence continues at coordinate 10,975,363 of NC_083827.1, forward strand.
TCACACTCGCCATCAGCATTCCGCGGCCTAAGCCGCGCTGTTTGAATGCAGCTGCAGAGTTACCTGCTCTCGCGACAGCCCAGTACAGTACGTGATAATCAAAAACGCTGGGCAGGAGTTAGCGGATCACACAGAGAGTGCCAAGCGTGTGAGACAACAGCCCACGTGCAGGAACTATGAGGTGCCCTTCAGATTGCAGGACAGCAAGTAGGTTGCTGACCTATCTACATATTTTGCATAAGTCCCTTTATCTTAAATCTTGACTTAGGGGCCGTCCATAAATGACGTCACGCTATTTTGGACGATTTTTGACCCCCCTCCCCCTTCGTCACACGACGTCACAAAAAGTCAGACCCCCCCCCCTCAAATATTACGTCACAAAGCTCTACCCCCCCCCCCCAAATAAAACATGCTTCAAATCGCTTTCAACTATTGTCATTGTAGTGCGTATTTAATGTGGCGCTGCACTCTGATGTTGTAGGAGAAAATATTTATAAAAAAATGTATTTAATTAAGTAGAACGTGTTGTCTATATTGATTTAAAGTTGCGCATTTTGATTTGACGTCACATTTCTCAAACCACCCCCCCCACTTCGTCACACATCGTCACAAATGTCTGACCCCCCCCAGGTGCGTGACGTCATTTATGGACGGCCCTTAAAACTTCCATGACTGCAGGAATTCATATTATTTGGGTCTTTCGGTAAAGTCACGTCGATAGGTTAAAAGAAAATAACAAAAACTACGACGTTTCGATCGCAACACAAGCGGTCGTCATCAGGAAGAGGGGGTTAGCTTCTGAAGGCAAACTGTTTATAAAGGTTTAAAATGGGCGTAGCCCAAATGCCAGCAGCATGGGCGGGGCAGCTGATGTTCATGTGAGTGGTGGGCGGGGCAGCTGATGTTAATGTGAGTGGTGGGCGGGGCAGCTGATGTTAATGTGAGTGGTGGGCGGGGCAGCTGATGTTAATGTGAGTGGTGGGCGGGGCAGCTGATGTTAATGTGAGTGGTGGGCGGGGCAGCTGATGTTAATGTGAGTGGTGGGCGGGGCAGCTGATGTTAATGTGAGTGGTGGCGGGGCAGCTGATGTTAATGTGAGTGGTGGGCGGGGCAGCTGATGTTAATGTGAGTGGTGGGCGGGGCAGCTGATGTTAATGTGAGTGGTGGGCGGGGCAGCTGATGTTAATGTGAGTGGTGGGCGGGGCAGCTGATGTTCATGTGAGTGGTGGGCGGGGCAGCTGATGTTCATGTGAGTGGTGGGCGGGGCAGCTGATGTTCATGTGAGTGGTGGGCGGGGCAGCTGATGTTCATGTGAGTGGTGGGCGGGGCAGCTGATGTTCATGTGAGTGGTGGGCGGGGCAGCTGATGTTCATGTGAGTGGTGGGCGGGGCAGCTGATGTTCATGTGAGTGGTGGGCGGGGCAGCTGATGTTCATTTGAGTGGTGGGCGGGGCAGCTGATGTTCATGTGAGTGGTGGGCGGGGCAGCTGATGTTCATGTGAGTGGTGGGCGGGGCAGCTGATGTTCATGTGAGTGGTGGGCGGGGCAGCTGATGTTCATGTGAGTGGTGGGCGGGGCAGCTGATGTTCATGTGAGTGGTGGGCGGGGCAGCTAATGTTCATGTGAGTGGTGGGCGGGGCAGCTGATGTTCATGTGAGTGGTGGGCGGGGCAGCTGATGTTCATGTGAGTGGTGGGCGGGGCAGCTGATGTTCATGTGAGTGGTGGGTGGGGCAGCTGATGTTCATGTGAGTGGTGGGCGGGGCAGCTGATGTTCATGTGAGTGGTGGGTGGGGCAGCTGATGTTAATGTGAGTGGTGGGTGGGGCAGCTGATGTTAATGTGAGTGGTGGGCGGGGCAGCTGATGTTCATGTCAGTGGTGGGCAGCGACCGCGAAGGCGGTGGGTTTTCACCAATTAAAGGGCTGCAAGGTAAACATTAGCATGTTAATGTGAGATTGGAGAGCCGCCGCATTCGGTGATGCTATTCTTAGTTAACAAATGTATTTTTTATTAGCCTTGTTATGCATGCAGCCTGACTTGCAGTTGCAAAGTTGTAACTTAAAATTTCCCCCAGGGGTCAACTCAACCCAGCACATCTCAATAAAATTGGTCCTGTACCACTTTTTGTATTGTTTGTTCCTTGCGAAATCGGTTTCCGCTCTCAATAGACTCTTACCGGGTTGTAAACACTGCGATGTTTTTATTTGCCCCAGGAATAAATTACTCCCATCATAGCAATGTGGAATTTCCACCACAAACATCTTCCAGACGAGATTGATTGTTCATATAATTACGAAGGAGCTCTGTAATTCACAGGTAGGTCACTGGGTCAAAGCATCTAACACGGATTAGGGGCCCAACCAGGCAAGCAACGCTGAACCCCTGATGTGAAGATCCGAGGTACAGGTGGGGGTGTTCTCATTCCACATCACTCACACTTGACTCAGACATCACTCACACATCACCCACACATCGTCCACATCACCCACACACATCACCCACACACATCACACACACACACGTCACACACATCACACACACATCACACACACATCACACACACACACATCACACACACATCACACACACACACATCACACACACACATCGCACCCACACATCACACACACATCACACACACATCACACACACATCACACACACACATCACACACACATCACACACACACACATCACACACACACATCACACACACATCACACACACACACATCACACACACATCACACACACACACATCACACACACACATCACACACACACACATCACACACATCACACCCACACATATCACACACACATCACACCCACACATCACCCTCACCATTCACACATCACCCACACATCACCCACACAACGTTCACAGATCACCCACACATCGTCTGCATCACCCACACATCACTCACATCACTCGGGTCACTCACGCATCACCCACACATCGCTCACAGTTCACCCAAACATCGCTCGCACGTCACCCACACACATCGTTCATCCACCACTCACAGATCAATCGAACATCACTCCAACATCACTCACGCGTCGCTCACACAGTTACTATGCTAATGAGAACCACCACTCACGGTGCCGCAACGGATGTGTGTGTGATGTGTGTGTGATGTGTGTGTGTGATGTGTGTGTGTGATGTGTGTGTGTGTGATGTCTGTGTGTGATGTGTGTGTGTGATGTGTGTGTGATGTGTGTAGCACGCCGGCAGACGCTCACTCACCTGGTGCCAGCCAGCGGGCTCCCACCGATGCGTCCCGTTACAGTTGCGCGTCAGCGCGGAGAGAAGATAAATACGCAGGTGGGGGGGGAGGATATTTCCTCGCGCGCGCCTCGTATTTCTGGAAAAAACGAGAGCATTATTGAAATGCCTGCCACTGCATTTTTCACGGCCCCATTCGCATTACGGCTCCCGTCTCACGATGCAGATGAAAAGCTGTGTTGGAAACGGAGTAGAATGCGACTAATATTTGTTTTAAAGAGAAAAAAAGATACATTGAGAGATGGCTTGGAGGGCTGGTGACTGCTCAGGCACTCGTGGCCGGTAACTGACACCTGGGTTCAACACCTGGGCCAGGCTGTTTCCCACAGGGGGTCAAGGTCATAATAACTTCATGAACCTCTTGAGATCCAGGGTTCAATCACGGGGACTAGGTGTCCCTCTGGGGCTGATTCAGGGTAATACATTAGCATGTCGAAGCTCCTTGGGGCAGGGTGTCTCCCAGGGGGCTCGTGGTCATGTCAATGGATTGCCAGAACCTCTGAAGTCCTGGAATTGGGTTTCCCTCTGCAATTGATTTTAGGCAAAGAACCAGGAGCGTTTAGGTCGCGGGTTCAGTCTCTGGAACCAGATTAACCTCTGATAGATATTTATACCAACTCCACAATCCATCTAAGCACCTGCACAAGAGCCAATCTAATAGCTGCATCTCTACAGTGGACACTTGTAGCGATGGACCAGTGCCGCTGAGTCCCTGGGTTCAAGCCCCAGAAGTGGCGTGCCACTCCAGGAGGCTGCCGTGCTGGTGTGGAGCTCAGGATCTGTGTTTTCTTCTTCTAGGGCGTTACTTTTATGGTTGGTCTTCGGGGTCAGAGAGCCAATCACCTTTCTGAGGTCTCGGGTTTAACCGGTGGGGGTCGCCCGCGGCGTTGGAACATGGTCACCACGCGCCGCGTGATTGATGGTCTCATAGCAGCCGCCGCATTGGCAAATCCTCGTGCCAAAGCGCAGTTGCCTCTTTATTGAGCCATGCCGTGAAAATGAGGCTGAAGAAATATTGGCGAATATAGTCATTGCGTTTGTTTCTCTTTAGCCACAAAATTGATGTGTTTTCTAGAACGTGGGTGATACGAATATAAAATCATTCTTTTCCCCCAGGTTTTTAAGGTCACGTGTATAAGTTTAATGCTTGAAAAAAAACTTTTGCCAGCCACCACCTTTTTGTAACAATTTTGGCTGCAATATTCGAGGCAATGTAAGTGGAGTTAAAGTATGATTTGATCCACACCAAGCACACAATCCTTTACGTTTTTATTTACTCATTTTAGACCGAAGCCATTCTCCAAGAAAAATTATAGTACCAACAATTGTTTAAAATTATTGCATTGTTTTTGAAATGTAATATTTCTTTACGAATAATATTATTTTTGTAAATACATTTCCCGGGCATTATGTTGAAAAAAAAAACATGTCGATGCATTTTTTAATAAGTTTATTTTTCTCCACGTTATTGCATTGCATACATCATAATCAGCCTTGATCAATACACTGTTGGATGAAGGTCTCCTCCCTAAGCCATCGCCATCTCTCAGGGTCCCGTGACGTGACACATTTCAATAGGGAACACAAATATAATCCAAACATTCACATTCAATTATTTATATCACCAATTAAATGTATTACCACAAAAAAAAATAATTAGACATAAACAAGCAGATCATTAGAAACATGTAGATTAATTTTGACGTTCAGATATGTCCTCTTTGCACCGATGTTTAGCCAACAGCATCTATTAAGCATGATACCCCATGCTAAGTTTTTATATCTTTCGAGTTTCATCATCAGGATGCGGACTGGTTAAACACATTACACTTGCTTGCGTGCCATCATAGGAAAAAGTAAAAAAAAACATACAAACCATTATAGGCTGTCTGGGCGGGTTGTGGGTGTTATTTTATTCTTAAACGGGCCGAGCGTGTACACAAAACCCCGCGTGTGCACGCAAGCCCCGCGTGTACACACACACACCCCGCGTGTACACACATACCCACAGTAACCCGAGGATTCTTTCATTTCTCGCCGAGCTCCTCAGAACACGTCGTGTTCCCGGGAATGTTCCCGCAGAATTCCTGCGCATTATTTCTCGCGACTGACACGGCTGGTGGATTCCCGTGATCCCGCCGAAGGCCCCGAGGAGTGTCCGTGGTGGAGGCGTCCTTCCTCCTCCTCCTTCCCCCTCCTCCTCGCCCTTCCTCCTCCTCCTCGTCGCCCTTCCTCCTCCTCCTCGCCCTTCCTCCTCCTCCTTCCTCCTCCTCCTCGCCCTTCCTCCTCCTCCTCGTCGCCCTTCCTCCTCCTCGTCGCCCTTCCTCCTCCTCCTTCCTCCTCCTCGCCCTTCCTCCTCCTCCTCGTCGCCCTTCGTGAGGCGCGAGCCGCTCGTGATGAACGAGCGGCTCGTGCTCCCTTCGCCCCCCCCGCCCTGCGGCGATCGATCACGAAACACCCACCTCAGTCTCCCTCACACTCACCTCGTTCCTTCACTCAAGTGCTCATTCGTCCGCTCACTCATCGAATGTGTTCATTCGATCACTCGTTTGCCCCTTCATTCGCTCACGCACTCGGCTCATTCCCCCTCATTCTCACCCAATTACTCATTCGTCCGCTCACTCACTCAACCTCGCGTATGCTCTCCTTCAATTTGCACACCCCCTCACCAACTTATTCGTTCACTCGGCTCATTCCCTCTCATGCTCACGCAATTACTCATTCACTCACTCAACCTCGCGTCGTCTCCAAATTTTCACACCCCCTCACACTTATTCGTTCACTGACGCACTCGACTCATTCCCTGGCATGGTCACTCACTGAATGACTCACTCAACCGCGAGTATTCTCCCTCTCACTTTGCACACTCGCTCACTCATTCATTCACTCGTTCACTCACTCACTCGACTCATTCACTCACCCGCTCACTCTCCTTGGGCCCAAGGGTGCCTCTCACTCGCAATGGCCATTGTGTAGTCACACGGAGAACGTATCTGCCCCCCCCCCACTCCACGCTCATCGTTGTTCACTGGGGTACCAATGAACTCGAGAATGAATACGCATTTCTTGACAGCTGCTTTTTTGCGTCTAGTTTGTTGTCTTTCCCCCACGTCTCCCATGAGCGCGGTTGGCTACGCAAGAAGTTCAACATACGTCCCACTTTTTTGTTGGAAGTATATTGCCACGTGTTTCAAATCGACTATTCAGAACTTAAATTCTCGCCGAATATCTTCCGAGTTGCTGGCGGACTACAGGAGGTGTGGTACGTGGCCTGTTGCAGCCACAGCTACAGCGATAGTGTATACTGGATATGGCGTGTCAGGTACTGCATCAATCTTTTCCAGGTTGCCCACTCGGACAGACCCAGCTGAAATGAATCCATACGGCGTTCATTCGCATAAAAGTGGTTTGGAAAATTAATAGGATTGAGAAAACTGTGTGCGCATGTACAGAACCTTCAGTCAGCCCACTGCTGCACGCGGCCTCTCCACAGGGGCCGTTTTTATAACCAGTGGCGTTATTGTTTGACCATACTTCACCATGCTGACCAGTGTGGGTTGAAGATGGGTAGCGCATACATGGAAGCATAGAAGTAGAGTACAACTATGGATTTGACTGCACTGCCATCCATGCCCAACGCGTTGGCCGCAGCTCTATGAAATATAAACGCCCTCCAACACAAAATATCGACACCGCAATCCAACACGGAATATCCACACCGCACTCCAACACAGAAGATCCACACCGCACTCCAACACAGAAGATCCACACCGCACTCCAACACAGAAGATCCACTCCGCACTCCAACACAGAAGATCCACACCACACTCCAACACAGAAGACCCACCCCGCACTCCAACACAGAAGATCCACACCACACTCCAACACAGAAGACCCACCCCGCCCTCCAACACGGAATATCCACTCCGCACTCCAACACAGAAGATCCACACCGCCCTCCAACACAGAAGATCCACACCGCACTCCAACACAGAAGATCCACACCGCACTCCAACACAGAAGATCCACACCGCCACATGTCCGACTCGACCAGTTAGCCGACCCACAGCCAGTGCACGATGTGTTTATGGTGGAGTTGCAATTTTCTAAACATTTTCTCAATTCCAACCTTTCCACGTTTTATTCGCTTGTACCTCGGTCCCCAGCGAGTCGCTACTTCACGAATATAAACTCAGTGCATTTGCTGGTCGTTAGAGACAGGCGTGTGCACGTGCACATTGTCGAATAAATGTGGTTAGGGAGCAGGTAATGTTTTAAGTAGAAATTAGTTACAGGTAATGGCGTCTATGCAATCACATTTGTAATCAGGAGGCGAGTGTAAAATTAACACATGAATCACAGCACACGTGATTGTCGCCAGTGGCCGTTAAGATGCAATTCTGCTTTGGGAAATGCGGAGCTGCTCCCGTTAACATTCTTACTTGTGCACTGGATTGTATAGTCCCGACATGCAGCTGGATAAGAGCCTCCCCACGCCTGAACAGGTCTTGGGGGTTGACCCTACGCTGGTCGGAGCGGGTTGGTGAAGGTGGGGCCTTGGCCCAGAGTACAACACAGGAATTGATTTTGCTGCACTGCTCTCTACTGACAGTCTAGCCACGTAGCAGCCGACAATACCGTGTATAAATGTTGGTAAGGCCCACGAAGCCGCTTCGTTGAGCGATCATTTGTGGCCAGGTCGCTTCTTAAGAAGAGCTAGAAAGCTCTGGGCCTTACCTGGTAAAATAAACGTGTTTTTTTTGCTGAGTTTAGCTTGGTTTAGATCACATCAGCCGATCGAATGTCCTCTCTCTTCCGAGTGCGGTGTCAAGGTCCCTTTGGCACAGTTGCCCCGGTGCAGTCGCACCGCCTGCACACGACCCGATAGCGACGCCACGAGTCGACTCCACACTTTGTCCATTGGCTCCGAACACGACTGTGCAGTCAACACATGCCGGTGCTCATTTATCCCAACATTTGCATAACTTCGTGGCGATATACATGACAACACCATTCCGACGCTGTGCCAATATACAATAACCTAATAAAAATGAGCAGCACATTCCCGATACCAGTGCCGATTCTTGGATGGGATTGTAAACTGAGCTGCAAATCATGGAACGTGTGGCACACCTGCCCACGCTGCGATACACGGTCTCTCAAGCCGACCGCAATGATGACATTTCAGACTGATGAGGACGAGGAATTCTTTGCTGTGGTGAAAAAACCTCTTCCCGCGTCACGAAAAGGCCCCGCGGGCCCAAACGCGTTGCCACGAGTGCTCTACTCCAGGCTGTCCTACGCCTAATCATTCAAACAAACCCACTGCTTCACCTGTGGTCATCCATTACCTGCCAACGAACACAAGAGTGGATTTCAGCGGTGTGAAAAACCCGCGCGGGATCGCTCCGTTCAAGAGCCTGGATTGTAGCAAATCAACTGGGTTAATGGCAGAGCACATGGTGATAACCAACTCCGTTCCTCTCAGATCAAATGCACTCCATGTCTTGATGTAGACCGTGGTTGTAATCCAACCTCTTCCCGTGCTGCCACGCTCCCAGCGATTATTCTCAACTCCAGAATCCCGGTGCTAAATCCTGATCGTACATTTCTACTCAATAGGTGAACAATAGTGGAATAAAGGTAACATTTAAAAAAAACAATTGTGAAATAAGAGAAAAACTCTTATAGAAACAAATATCTACTAAAAAAATCCTTAGCCAGGGGAGAGTCTTTAATGGCTGCAATGAGCCAGTGGCAGAATCCCCACATTCCCATTACAGGGGCCATTCATGACAACCATGGCGGAATTCCCAGAGCATTCCTTATTTTATCAACCCCAGAGAGAGAAAGGATGGGCTGAGATCATTGACCCGTGATTTAAACTCGCAACCAATGACTACGCAAGTAAAAAAGAAACCACGATTTTAAATTCTTAACGTCGCGAACGTCAGAAAAAAAGTCGCACGCAATTCCGTCCGCAATAAGGCGATCGATTTCCGTTTATTTTCTACAAAAATAATGTCGTGCCACGCAGCGTTTGAAATGTAAACGCAGGGTAATAATGACAACATTCATAATGAGAGGAGGCAGAGGGGGCATTGGTGATGGCGGTCAACGCCCAGCCGTGCCCAGGAGAGCCGTCAACGTGGCGGCTCCCTTGGAGGCGGCGATGGCTTCCGAGTGCCTCGTTACCCGCAGCTCCCAATTCTTCAGGGCCGCAAACGTGAGGATTCCCAAAGGCCAGACGACGTACAATGTCAATTTGCTGCTGGACGAGGGGAGGGGCAGGGACTATTTGGCCATTCTTCATCACGCTGGTCAGTGCAGTTTGGTGAAGGCGGGTGGCATATGTGGGAGCATTGAAGTACAGTACAAGAACTGATTTCGTTGCAAGGTGCTCTGCTGCCCACAAAGTAGTCCCTGAGCTGCTGACAACACCCGCTGTATGCATGGTGGGCTCGCATCCAAGCACTATCCGGGCTCAAACCTGCTTGGTTTCTGGGATTTACCTGGATTGAGTCGTAAGCAACACAAACTCAACTCATTACATGTTTTTGTTCGATACAAAGATATTTTTTTCCGAGAAAACAAAGCTCTTACTGCTCTGAATGTAAAATAAATGTCATCCATGATAGAGATTTTTGGGTTAGATCGCGTAAATATATGAATGTCGTTGAAACCGCCACCACCCGACACAGCCAACTAGTAAGGGTTGTCACGTAAACAGAACGTGCCAATTCGTCACGAGTACAGCACATCGCGGTGTGTTGGAGAGCAAAGCCACAACATTTACAATCTGAGTACGACGATTCGCCAGTAATTACAACCAGCTTCATCAGTCGGCAGTCAGATTTGTGGAGAAGTCCACCTGTTTCCACCTGTTTCGTTCATTATATAGAGGCCACCCTTCTGCGCTCTTGCACAATGTGGGGGGGGGGGGGGTTACTGAGGCAACGTACATGATGCATGTGCATTATGCGAGCCCTTTGAATTTGTACTTCCTGTCTATTGTGTTTATTAAAATAGCCCTACCAACGGTAATCCCGATTGAAGTACCCTGCCCTCTGGAGGCATGCATTTAAATAATGTATTGATAATTCGCTGCCACGCAGCACTACGGCGGTACCTATCCGAACGGTTAAAGTTATTTAGATTTCCTTCAATTTCGATAGATTCTCTAATTAATCTTGGCCAGTAGTAGCTAGTTTTGCACAAAACTTCAACATCATCAAAATCAATTGAGTGTCCTTGTTGGCACGCGTGTTCTGCTACTGCTGACAGTTGTATTTGGGAAAATGTAATATTTCACGTAACATTTACCACACGTGCAGTTAATCCTGTACACACCTTCTGATGATAGCTTCGGCAATACATCTTTTATACCAGATATTAATTTCTGTATTTTACATACCGTCCCAAATCTGACTCTGATGTTTTGTTTTTCCAAACATCTGGCCAATTGATCAGTTACTCCCGCAATGTACGGTATTTTAATCGTTTTAATTACATGGGCAATTTCAATGCTCTTATTTGATTTGGTTTTAGTATTCAATGCCCTGTTGATTTGTGCATCATTGTCACCGTTCATTTGCAGCGCTTCTTTAACATGTTAACGACACATTTATATATTTACGCGATCTAACCCAAAAACCTCTATTATGGATATTGGTCGCGAAAGCCTACGTGTCAAACAAAATGAATGTCGTGTAAGAATTGATAAGTGTGTGTGTTAGCCCAGCATTGGGGCTGATGAATGCCTTGGAAGGAAGCCCAAGCAAGTAGAAAAGGTAATAGATGGCAGCTTCCTCGCTATCAACATTTAATTTGAAAACACAAAACTTCACTTACAAAGGAAACCTTCAATGAGTCTTGGGAGTATTTATCAAGAAGGTCCTGCTGGGGACGTTTGACAAATTCATGTATGCGAGTTTCTTCGCGAGTGGGAGATAATTCAAGTGCACCACCCAGTGGAGGCCCACAAAACATCCGTACTGATAGGTGATTAACCTACTTGCTGTACTTGCACTTCCAACCGCCTCTTTTTCCAGGCCTTCCTCTCGGCCTCCGTGTATGCAACATACGGATATTCTCACATTTGTTATTCGATGCATGTCTCGTGAGCGTAAGAATTTATACGAATCGATGGCAATACGCGTAGGTCAGCAACCTACTTGCTGTACTGGCATCAAGTGTGAGGGCAGAGGCTGGGAGGTCGAGATGGCGGGTGGCTGTGGGTGGTGTGGGGCTATGCTGGGGGGGGGGCGGCCGTCAGAAGCGCCCTATGACCCCGAGCTGAGTCTGCGCGGCGCGGCCCACGCGCTCGTGCAGCATTGCCACCTCCTGCTGAGTCAGCGTCTTCTCCATGTGACGGTACGTGATGCGGTAGCAGTGGCTACGCCGGCCCGTTCTGCACCACGCACACACCGGGGGGGGGGTTAGGTGGGGGGCGAGGTGGGGGCGAGGTGGGGGGCGAGGTGGGGGGCGAGGTGGGGGGCGAGGTGGGGGGCGAGGGGGCAGACGTGGGGTTACAGTGTACAGGGCTCGAACCCACGAACACAGGATTCATAATTTCCGGCTAAATGCTCCATCGCCGATCAGCACGGTTGGCTACGCACGGTGCAAAGATGTTCAACATACATACAGCACGTTCACGGTAACTCGACCGTAGAACCTTGGAGCTGCTGGCTCAGTGGATTATCAGCTCTCTGAGACAGGTCCAGCACTCCAACTGCAGAGAGAGATAGCTTCTAGCGACTGGTGTCCCACCACGTTCACCATGCTGCCACGCATGAGACTTCCAGACTCAGGGTTCGAACACAAAACTTAGGGTTTCAGTGTTCAGTGACCTAACGCGGTCCAATGGGGGACGATCAACGCCATAGCTCAAACTGAGCACCTCGTAGTTACTGGCGCAGAGTCAATCCACGTTTGTGATAACCCTGTGACAGACACTAAAGGGCAGAGCTCGGGTGCAATAGCTTAACGTTACAGGCTCGATGAATTAACATCGACATCAGCTAAAACTATTAAACTAAACCGTTAAACTATTTTTATTTAACCAGGTAAGGCCCCCTGAGGTATGACCTGGCCACAAATGATAACTCCACTAAGTGGCTAATCACGTGGAAATTTAGAGCAGCCAAAGACTCTAAACGTATGTTTCTAAATGTGGAGGGAAAAACCGGAGGACCCGGAAAATAATGCACGTGACCACGGGGAGTGAGAGACATCTCGCCACCGCGGCACCTCAGAGAGCAACATCTAATCTAGCTCCAGGGCCCAAACTCGGCCACTCGCAGTCTCCGGCTCAAGCGTTGCGCCAACATGCACGAAAACTCCAACAGAGAGAAAGAGAAGAGAGGAGACGACCGGTTCCCCCGAGTTCCATCCCCTGCTATCGGAGTCCCTCCTGCTCGGCGGTCCGGCACGCGGGGCGGGGGGGGCCCCCGTGCAGGCGATGGTGGCGGCGGCAGTGGCAGCGCGCGACCCCGCGGCTCACGTTTTGTCGACGTAGTCGTCGGCGAGCGTGACGCTCTCCACCAGGTCACCGGCGAGGCTGCGCACGAGCTCGTGGAAGTCGTTCTCTTCGTAGCCGTCGGGCGGCAGCCAGAAGGAGACGTCGTTGACGAGCGGCGGGTACTTGCTGACAGCCTAGGGAGCACGCGGGGAGCACGCAGAGATGTCGGGCAAAGCGTGCCGTCGGCGGTAATCGCGAGAGCTGTCTGGGGAGGTGCTGGTGGGCTAACCTTGTGCGACCATTATAATTATGTCTTATCATCATCCTCATCATCCACTGCTGGATGAAGGACTCCTCACGCCGTTGCCATCTCTCGTGGTACCGTGATGCCGCAATCCATCCCATTCCCGCGCACCAGATGATCTCGTTGCCTCACTTCCTGTGGTCGTGCTCTCGGTGCATTCCCTCCTTTGGCTGCCATCGGCCATCATGCCCTCCGAGCCCACAGACTTTCTTTAATGGTCAATATGTCTCTGATTTGCGTTTGTACCTTCATCTGTGTGTTCTTCTTGCTCGTCTCTCAGTGGTATTCTGAGCATGCATCTATTTAGATCATTTTCACTGCTATAAGTTTCAATGTGATAAGCCACTTTGTTGAGCTATCATTTGTGGCCAGATTGCTTATGGAAAATGCATTAATACCCAAGTGGGCTTTACCTGGTTAGATACAAAATAATTTAGTTTTATTTGTGTATATTTTTAAGTGATTTTTTACCTTTCCTATATTTTGCACTCCCATCGTGTTTTTGTCTTGTTTGTTGTTGTAACGTTCTGACCGGCCCTACTGAACATTTCTGAAAAAAGCTTTATAGCCCATCGGATTCCTCCAGTGTAAATACATATTCCGATTCTGATCCATGTGTCTTTTTACACTCTTCAAGTTCCCAGCTTTTGTTCATGTGTACAGCTCCACTGAGGTCAGCAGACTCCCTAAAGGGTTGAGAATCATCGTGGTAGAGTAAACCTAACCCAGTTCGGCACATCTGAGGGCCTGAGTTCAAGCTCCGGGTGAGACATCAATGGCCATGACTTCTTTCACAAGAAGGTTTCTCCACCGTAGATTGTTTGTTGCATGTTTTTTTAATTCAAATCTTTTCCCAATATCCAGGCAGGTGGTGCCAAGATCAGAGGGCTCAGGTTACAGTCACAAGGTCAAAGGGGTGAACAGAGTGTTGGGGCAAGTGTTATTAGCGAGCACCTATTATGGCTGGTGCAGTGCACGATGCTGTAATTGTTTTTTCAGACGCCACACGAGAGCAAGTGGCTGTGTTGTTGCCGGCCGCTTCACGCGTTTGGCCTCTGGGCCTGTGCTCAGCAACTCTCGCCACCGAGAGTCGCGACCTCGCCTGGTGCGCAGGAGGTCATCGGTTCGATCCCAACCCTGACGCCTGCTGCTGTATATTTGGAGTTTGCGTGTTCTCTCTCCCCGCTATTTCCCTACACATTTAGAAATATTCGTTTAGATTATTTGGCTGCTTTAAATGACGACATAAGCTACTTCCTTGAGCTGTCATTTGTGGCCAGGTCGCTTCTGAAAAAGATTTATAGAGCTCAGTGGGCCTTGCTTGGTAGAATAAGAATAGTAGTTAGTTAGTATCACCAACCCCCAGGGGTCTATAAAATTGGGATTACTTTGTGAGACGTGCGACCGAGGGGAAGACTTAAAGGCAGATTGCAGAAGACTATAAGAGCAGCCCTTTGCAGTCTTATCAACTATAATTGTTATGGGATCTGGCAGAAGGAAGCAATGGTGGGGCATGGTGGCATCGACTGCATTGTCCACGATGACATCTCGGTTTGTCCTTCCACATTTAGAATCAACGTGCATTTAGAGTATTTGGATGCTATAAATTTACACAAGATAAGCCACTTCATTGAGCTATCATTTGTGGCCAGGACGCTTCTGAAAAGAGCGATATAAGCTCAGTGGGCCTTACCTGGTAAAATAAAACATCGTTTTTAGTTTAACTGTGTAAATAAAAACACGCACGCTTATCCGGGGCGAAGACTGCCAACGCTGTCACTGGCGAACGCCTCCCGTCACGAGCCCGCACAAGGCGACCGTCCGCCTGCGCCGTTCATAACCCTGAGAGTTGCCGGAGCCCACTCATTGGGGACGTTATTGTTTCTTGGGATAAAAATATCCAATTGAGACCATGGCTGTCGGTCAGGCCAGCTGGCTATACGTGCCGGGCGAGGTGGTGGATGCCCGCGAAGGTAAAAGGTAAAGGTGCAAGCCTGCAATTGCTTGCTCATGCCACTGTCGGCGGAAGGACCTCCCAACTAGGAGCTCTAGAATGCCCCTCTAGAGGGTATTTGGTGGCCTAATCGTCCATGCCGATCACGCATCTTGGAAGAGGTGGGAGCACCAACATTTTATCCCGTAGCACATGACCCACTGACTGACCGACCATTTCCTGTAATCTAGCAGTTTGAAGGATCGATTCCTCCCACGCCTGCTGTATATTTAGAGTTTGCGTGTCTCTCTCCCCGTGGTCACGTAGATTTTTCTCCGGGTTCTCCGGTTTTTCCCTCCGCATTTATTATCAACGTGCGCTTACAGTATCTGGCTACTACTACAAATGTCCACACGATAAGCCACTTGGTTGAGCTATTATTTGTGGCCAGGTCGCTTCTGACAAAAGAGCTGTATCGTAGCTCAGTGGGCTTTACCTGGTAAAATAAACATAGTTCAATAGTTTTTAGTTTACGTGTGTCAACACTCATTGACCGGGTGGGTTGCTGTGTGAGGCCGGCTCTAGCACAGCACGGTGCGCGATGCACCGTCATCGCGGACACCCCGTAGGCGTGTGTAGTACCAGCCCTAGCGGGGCTTGGTGAGCGCTGGGATAGCGCGGGCACCACACATAGCGCGTAGTGCGGGCTCCCACGAGGGGGGGCGGGAGAGTGTCAGCCCACGGCAGGGTTGCCCCGGGCGATGGCACTCTGGTTGACGCCGTAGACACGTGATCCGGAGTGTCCACAGAGAGGCCCCCAGGTGGGGGGACTAGTGGGTGATTGCGTGTCCTGGGAGAGCTCTCGAGAGGGAGCTAGAACACTCGAGAAGGCGGGCGGGGCTAAGGGCGGAGCGGCTCCGACCCAGGGGGATATAAGGTGGGTCCCTGGGAGGGACCGGGGTTCTTCGTTCTAAAGCTGGAAGCTCCACGTCTACAAGCTGGAAGTTCCACGTCTACAAGCTGGAAGCTCTCCGAGGAATCAACACGTGGTCGGGGACCCGAGTGAGGGTCTGACCCTTCGTCGCTGTAACCCCTCAGTATAGCGTAGTTAGCTGGGTGGTCACCACCCTAGGCTGTATCTGGTGAAGGGGCAGTTGCCCCTTTGTGTTAACGGGTTGATGTTACAATAAAAGTGTTGCCTCTAAAGAACAACGTCTCAACTGGACTCACTACAATTGTATTGGCCAAACATCCCAATGTAGGACGACAGAGTTTGGGTAACTGTTGGCAGCGGTGGCAGCGGCTCTTGCCACCTGTGGTTTCCCGTGCCCCTGAATCTGTATGAGAATGAACAGAAACATATTCTTAGGTGTTTTCGGTAAAGTCACGTAGGTAAAACATCAAAATTTATAAAAATAATAAAATAAAATAAAGATCACGACGTTTCGGAGGCAACACAAGTCTCCGTCATCAGGTGGGACAGTCACAGCCAGATCAGCTGCATCAAGTGAGGCAATGATTCAAGATGTAATCCCTTAAAAGCGAGTTGAGGGGGGAGGAGAGGGGGGGGGCTCATCAGAATGTGGTAGCCAATGAATTGAAAGTATCGGGAGAGAGGGGCCATAAAAGGGTGGGCGACGGCGTGGAAGCTTTTGTGCGCAAGCGACACACTGCTGCACACGCCAACGCATTGGACAGAGAGGGGGGAGGGGGGAGGTCTGATACACATGATAGAAAAGAAAAGAAAATGCGTATGTTTATACCAATGCTGGCTGAACAATGAAGAGATTACTGTTAAACACTGGGGATGTTAACACTCGGTAAAGTAAAGTAAACTAGTGTCCTGTCAGATAAGATGGTCAAAAAAGTGTAATTAAGTCTTTTTTGCGTGGTTAATAACATCTTTCCAATGATTACTAAGTTTGTACCCATCATCACGGTTGAAATTATGTCTGTGTTTGTATATTTGGATGGCTTCGTGTACAAACCTTTGATGGTAGCCAGGAGGTTTGCAGAGAACCTTGGTCTCGGAAAAGACAATTTCATGACAGCCCACTGAGTTGTAGCAATGATCGGCACTGGCCGAAGAATCAGTTCTGCCTGTGTTTCAGATCTGACTTGTGCTCGCGGACACGATCAGCAACATGACGTTTCGTTTCTCCAATGTAGCAATCACCACAAATGCAACTCAATTTGTAGACTCCAGGATACTGTAAGTCAGGAACAGCATCCTTCACAGATGGAATTAGATCACGGATTTTATGCACTGTACTGAATCGGACTTGGATCTTATGTTTGTTTAGAATTTTGGAGATCTTTTTGGTCACGCCTGCTATGTATGGTAACGTGATAGTTTTGGTCGGAGTTTCATGTGGCTGTTTCTGTGTGGTGGGAGAGACAGCTTGGCGGATAGTACGGTCAGAGTATCCGTTCATCCTGAGGGCCCGATCTGTTTGAGAGGAGGCCTGACGGATCCTTGGGACATTCTGTCTACAGGAAAGCCACCCACACAGATTCCTACTTGAAACCGGATTCCCACCACCACCCATCTCAAAAGAATTCTCTCATCAAAACGCTATACCACAGAGCCCATGGCATTTCTGACCAACACCACCTGGCCGGTGAATTAAGACATGTACATCGGGCCCTCAGGATGAACGGATACTCTGACCGTACTATCTGCCAAGCTGTCTCTCCCACCACGCAGAAACAGCCACATGAAACTCCGACCAAAACTATCACGTTACCATACATAGCAGGCGTGACCAAAAAGATCTCCAAAATTCTAAACAAACATAAGATCCAAGTCCGATTCAGTACAGTGCATAAAATCCGTGATCTGATTCCATCTGTGAAGGATGCTGTTCCTGACTTACAGTATCCTGGAGTCTACAAATTGAGTTGCATTTGTGGTGATTGCTACATTGGAGAAACGAAACGTCATGTTGCTGATCGTGTCCGCGAGCACAAGTCAGATCTGCAACACGGCAGAACTGATTCTTCGGCCGTTGCCGATCATTGCTACAACTCAGTGGGCTCTCATGAAATTGTGTTTTCCGAGACCAAGGTTCTCTGCAAACCTCCTGGCTACCATCAAAGGTTTGTACACGAAGCCATCCAAATATACAAACACAGACATAATTTCAACCGTGATGATGGGTACAAACTTAGTAATCATTGGAAAGATGTTATTAACCACGCAAAAAAGACTTAATTACACTTTTTGGACCATCTTATCTGACAGGCACTAGTTTACTTTACTTTACCGAGTGTTAACATCCCCAGTGTTCAACAGTAATCTCTTCATTGTTCAGCCAGCATTGGTATAAACATACGCATTTTCTTTTCTTTTCTATCATGTGTATCAGACCTCCCCCCTCTCTGTCCAATGCGTTGGCGTGTGCAGCAGTGTGTCGCTTGCGCACAATAGCTTCCACGCCGTCGCCCACCCTTTTTTGGCCCCTCTCTCCCGATACTTTCCATTCATTGGCTACCACATTCTGATGAGCCCCCCCCCCCTCTCCTCCCCCATCAACTCGCTTTTAAGGGATTACATCTTGAATCATTGCCTCACTTGATGCAGCTGATCTGGCTGTGACTGTCCCACCTGATGACGGAGACTTGTGTTGCCTCCGAAACGTCGTGATCTTTATTTTATTTTATTATTTTTATTAATTTTGATGTTTTACCTACGTGACTTTACCGAAAACACCTAAGAATATGATTCCTTGCAGTCACGAAAGCTTCAAGTCTAGAATGAACAGAAACTGTGCGCGTTATGAATTCTAAATGATTATCAACACGGGACAGATTCACATCTCGATTAAGTGGCTGAAATAACTCGGGCTTGCGTTTCCCCCGACGTTCGTAATGGAGACATTGGCGTGTTTCTCTTTAAAAATTTGGGTGCAACTTTTGTGAATCGACGTGTTGGCGCGAGTCAGAATTAGAGCTCCTGTTTGAGGCCTCTCGCGACAGGCCGGCGGTGAAACCGCCAGGGAGAATGGATGACAATCTGTCAATTCTGATGGACGTGCCTTGTCGGCGGGCAGAGTATTGGCATCAGCGTTATCCACGTTTAAAGTCCTGAGCTCCCCACGCTGTGCGGATCACGGGGGGGGGGGCTCTGTGACCGTAATGAAAAAAAGAAGAATATGTTTATAACATTTCTGGCAATAAAATAGATGGCTTTGATTTTCGTGTCTCTGTTGATTAATTCGATAATCCGTAGCTGTGAAACAGTTCTTTGATTAATTGATGAGCAAACACGTGGAATTGTGTGGATTAAATAATTATTAGTCTAAGACCGTCTGGATTTGTAGTCAAAAGGATCAAGACAAATGAGGCACCACAGACAAGACCAACTGTAGAGTACTGAGAGTGCGAGAAATGAAGCAATAACAGCCTGTTACAATATCCGGCAATAATACAAGAGGTGTTAAGATGTTCAAACACAAAAGAGATCCCTTTTGCAAGGCATCAAGTATGCAGGAACCACACAAACTTGAAGCAAAACATGCAATAACAAACATGGTCTGATAAGATATGTACTGTCACCTGTTTTATTGGCAGCAAGTGTAAAGGCTATTCTTATTCTTTCCATAATTTTTGATACTGGCAAAAAGCTCCCATAGGTAATTGACGGTACTTTACTGCAATGGTCAGTGCTGGTTGAAGGCGGGGGGGGGGAGGGGAAGACATGGGAACATAGTACAGTACAACAATGGGGTTAGATGCGCTGCTTTTCCGCTGCCCTCTCACTCAAATGAGAAGACTCTTCACCGTTACCGAGGCAATTGCAAGTGGCAGGGTGAGGGGTCCCGTTTACCGCCGAATCTCGTAACGCGCGAGCGGTGAGCGTACATTGTATTTAGCAAGGCTGTCGCGATGATGTGCGTGAATGTACGTACGTGTCCACCATTGGAACAGGAAAGAGTTACGTCACCGTGAGACTGCTCTCGTGACCGTCATGCGTGTTAAAGAGCACGGCCGTCATGCCACTGTCATGTTGCCGCAACACGCCTGCAACTGGCGCTGCCCGCGATGTCATTTTTCACGGTGCGGATATGATATTCAATTTCACGATAGGACTTCACCGCGATACTGGTGTCCCTTAACTTTGTAACTGTCTTGCATTTTTATTGTATTGTGTTTGTGGTTTGGTGCACCTCCGGTACGAAATAGATTGATTAAACATTCTTCAGCTGCAGCTCAATGAACACAAGCCGGTCTTTGGTACAATTTGTAACACTTGTACAGTTACGTATGAATAATTAACAAATCAAATGGCTTTGACTTATCTCAGGATCGCGAATTCGATGATAATAGTGTTTGTTCTAATTATTTTCCGTCTCGTTTATTTTGATTTTTCTCTGTCGTTCGGCCCATTAGTTTACATGTCATATTATCATATAATTTGCATAAATCATATGTAATATATTTTTACATGCACGATTCACTGTGCACTTCGTGAAAATATTAATTGGTGGCAATCGACAGACAGATGCATTGCCACTTCTCGTATTTACTATTTTTATTTTACCAGGTAAGGCCCACTGAGCCATATCGCTCTTTTTCAGAAGCAACCTGGCCACAAAGTGGCTTATCACGTGGACATTTACATCAGCCAAACATTCTAAAACGCATGTCGATTTTAAATGTGGAGGGAAAAACCGCAGGAGCAGGAGAAAAATATACACACAACCACGGGGAGAGAGAGCCATGCAAACTCCAAATATACAATAGGCGTCGTCAGGGTCGGGATCAAACCCATGCCCTCGTGTACACCAGGCAAGGCAGCTGACATATCGGGGCCACCCTCTGACCTGGAAGTGGATGGCTGTGTGGATGCTGTCGGTGCGGAACTGCCGCAGGAAGCGCTCGTCGGAGCTCCAGAAGAGGCGGATGTCGGGAACGCCGTAGAGGACCATCGCGAGACGCTCCAGCCCCACGCCAAACGCCCATCCCACGCGGTCCGCTGCCCCCGCTGAGCACAGATGGGGAAAGGTCATCCTCTCCTAGTCACTCGCTCATCCACTCGCTCATCCACTCCTAGTCACTTGCTCATCCACTCGCTCATTCACCCACCCCGACCGTGCGGTCCGTCGCCCCCACTGAGCATAGACAGGGAGAGATAATTCGAATTAGTCACTCATCCACTTATTTACTCAACAATTTACTCAGTCACACCACCAAGCTCCCGCTTCGCACACGCAACAGGGGGAAACTCATTAAATCACGAACCCATTCATTCGCTCACTCATTCTCATCCACTCATTCATTCAGTCACTCATCCACAAATTAATTAATTTACTCGCTCGTCAATTCAATCGTTCATTTACCCACGCAGTCCTTCAGTCCGTGTGTGCGTGGTGACTCGCAATGGCAATTCCTTGTTTTTATGCATTCATTTACATACACGGCTCACTCGTTCACCCACCGATTCACTCAATTGTTTACAAATTCATAGTCGTTCACCGTCTTACCCATTCATTCACACCCATTGACAAAATCACTCACCCCACTCATTTATTCACTCCTTCACTCAATCAATCATACACATACTATAAAACCCTCCTCTCTAACCGCGAGGGTCACGTTCTTGACAATGCTTGCGAATGCAGAATTCGTGAGCGCAGAAGACTCGCTCCAATGGGAAAAATGTAGTTACGTTCCTGGTACGAGTGAACATGGGGGGGTGGGGGGGGAATGGTAAATGTTTAAAAACGATGACTACAATAAATACATTATAAATTATAAAGAACAATGTGTTTTTTTGTATTACCTTTGATGATAATGATTTGACGACATGGAGGTGGTGGTGAGGAATTCAGGAGGATGACTCCTCGGAAGATGCCGGCGTTTGACAACACTGCACAGCTGTTATCATGCTAGCACTCCGGAGAGCCCTAGCCGCAACACTTTCCCCGATTGCATTCGCCTTCTTTTAATGGACCTCACAAGTCAACTCGTTCATACTAAAATGTATAAACGAGTCTGTAAAACTCAAGTACGTATGACGTAAAACTGCACAATAGCGAGTTCAGAGTCGGCTTACTGCGAGACTGATGACTGAGCAGGCAGCCGAGGGAGTGTGCCTAATCTTCGCTGACCGTTTAAAATGTAACAACATTCTGTACGCACCTCCCCGGTGTCGGGTGTCTGACGCTTCACCAACACTGGAGTCTGGCGGGTCACGAATAGGGAGTTGTCAAACTCTTAGTAAACTCGCGAATATGCAAAACCCTCGAATCCAGAACTCTCGCTTAGCGAGGGTTTACTGTAGTAATTTATTCACTCGTTGACACATGCAGTCTCTCACGTATTTATTCACTCACCCACCCCGTGCTATTTGCTAACTCAGTCGATTAGTCACTAACCCACTCGTGCTCACTCCTTGAACTACTCATTCATTCACCCAATCGTTAATTCGTTCGCTGACTCGCTTAGCCACTCGTCATTCAATCGGTAACTCACTCAATCGCCCACGCTTTCACCCTCTCTCATTGATTTAGTAACCCTCTCAGTCACACATTCACTCAATTAGCCACTCTCTCCTTGAATTAGTAACCCACTCATTCAGTCACTCACGCATTTAACCCATTCACTCACTCAATTAGTCACTCTCTCACTGAGTCAGTAACTCATTAATTCACTCACGCATTCACCTATTCTCTCACGCGTTCACACATTGAACGTACCCAGCTAAAATCAAACAGCAGGGAAACATTACAGGCCTTTAAAACTGAAAATAAAAAGCGATGGGCAGTATTTATCCGTACCATTGAGATTCCAACATGCAGTTTCTCGTGAACACAGGAGTGCACGGCAAATCAAACATGCTCGGATGAAGGCCTCCCGAGGTGACCTTCCGTTAGTGATGGTTATTTATTTATTTATCCGCCTTCATATTATTTTAAACTGGGACAGCTCCGTTCAATTGATTTGGGGAAAAAAATCCAATCTCGGATAGAAAGCGGCTGTTTAAGAAAACCACACACACGTGCACACACACATACGCATGCACACACACGTAGGCACACACAAGCATACGCACAGGCACACACACATACGCACGCACAAGCATACGCACAGGCACACGCACGTACGTACGCACAAGCATACGCATAGGCACACGCACATATGCACGCACAAGCATACGCACACACACGTATGCACATACAAGCATACGCACAGGGACACACACATACGTACGCACAAGCATACGCACAGGCACATGCACACAGGCATATACACACAACACATACGCACATTCACACACACACACCACACCCTCGCTCCGATAGAGCCTTTAACAGACTGTTGGGGCAAGTTGTTATGAAGCGCCTATTAATGTCTGCACGTCATACAAGGAGGTGGTGTGGCCAGTGATCTGCCCACTCGCCCTTGTCTCCTCAATGCTTATACACACCGCACCAAGTACCCATTTAAGGCTGAGTAGATCTAGGGGGAGGCCCGGGACCCGTTCAGATATTTGTCACCAATTTTGGCTATGAGTGGGAATCGAACTCTGGCGTGTGGAGCACTAACCGCTGCTATATCAATCCCACAATGACAAAGGTGTCTCACGTACAGCATTTAACAGATTGTTGGGGCAAGTGTTGTTAGCGAGCACCTATAAAGGCTGGCATGGTGAGGGGGTGGCGATGTTTACACACCGCACCAGGTACTCATTTGAGGCTGAGTGGACCTAGGGGAGGCCAGCACCGCAGCAGGTACTAATTTAAGGCTGAGTCGACCTAGGAAAGGCCCAGGACCGGTTCAGATAATCGTCACGGGCATTGGCCGTGAGCGGGAATGGAACCCGGGTCGCCAGGTTCTTAGTGCAGCGCGCCAATCGCTACACTACCGCTCCCCACACACACACACACTGACACAAACTGACACACAACACACACGGGCGAGTCTGTGGGTGGGTGGATGGGGGCATTTAGACCAGGGCTGATTGGGGCAGAGCGGTCGCTCCCCATCGCGGAGCCCGGAATAAACTCGCAACCCCCCAGCACGCCGCCCCCGCGCCCGTCCTCCGGTACAAATGTCCCGCTCGTGGATGCCAATAGCCACCGCGGCGCAATCAGTAACCGGCGGCAAGGTCGCCGCGGGGACGCCCGTCACGCGGCCGCGCCCACCGCGGGGCCGGCGTGGCGGCGAAGCCTCGCGGGACCGACGCCCAACCGCCGAGCTGGGTCCGTGGGTTCAACTCCACGATCGGGGTACCAATTTTTCTTGTCTTTTTTTCTCTTCACAGTTTGCCAAGCACAGGCCCAAAGACTCAAAATGCCAAGCGGCAAGCAACAAGCGGTGATCAAAATGTCGGTTTTCGTAGCCAGTGCAATGATGATCCATATTTGTGTTTGGGTTGGGCCACGTGGTAGTGGTGTTTTTTTATTTTAACGCCAAAATTATCGTCATTAAACCCTTCTGCACACCCGATAAGATTGCCACGCTTGATACGATGTTATTTATACGTAGCCAACACGTTCATTCAAATTCTGACCAATCAATCTCTTCACTGGTGGCTTTAGACTTTTCCCACCTGGATTCAACACCAACGTACAACGTTTTGCTCAAACTACTTTCAGCTTCTTTGAGGTGATTCAACTCGGAAATCGAGCGAGGTTGCTGTCAGCTCACACTGTGCCAAGCATCTGCCAAGACATCACCAACGTATTGGCAGCACGGAGAACAATGTATATAGCCAACCGTGCTAATTGGAGTTGCGGGGGAAAGGCAACAAACCAAACACAAAAAGCAGTTCTAAAGAGATGAGTTTTCGATATAGTATAGTGATGTAGTGTCTAGTAGTGTAATGTATAGTGTAGTGTAAACTAGTGTATAGTCGTGTAGTATATAGTAGTTTATAGTGCAGTATGTATGTATGTTGAACCTTCCCACCGTGCGTCGCAAACCGTGCTAATCGGAGGTTGGAGGGAAGGACAACAATATATAAAAATATATAAATTGTGTTTTAATGTTGATGTAAATTGTTCTGTATGTACGCCATCGCGAAAATACATTCCTATTTAGAGGCTATACCCATCGATAAAATGGATACAGACGCAGATTGCAAGTAAGCGAAGACCGTAACTTGAGACCTTTATCATCCAGCAGAGGATCGATCTTGGCTGACGATGACATCCACATTGCTATATGGCAATGGTATTAATTTAATGGGTGTTTGCTATTTATTATAAAAACATTCACATCATTAGGTAGGCCTTCATCCAGCATCATTGTTGCCGATGGTAATGACAGATGTGAACCTTTATCCAGACTGTGTTTTTGGATTCGGCCACATGGTGGTAATTTTCTGCCAGAAGTCTTTCCGTTAACCCCTCCACTACCCGACAAGACCGAAGCGGGGCACTCGATTTCCGAGTTCCAGCACTGCATCGTCACCATGCAGTATCGCAACAACATGGAGTGGAGTAGAGTGCAGTGAAGCGGAATGGAACGGAATACATGGACCAAAACAGTGTGGGTTTTAGTAGAACGGAGTGTTGTAAAGTTGATGGTACTGGCTTTTAATGGCAAACTGGATTGCATCTAAGTGGAACGGATTGGAGGTGGGGTGAGCCACGTGGGGTGTATTTCTACCAAGCGGATCCGAGTGGCACTGCAGCCACTGCCATTGTGTCGATGCTCCTACCGCCATCCAGGATCCGCTGCTCCATGACTCCGCAGCCGAGGACTTCCAGCCAGCTGCCATGGTGCAGCACCTCCATCTCGAAGGAGGGGTGTGTGAAGGGGAACGTGCAGTCCACCCACCTCCACTGCACGCCTGCCCCGCGCAGCACAGCAGCGGACGAGCGGTTAAACTTTGGCTGGCAACACCCGGCACAGAGTACGGCGCCAATGCCGTTACCTGGACTGAACTGAAATCTAGTGGCCACTCGCGCCAAACACCGATCGTTATCCTCGTGATCAGCCATCATCCATCCACTGGAATGCTACGGTCTGTCGGTCTCCTGCCCACAAGCGTGGTTCCATCATTGATTGTGTTTCTCCAGGTGAGGACCCAACGAGAAAGCGAGTCTCGGATGAAAACATTACCTTGGGTCAGCCGGTGACAGCGGCCCAGTGGAATTTAGAGCGAAACGCACAGAGCTAAGAGATCTACAGGGGAAGCTTTAGAGGCTCAATGGCAATAGACACAGATTGTCAAAGCAAGCAGACAGGCTGAAGGGTTGCGTGGGAAAATTATTTATTCATTGGGTGACTGAATGAGATAATGAATGATTGAGTGGATGATTGAATAAGCGATTGCAAGATTTCATTTTTAAATTAATGATTGAGTAAATTAATATGAATGATTGAAAATAAAATACTAAATTACTGAATGGGTGAATGAGCAATTGCATGAGAATGATTGAATGATTAAATCAGAGATTGATTGATTCAATGAGACATTGAGTGGTTGAATGTGAGAATTCATTATTGAAAGGAAAACTTTGCATTCCATCGGTAAACACTAACAATACTTTCGCAAACGGGGTGCAGAAGTGAGATCAGGGACAGTATAAAATGGGATTAGAAACAATCGCAGAGAATTGGGTTTGTTGCAAACGAATGACTGAGAGGGGAGAGACTCATCAAGGAATGGATGCCAGATCATTCCCAGCTCACAGCGTCGCGATTGCGTGCACAACATTCAAGTGCTGAGTTAAAAGCTGCAGATTAGAGAGAAGAGCTGTTTGGTAGCGTGCTGATTAAATCCACACAAAGGCCATTTGGGTTTCAGAGGGAAGGGATAGAAAGCTGATGTTTGGTGCGACCGAAGTTGATTTAATGCTGGTAATGATACAAATCCCAAAAGCAATATTTTTAGGCCTGCACCTTCCCCAAAGAGGTATCCCATGAGGCCTTGCAGCGTCTCCTTGAGGTTGAACTCGGTGAGCTTGACAGCCTCCATGGTGTGCGTCTCCTGCTTGAGTGGATTCCTCGCGCCGCTCTCAAACAGACGCAGGTCCTCCGCGCCTGAGCCCTGAACCTCCGCAAACAGCTGCGGTGCGCACAAAGATCCCCCGTGAAGCCTTAACAGACTCTTGGGGCAAGTGCTGTTAGCGAGTAGCACCTATAAAGGCCGGCACGGCACACGAGGGGGTGATTGGCCAACACCATGCCCGGCCGCCTTTGTCTCCCCAGTGGCGATGTTTACACACTGCAACAGGTACTCATTTGAGGCTGAGTCGACCTAGGGAGGTCAAGCACCGGTTCAGATAATCGCCACTGATGTTGGCTGTGATCGGGAACGGAACCCGGGTCGCCAGGTTCATAGTGCAGCAAGCTAACCGCTACACTACTGCTCCCCACACACAGTGACACACACTGACACACAGTGACACGCACTGACACACACCGACACGCACTGACACACAACACACATGGGTGAGTCTGTGGGTGGGTGGGGGCGTTTAGACCAGGGATGATTGCGGCAGAGCGGTCGCTCCCCATCGCGGAGCTCGGAATAAACTCGCCACCCCCAGCACGCCGGGTTCATAACGCAACGCACCAACCGCTACACTACCTTTCCCCACGCAGGGGTCAACACACACACAAAGACACCCCCGAATAGCCTTAACGACGACTGTTGGGGCAAGTGCTGTTAGCAAGCATCTACGAGGGCCAGAGAGGTCAACCCACAGACAAGAGCCGGGCTACATGGCGGGCGGGGGCAGGGAGGTGTCTGGTATCTCACCGAGTGGCGGTCGAACAGCCGCACGCCCTCGAGCTGGTGGAAGGCCGGGTAGTGCGTGGAGTCGACGGCGTCTCGCCGGTACACGTCTCCCGCCACCAGGAAGGCGTTGAGGCCGGAGCGAACCAGGTCGCGCTGGTGCGCCGACGTGTGCGCGCGCAACATGTGGCGCCCGCTCACATAGTAGCTGTCGCTGCGCCGCCGGCTCGGGTGGCCGGGAGGCACCAGCAGGCTGTCGAAGTTCTGCTCCAGCGTCACGACGGGCGGCAGCGCGTCGTACACCGAGAAGAGCGGGTTGCCGCGCCGGTTCGTGAAACTCTTGTAGAAGAAGTCTGCGGCGCGCGGTGGCCGGCGGCGCCAGTGGGGGCGAGGGGGTGGCGGGGCGAGGGAAACACGTGGCAACGGCGGTGGCGACGGTTGTTCAATCGACTGTGTACGTTTCATTACTTGTTTGCTATGGGTGAGTCGGGCGACTCCCTGGGCACCCCTGCAAACGATATTTTCCATCAACGGGGGATTTTTACAGGTGAAATATTTGAACGAATAAAACACAACAAAGTAAAAATATTACGAATTTTCGAGCCGAATGCTACTGCGGAGGCTTTCTTGGCTGTGCCGCTGCGCGGGTGTCCGATGCATTTACGGGATGTACTGTTAGGCGTAGTTAGGCATAGTTAGGCGTGATGTCTGACGTTTCGCGCCAACGTGCTGGAAGCTAATTCAGTTTTCAAGAGATGGCCACGGCTTCTCGGACCACTCCGATAGACTGCTTTATCCACATTAGGGGCAAGATGTTGAAGTTCAGGGCCAAGTCGCCAGGGGGACGCATGTGCAGGAGCCAAGGGGAACCATGCGGAGTAGCCAAAGGGGGTCCCCCCCCTTTGTGAGTAGGCAAAGGGGATCCATGAAGGCTGGTACAGCAAATATCCTCCCGTGGCCACATTTTTAACCAGCTGACCTCCCTCTCCCGGTGCGCGCACGCTCACAATCACGCCAGCACAGGTGGGGTTGGTAGATCACACAGAGGTCATCGCGTGCTGCGAGATTCTCCACCCAATCCCCACGCCCCCCACATGGCATGGGGAGGCCTCTATCGAGCGGTCGGTCGACAACGGCTCGATCGTTCCGATCAAACAGAAGGAGACGGAAGCATTGAGAAATATCTCAAAAAAGACTAACGCAACTTCAAAGAGGCTGTCAATGCAGGCGTAGTCATTCTCAACTGTCGCAGGGCCCCCCGCGCACGCGTTCACGAGTTTCCAAACGTCATTAGCGCAAGACCAGGCGACGCGGCAATTAGCGGATGCTGCGCGACGTACGTCGCATCATCGCTCAACCCGGGGACGGCAGGAAAGACACTGTCAGTTCCCTCTCCTCAAGATCCCACCCACCCACCCAACCCGCCACCCCCCGACTCATGTGTAAGTTTGAGCAGACTGTGCTGGGGCGTGCCTCGTGTAGTAATTGCCACTAATTGAGAGATGCAGCCAGCCAGGGTCTTCCCTCAGGTCAGCTCAGCCTGAAAGAGACACATGGCGTGCCAGATGCCGGCGGAGGCGCGCGTGCGTCACTTTCTCGCGCCGATGTTTTTATTCCGACGCGAGTTTGAGCGAGATTTTAATAAGCGCCGTTTTGAGAATGCGGCACTGGGGCCCAGGTATGGTTGTGGGCCCTAGTTTGCGTGCTGCACACAAACGCACGTGCCCGTATGAAGATAAAGATCCCCCCCCAATAGCCGTACACACTGTTGGGGCAAGTGCTGTTAGAGAGCACTTACGGCAGGCTCGGCGCACAAGGGGCTGGTGTGGCCTGTCCGATGCCTGACTGCCTTTGTCTCCCCCAGCGCTGATTGTTTGCACATGGCACCAGGAACTAATTTAAGGATGAGTCGACCTAGGGGAGGCCCATAACTAGTAGTTGGTTTCATTATGCATTGCGCTAACCATTGCCCCACTCAAATTTCTGGGTTGGTAGAAAAATGTACTAACCAGGACGTCTCCACTCCCAACATACTCCGATGCGCACAAACACATGTGTACTGATGCACAGATGCACTCACGCACAAACATTCACACCCATGACAAATTTAAGCACGCGTGCTCGTACGTGCGCGCTCGTGTGAATCAAACTCTCCGTGCCAGGTGCTCGTTCCAGGCCGAGCCAACCTAGGGGAGGCATTGGACGAGACAATGGCCTTAATAAATATTTTACTGCCACGCGGGGAGTCAAACCTGGAAGGAGCGAGAGTTTCTGGAGCCCACGAGGAAGGGGGAGGAGGAGGAATAGCTGCTTAATTATTCCCGAGCAGCGTACCTCGGCAGCGCATCCGAAACGCAATCGGAGCCGAGACAACACCGGTGAATATTTAATGGCGACGTGGGCGGCAGAATGAAGGTGTGCCGGTTCACCCGTCGCGGCTCAACGCATAAATTGTGCGCCGAGGCCGGCGCAATTCCGTGAGCGCGGTGAAATTATCCGCGGCGATAATAATTTTCCTTTCGCCAGAAATAAGGAAAGGGATTTTGTTGTTGTTGTCGTTGTTGTTGCTGCTGCCAATTGTGTTGTTTTGAGCAAGGTTGTGTTTTCAATGCGTGGCAGAAAAAACGGCGAGGTCGGAGAAAAACTGCACGTGAAAATGTTTTGTTACCGCTGCTCCAGCGAGCGTGGTGCTAATGAGAGTGCTCGAGAATGGGAAGAGAGTGCTGGGCAGGAGCTCTTGAGTGCTGGGTACTGAATGCCGAGCACTGAATTCAGCATATTGAATGCTGTGCACTGAATGCTGAGTAGTTGCGTGAATTACAATCTGGGTACTAACTATGGAATGCTAGGGACTACGCGCAGACGTCTACATTTTTTGGCTAGAAGGAATTTAATTTGTGGGAGGTAGGTATTGAATACTGGATTCTGGGTGGTAGCTATTGATTTTTGGTTGGTAAGAATTGAATGCTGTCATGCTGGTCAGTGAATATTTAATTCTGAGCGCTTGGTGCCATTTGTGCTGGGTGCTGGTTAATTAATACCGGGTGCCGAGTGCTAAGTGCTCTCTGACGGCGAGTGAACACCCCCCGATCGCCGCGCACCTTTGATGCGCTCCTTGACGAGCCACAGCGGGTGGTGCTCCTGGTTGTGCAGCTGCCGCCCGACAAGCCCCAGGATGTGCGGCGTCACGTTGGTCACATCGTCCGTCTCGTATGAGCGGCCCAGCACTGCGACGGAGCCACCCCGGGGCCCGTCCCGCTCCGAGCAATGCGCTCGCGCCGGCCACGGCGCCGTCACGGCGCCCCCCGCTTCCCCGGCCCTCCGCTGCCGCCAGGCCCCCCACCGCGAGTGAGTGTTCCACCGCCACGCGCCAGGAAAGCTTACCCGCCCGCCTACGCTCATCTCTTGATTTTAGTTCTTTGATCGCAGGCGTTAAGTGCGGGCCCGGGTTCTGTGGAGAGCGATGTGCCGTGGGTAGGGCGGCGAGGAATCGTGGCAGCGAATGAGGTTTGAGAAACAGCCTGAATTGTAATTCCGCTCGCGTAAATAATTACTAATTGCCCCGATTGTTTTTTTCGAAGCACCTTCCTGCACACTGCTCCTAGCCTTTACAAAGGATTCGTGTGACGAGCGATGACAGTGACTATTTCTTTTTTAATCCGAGGAACAATCTTGAGGTAGTGGTCTGCGGGTGTAAAATAAGTGTGGCCGATTTAGATCCGAAAAAAAAATAAGCCGTTAACAATTCAAACGTACCTATTGGCAGCGTTGACAATCATTGGTCACTACAGCACATATGTTATACATACGCCTTAGTTAACTTAGTTGAGCGGCAATGAGCTGTAAATGTTGTAGAGCTGATCAATGCCAATTAACGGAGTCCTAACGGGGGCAGGGCTGGGGCAGCTGCTGCCCTAAAAGGAGATGGCGAAAGCGTCACGAGCATCACCTGGAACAGGACAAACGTGAAAATCCCGGCGTTAATGCGAGCCACCAAATAACACGACGCACAAGGCCCCGAGGATACTAATTTACGAAAATGTGCCATGGTTTAATGAAGTCGTCTTTAAAGGAATAAAGTTTGAATGGTTGATTAAATACACACAACAGCGGATCCCCATCACGGTTGCGATTTACTCGAATTTTCTGAAGAGACGGTGGGGAATTTTCACAATTATTTTGTGCAGTCTCCGACTTACAAACGCCCGACTTAAGGGCAGTCCGACTTACGAACGGAAGGCCTTCCTACGTCGAGGACTATCCATATACACATTTGACCACCGTCCCATAATCCCTTCATTCGTCGTATCCAACCCACACCCAACGAGAGACATCAGCACTTTGCAAAATTCCGTCAAGTCTGCTGCTGCTGCTGTTTTGTGAATCAAGTTGTTGGGGTTTCTTTTTGTACACACAATTTCTGAGCCCAGTAGGCCAAAAGGACCCAAACCATCAAACGTCCAACAACACACAGCCCCTTCAAGGTTGTAATGGATATGAAAGAACACGTTTCTTGCGTTGAGCAAGGCTATAAGAGCTTGGGGAAAGTCACCATGGCGAGGAGTTTCAAAGGCGCTCAGTGCGTGGGAAGAAAAACGTTTTGACATGTCGTGTGGTGCTGGTGGAACACTGCATGAGACGAAACAGTCCACTGATATGCCAAGTGCTCAACATGAGATGCGGAAAGCTTCGAATCTAGTACGAGGAATCAATGGGCGAAGTTCACGGGAAATATAAACAATTGTTATTTTGTTTGACCAGGCAAGGCCCACTGAGCTATACGGCTCTTTTTCAGAAGCGACCTGCCCACAAATGATGGCTCAACGAAGCGGCAGACAGATACTCTGGGCGCATGTTGATTCTAAATGCGGAGGGAGAGACCGGAAGACACGGAGACAAATCCATGCGACCACGGGGAGAACGTGCAGACTCCAAACATCGTCGTCGTCGTGATCGAACTCCCGACCTCCTTGTTGAGTATCAGGCAAGCTAGTTACCATCTCGCCACTGCGTCACCCAACTCTGTTGGTCGCGACAGGATGATGAGGATGATGAGTGGCGAGTGACGAGACGCGCGCCTCTCCTTCGTGGATGTCAACTGGAAGAGAAGCGCCAGTGTTGCGGTTGTGGCCATGCGACGCGAACTGGGGACCGCGCAGTTAAACCCCCCGGAGTCTGCGCTCCTGCAGCGGAGGCGGAAGAGCGAAGCGACCACACGGACTGGACTCTCTCCCGAAGCCCTCTCGCTCGCTCGCTCGCTCTTGCCGATCAGACCTCGAGCATACTGCCGCTGCCATGTACGCAACGACTAAAACAGAGCCAAGGGGGGTACACGCGACTGTTTAGGACATAGGTTAAAGCTGGATAATTAACGACAGCTCATCCAGCAGTGGAACTGAGCAAGTGCCGCTGTACTTTGTTACACAACGACGACAACAACAACAGCGACAGCAGCTGCGGCGGCGGCCTTCGCGTCCCCACCTGAGCCGCGCGTGTCGCCCCCCCCCCCCCCCCGCGTGTCGCCCCCCCCCCCCCCGCGTGTCGCCCCCCCCCCCCCCGCGGCTGGTGACGTCACGCGCCGGGCTGCCCGCCGTGAATGTGGCGATCGCGAATCTCCGATCACCCTGAAGACCACCACCCCCAGACCCGCGTTTACGGCCGATTGATCGGCGCGCTAAAAATAAAAACGACGTTGCGCTCGCAAGTATGGATCGCAGCGTATAAACCCCACCGTCGCATCGCGGCGTCCCCTTTAAATCGGGCAATCGCCGCGGCCGCCCCAGCCCTGCGTCCTCGCAGCTGAAGGACCCCGCCAAGGTGTCATGGCAGCGCCCAGCAGGACGCGCGTGTTGGCGCTGTACAAGGCTCTGCTGCGGGAGAGCGGCCGCTTCGCGAGCTACAGCTACAGGTGCGGGGGGGGGCTCGGGTCGGGTCGGGTGTGCGGGGTGGTGGAACAGCGCCGGGATTCGCGCTCTTGGCACCCCGGGCGCTTTGGTGTTCGCGATGAGGCCTATGCTGTCGATAGGGCGCCGAGTGGGACGTGTGCGTCTCTACCCTTGACGAGGGTCGCGCTTGTATCGGCTGCTCACTCCCTTGTGGCGGATGTTGCTGTTGACGTGTGGTGGGTGCAAGGGTAGAGTCGGTGTTTGCGGTTGGTGCCGATTGTGTTGTAAGGTCGTGGTGGAGCGCAGTGGTTGGCGCACTGCACAACGCACCCGCGACCCGCATCGGTGGCGTTATAAGTCGACAACGGCACAAGATGCATAGCGCCATTCACGCACAAAGACCTCAAAGCGGAGCCAACGATCCCCCTCCTGCCCTCCCCGCTGTTACTATTAATAAAGTACGCAATATCAATAATGCCGGCATCATTATTACCATTATCTTCACCTCACCCGGGTCTTTCAACAGATTTACACTTCGTAGTACGTAACATGTGCTTCTATGATTACTTATCCACTGACATACGAATGCCCTTTCCAATGGCGTCTCAGGGTTCTTAACAGGAATGGATTGATGGAGCCATACGTCTTTTTTGACTTCATGTATTATTTTTCCCTGGTCGATGAACAACTCCCAATTTTGTTGTGGCTTTGTGGCCCGAGCCATTTTTGAGACGTCATTGTCTCATTCCTTGTGCCCTTGACTGTCGTCATTTATCAGTTGTGCCAGATCGTGTCGGAATTATTAGCAGTCTTTTCACATTCATTGCTGTTTAAATGTATCGTTAGCGCTATTAATATCACGCTTCTAGCCCAAAAAACAACAGGTACCGCTTTATTGAAAGTCAAGTGTGGGTATTATCATAACATTGCCCTTGATTTATCCAGGAAGCCTCACGGAGTCCCCAGACGCGTGAGGGTCCTGCATTGGGATGGTTGGAAATGTCTTTTACCATAGTGAGCGTTTGGGCTGGTAAGAAACTGGATTACCTGGAGAAAACCTGCCACACGCACTCTCACACAGGGTTAGCCCTTCAACTTCCGCAAATAGCTGCAGGAATAATTTGGTGTGCTGTCATTTCCCGGCCACGTTGCAGCACCAGGCTGCAACGCCTGGTATTCTCATTCCGTTTCCCCATCCCAACATTGAGCAGACTCAACTCTGCTTACCTTTCGAGATCTATAATAATGACCTTTCTGGTTATACGGGTCACACAACCATTACATCATACACGAATCGAAAAAATGTATTCTCACGTGCTTTTTGTGTGTATGACACTATCCTTGCATTTAAGTCATCCACGTAGATATATAAACAGCAAGAGGCATTTGTGATGGGTGGTATGCGTGTGAAGGAGGGCAGGTTACTGAGACGGATATTGGGAGTGGCACCCAGACCAAGGTCGTGATGATGAGACTAAGCATGCTCTTCGACGGACGTGTCGACTGTTACAAGGGGAAGACCTAAAGTATCAGGGTATAGGGCTGATGAGACTAGGAGCGGATATTAGAAATCATGTGCAGCAGTTGAGAGATCTATAGGAAGGAAGTGTAGCAGGATGTGGTGGCGTCAAATCTTAGCCTTGATCCCCTCTTGTCTTTTTCATTGCTATCAGTTGGAGCTGTGCTTGGGGCGCCGCAGTGGTGAAATGTCAACTACCTCGCCTGGTATACAGGAGGTCGTGGGTTCGACCCCGACCCTGACGGCTGTATATTTGGAATTGCATGTTTCTCTCCTCGTGGTTGCGTGGATTTTTCTCTGGAACCTCCTGTATTTTCCTCTACATTCAGAAATATTCGTTTAGTTTATTTGGCTGCTATAAATGACGACATAAGCCACTTCGTTGAGCTATAATTTGTAGCCAAGTCGCTTCTGAAAAATATCTATGTAGCTCAGTGGGCCTTACCTGGTAAAATCTTGATTTGAAGCTTTCGTGACTGCAGGAATCCATACTCTTTGGTTCTTTCGGTAAAGTCACGTAGGTATAAAATAAAATTAATCACGACGTTTCAGACGCAACTCAAGCGTCCGTAATCAGGTGGGAAAGCATGGTCTGCTGCTGAGGCAGACTGTTTTAAAAGGTTTTAAATGGATGTAGCCCAAGGGTCATAAAGAAGTGGTCGGGGCTAGTGATGTTAATGTGAGAAATTTGCATGATGTTAATGTGAGAAATGAGCATGTAACTGGAGAAAAGAAGGAAGACGGCCTCCTAGACGAGGGCACAGAAGTGACTATGTTAATGTGAGGGATTGGCATGACGTTAATGTTGCTAATTTCTCACATTAACATAGCTACTTACGTGCCCTCTAATTTCTCACATTAACATCATGATAATCTCTCACATTAACATAGCTACTTCCGTGCCCTCTAATTTCTCACATTAACATCGTGCTAATCTCTCACATTAACATAGCCACTTCCGTGCCCCCGTCGAGGAGGCCGCTTTCCTATCTTACAGTTACATGCTAATTTTTCACATTAACATCGCTAGCCCCGACCACTTCTTTATGACCCTTGAGCTACACCCATTTCAAACCTTTTCAAACAGTCTGCCTCAGCAGCAGACCATGCTTTCCCACCTGATGATGAACGCTTGTGTTGTGCCCGAAACGTCGTGATTTATTTTATTTTATACCTACATGACTTTACCGAAAGAACCAAAGATTATGGTTGCCTGGTAAAATAAAAATAGTTTGGATCACCAGACTCATAATCAGAAGGCACTGCAAGGAAACCCTAGTCGGAGGTCAGCTTGGCGAATCGACCTCCGGGGGTCTACAAAATTGGGATTACTTTGTGAGACGTGCGACCGAGGGGAAGACTGAATGCCAGATGGCAGAAGACTATAAGAGCGGCCCTTTGCAGTCTTATCAACTATAATTGATATGGGATCTGGCAGAAGGAAGGAAGCAATGGTGAGGCATAGTGGCATCTACGGCATTATCCGTGATGACTTCTTGGATTGGATGACTCTCAAACCACTGGTAGTGGAGGGCAATATTGCATACAAATTGACTTTTACACTAAAACCTCAATTCGTTTTAATAACCACGGTCCAAACTCGGAACACTGAGCCTACAGCATTGGGCAGTGGCTTGTGCCGAGAACCTCGCTCAAGGCAACGAGGGGAGCAGCCAGACTTGACCTCTGCGTTGAGCCCCGAGTGCCCCGCGTGTGTTGCTAACGATTTAGGAAGCGTTAATCTTAAGATGCTTGACATCGCTCAGTGTGGTGGGATTTGCCTGTTGGGAAATCTAAGCGATCCCGCAATTTTTACTGCCATCGCACAGCGAGTGCCAATACTCAGGGGAGCCCTCGGCAGTCAAAATTGCATGCAGCCCTGAGAAATTGAATCCTTAGCTGTAAAATTATCGCTCATCTATTTCGAAAGGGAGAGAAAAATTTGATGTGAAATACGTGAAAAAATGTAATATGAGCAGCACAGAAGGCCCGGGAAATATAATTTGCATTTTTTCCTTTTCCCCAGCTCTGTTGTTGTTCTTGAGTAATTTCTAAACGATTTTGTGTCCAGCTCAGAGAGTCTCTAAGATTTGGGGTGAAAATTGCTGCAGTTTCAGAGAGCGAAATGAAAGAAAAAAGCCATGTATAGCCAGTCCCACAAGTGAGCCTCCTCCCAGCCCTGAAATTGTTTCCTCGCACGACTGCTGGCAAACGTTTGATTGACCCCACACATTTCTGCCCCCTCTTATTTTATATTTGGTAATCTGCCATAGTGGTGCGGAACTTACACTTTCGCCCCATGCTCACTTGAGCGGGGAGATGCTAACTTTGTGGTTTAAAGTGGTCAGGCTTGACACTGATGCAGCATGGGATTGAGATATGGAGAGTTGTGCTACGCTCATGGGACGAGATCGGGGCGCAGATCATAACGGCCTGTCTGGTAGCCCGAGCCCGAGATGGGCAGTGCACCGCGTCCGTGCTTATTTGTTTTCCCCTAATTCGTTTTCACTGCCGCTTTCGCCCAAAGTTTTTCCTCTGTGAAATCACTCTTCGAACTTTTGACAGGGCCCCACACTGTGCGTTCTAAATTGAAACACGAGAAGCTTTACACTGTGGCTTGCACTCGTCTAGCAGATGCGGTGGCCTGGCGCAGGATTTGATCTCTGCAATTTACATTGACCTGCTGCTGCTGTTGCTACCGCCAAACTTTTGACTGGATGTTGTGGTTGAATCATAACACTTTGTTGTAATACAATTAAGCTATATCGATTGATGTAAAAAGACAGTCAGCATTGTCATCATCTCAGCTGTATGCTCGTGTTGAGCCAGTACCACTTAGAGCCTAAGTTTAAATCTTAGGTTTAACCACACTGGAGTAAGCCAGCATCTTTAGTGTAGCCAGAGGGCTCGGTTCACAATTGAAAAGTGGCAGGGATGGAGTAATTCCATCATCATAATGCCCAATGGGCCGCTAAAACTAGCACCGCTTTGTGGATGTATGCAAGAGTGGATGGCCGAATAATATCCTGGTCCCCGGTATGGGCATGTGTAATTTTTGTTGGTGGTTCAGCATGTGTTTCATGGCAAGTAAGTTTTTCCTCGGTGACTGACTATATACACGGATCATAACATTTTTCTTTTAGGCACATGGATGTTGCTCTCATTTCTCGGTAACTGCCCTCAGTAATTGCCCTTGGTAACTGTGAACTTTGTTGAACATGACTTTTGTGTTTTTTTCTCTCATCTATATCCTGAGTCCCACTTGAATCGTTCAGTTATTCTGTCATTTCCTGGCGAAAGCATTTCCCCTCTTTCCAGACTCCCCCTCTCATATTCATCTGTTGGTACTTTCGGAAAGCAATCTCAGCGTAAGCGTTACAATTGTACAGATGGTATGTAACATTTTATTTAGGTCTCGGCTTTGTGAGATTTTTTTGATGCCCGCATCTATTAAGGCTCTGGAATAGTGTTTTGTTGTCCATGAAAAAAAACCCAACACATTCCTCAATTGGCCAATAACACTGTCTTAAGAGGAAAAGGAAATAGTAGGCAACGTCTGGGAAGTGGCCCTTTTAATGTCTATGCTATGAAGGAGAAGGACCATCGCCTGATGTGTCGCTCACTGCCCCCCGACAGCGAAAGCTTTGGAGGACCCTCCTGAAAAGGAGTCCGGAGACTCTTGGGTAACCAAGTGGAGTAATAACAACAACCTTCTGCAGAACGTGATAATGAATTAACGAATTGTAACATCCCCCAGATTCCTACTGTTCTGATGAACCTCCTGGAGCGGAGACGGTGAGTGATCGAGATGGAGATGTGTGTGTGTGTGCGTGTGTGCAGGGAGTACGCCCTGCGCAGGGTGAAGGATGCCTTCCAGGAGAACCGCACCTTGCAGGAACCTGAGAAGGTGGCGAGTCTGATGGCACGAGCCCAGGAGAGCCTCGACGTCATTCGCCGGCAGGTGAGGCCCCCAGCCCCGGTGGCACAGGCGGCGTGGGGCCTGGGTGGGCGACACCAACTGGTCGAATTGACGCTGTCGAGGGAGTGGGCGGGTGGGCGACCAGGCGTGCGGCCGAGTGAGTCGGCACCAACATTACGGACATTGGCGAACTCCGAGTGGCCGTGGCCTGCTCTGGTTTGCTGATGGGGAGGTCTCCGTGTGGGACCACGTTTAGAACCCTCTGTTTTCTGAGATGTAGACCGTACGTTTGAGATTAGCAGATGACCAGCGTCTGTTTTCATCTCTGAATGAGACCGTTAAATGAGGTTTTGGTTCAGCAGCCTAATGGCCTTTGGTAGGTTGAATCATTTTTATCTCGTCCGCAATTTACTTAAGCAGGCAGACACTGGATAGGGTTCAACTTTCTGAGTGTGGCCGGTTACACAAATGCTGCTGCTGCGTTGACTGCTGTTATTGGCAAGAGCACTCCACGAGCACCGTGGGGTCCGTTCACCGATGTTCATAAACATAGTACGAAACTCATTATGCACTTTTGTGGTGGATTGTGGGGAATAACAGGCGCTATTGCTGATGCGACTCGGAAGGTTGAAATCACATCTTAGGCTTGCCTGAGATCCATTGACTGACGGTTTCGATGTTCTTTTATATTCATGCGCTGAGACAAGCTCGTCCGTGTTATCAATTCTGTTAAATCAGATGTTGAGGTCTGCTAGCCACGAGAGGGCTTCGGGAGAGCTCGTTTAGTTTTGCTCTTTGTCTGTTGAAGGAGCACAGACTAAAGTGGTTTATTGTACGGTTCATATCGTGTTACCCACAATCCACCACCATGAGGGCACGTAGTGAGTTACGCGAGATGAAGCCGCCTTGACGTCGGTTGTCTCCGAGTGCTGGAAGCTCTCCGGACCTCATGCCCGGCTCTTGCGTTGACAGAAAGGTAGTTTCTGGCAGTGTTTGGCAATAAAATAGCGGCGTTATCACTGTTTTGTACAAAGGTTGGCCATGCACTGGTCTCGGTGGGAGCGTGTTGGTGGAAGAAAGGCGTCCAGACGAGGCATGTGCGATTCACGCGTTGATGGACGAGCGCGTGAACCCTCTGTGGAGCGCTCCGCTTTAGAGTAACTAACCCACGGACGAGCGGCGCAAACGTCAAGTGGACTTATGTACGCCGGGCGGATTGTGACTGCGTCTCACACTCTGGGACGGATCCTCCAGCGTGGTTTTTGATCAGCGAGCCGTGGGGTTGCTGGGGGGGGTGGAGGGAGTGGGGGCGCTTGGTGGGACACGTGTGCCGGCTGAACCGTTTATGCCTCCCGGGGAGGTGGAGCCGGCGGATCGTGTACAGTACGTTCCAAAACGAGTCATTGGTTCACTTTAAGGGGTGCCACGGTGGCGAGATGTTAACTACCTCGCCTGGTATACAGGAGGTCGTGGGTTCGATCCCGACCCTGACGCCTGCTGTATATTTGGAGTTTGCATGTTCTTCCTGTGGTCGCGTGGATTTTTCTTTGGGTCCTCCGGCTTTTCCCTCCACATTTAGAATCAACACACATTTACAGTATATGGCTGCTATCAATTTCCACGTGATAAGCCAACTTCGTTGAGATCATTTGTGGCTATATAGGCCAGTGGGCCTTGCCTGGTAAAAAAAATGTAATAGTTAATCCTTCATCCTTGCATTGGCCGTCTGCTGAAAGTTATTACTATTGTAGTGCAGTAGAACCACGCCGAGATGAGGAATTCTATAACGGCTACACTGTCGCACTCGACATCCTACGCTCACACCAGTGCAGGTCTACTCTCTCACGGTCGCTGGATACTATTTGGGTCCTAACCTCGGCTACCCTATGGGCTCTCTCACTCGTCTGGCCGGAGCGAGGGTTCAGCCAACACCGCTCCGCGACGAGGAGGGAGAGACCCTCTGCAGCCGATCCTTACCCTGGCTCCCTACGACGACGACGCCTCCATCACGGGGCCGCCCTTAAGAACCCTTTGGGTGGCTCCTCCCTCCGGCTCGGCTCCGCCCATGTTCCCGGAGGTGCTCTCCAAAGCCCCTTGCGTAACCCGTGACGTTACGTCATTCTTGACTGTCAACCCGCTCGCCTCTCCTTCTGATCTCGCCCCCTCGTTGGTTACTCACAATACTCCTCTACACTTTCGTTTTGTAATTTTCGACTTGAGGAACCTTAAAACTTTTCAAGATCTTCGAATTGTATTACATTTTCCCGAGGTGATAATCTCCCGGATGCCTCCGGTTGCGCAAGTGCCACTTCACACTCCTAGGCATAATGTTCCGAAAACACGCGAGCGGCCTCGTTATTACGCGCGGGAGAGAGCCCCCCGCTTCGCACGGCATATTCGCCGTGGCTCGCCCATTTCATTTTGAAGACGGATGTCCCGGATGAGGCGGCGCCACAGGCGGCTTGCCGTGCCCTCGTGCTGCCCCGAGGGACGCTGCCCCGGTGTGACGATCGGCACCGTGGACTTGCGATCCGGAGGTCGCTGGATCGATCTCCCGGCGCGTGCTACAGTCGAAGCAAAACATTTGGCAAGTTTCTTAAATTCCACCTCCCACCTCCCGCTGGTCTCTATCCGCACAGCAGCAATTATCAATGGGTATGGCCGGAGGTAGTCGATTGACAGGTAGAATGTGGTGGTGGGGTAAAGTGTGGGTACTCGCACCTCTTGCAATACGTCTGGTGGCCAGCGTAGAAGAGTCGGCCAAAATACCATCCAGTGGGGGGGTCCATCCGGTGGCAGCAGTGGCATGAGCAAGCACGTGCAGGGCTGCACGTTTTTACGTTATAACAATTAATGAACCCATGGAATTTAAGGTTGTTACTTTCCACCTCATACGAGCGTTACATTATCCGGCCTTCCACGAGCGCAATTTAACTTTCTCCGTGGGGTTTTTTTCCCCACGCTAATGGGCGCAGAGCAAGGCGAGAAGGGCGTATTTTACGCCGTCACGCCCCATGGGGCCCGCTATCCCCCGCCCCCCGCACGCCCTGTGGTCTCCCCCCCCCCCCCCTCCCCGTGTTTTTACGAGCCTTGAATAATACATCTCCCCTGGGTTAATGCAGCTAAGGTTTCGCCCCCACCCCCCCTTCCACGGAGCTTGTCTGTCGAGTATCGCTGCTCGAGCTGGGCACTTGGCGCGTCACTGTCGGCACCGCATCGCCACGTTAATTTTTTTTATGACCGCTGGATTACACCGATCGGGACGGAGAGACAGCCCCCTCTGCCCTTCCAGTGCATTGTTGGTGTAAATAATGCATGAGGTTGGCTGCATTGGAAGAAGTATAAGATGCCGCACCAATTAAAAAAGCAATATGTATCGAAAGTTGGGGGGTGTGGGGGGGGGGAGTTGAAAAAAATGGTGCAGGTTTCTTGAGTCCCGCCTCCCCCCACCACTGCCTCTGTGCTGCACACAGCAGTGTTGACGGGGTTCACCACAGCTGGACGAACGGCATGTCACGTGGTGGTGGTGGTGGGGTAAAGTGTAAGTAATTCGCCTGGTATACATGACGTCATGGGTTCGATCCCGACCGTAACGCCTGCTGTATATTTGGGGTTTGCATCTTCTCCCCGTGGTCGTGTGGATTGTAAGCCGGGTACTCCGGTTTTTCCTTCCACATTTAGAATCAACATGGATTAAGAGTATTTGGCTGCTATCTATCTCCACTACATGAGCCACTTCGTTGGTCCATCATTTGTGGCCAGGTCACTTCTGAAAACAGAGCTATATAGCTCAGTGGGCCTGTCCTGGTAAAATAAAAAGTTTCGTTTGAGTTTATCATTTATTTAGAGTTATTGGCTTGCTTTTCCTATACTAATGGACATCTGTGAAAAAGAGCTTCATAGCTCATCGGATATTTCCAGGATAGATAAAGATTTTGATTCTGAATTCCCTTCCACCATCTCTTTCCGCCAAAAGCCCTTGACAATAACAATCTCGCTCGTTTCAAAAAATGTAGCGCCGCTCCCATCTGTCGCGGCTCGACAGCGCCGTTTGTTGCCATCCCGTTGACGCTTTTGACCGTTTGGTGGTGCCCCGTGCTCAGCCGCCGTGTGAGATGGAGAGAACCACGAGCAGATGCGGCACAACCCAAACGCGCACGCACGTGCGGAGAGGGAGCCGCGGAGAAAACTGTCTGGAAGCTGCCGTTTGTTGTTAGACGCTGCCCTCTGCTGGCGCCTTCCGCTGCTGCTGCGCATGCGTTACCCTCGGGGCGGAGGTTGGCACTCGCAGCAGCACTCGCCCTCGTCACGCGACGCCGATATTGATTCGATGTTGAGATTCAGTGGCAACAAATAACCTGGAGAGCTTTCTGGGTATCGCCCCCCGCCACCTCCTCCATCCCAACCTCTAAACTCAAGCACCGCCGCCTCCCCCCATCCCTCCCATGAGCAACCCCTGCACACATCTATCCATTGTATGAATTTGAATGGGGCTTGCATCACTTGCCATGGCCTCTAAATTAAATAGTAGAGTGCATAAACAGTGCCGGGAGGCCGATGAGCTGAATTGGCCGAATAGTTGAATAGAAAGTGAAAATGTATTTATTTGTAATACACATCATACACTTCCAGTTGCCTCGTTATTCATTGAAATTGGTGCAGCGGTCTGAGGAATTCCCCAGAAGTACATACATAGTGCATTTGCGTACAGATTGGCCACCGGATTATGTAAATGAATCCTCTAAATTCAGACTAAACCGAGTTAACGAGGAGCTTTTTTCTCACACTCCTCTGCCGAATTCTTTCTTGAGATAAATTACCGCGTATTCGTAACGTTAATGGTTCAACGGAAACACCCAAGCCATAACCAGCGGTTCTTTGTTAGAACAACCGGAATTGGTGGCTCAAATTAATAAATTATTTAATTATTGTTATTAATCGTAATTCTAGTAATGCAGCAGGACACTCCCTTCGAGATTGTACTGTGAGCTCTGGGGGCTCTCCGGCATGGGCACGGCGCGTCATCGTCGCACGCGGAGCTTCACGTACAGTCACTTCAATTTCAACGGGCGATGAGAGGAGCAATCGGAGGTACCGGGATCACCTCGTCGCAAAAAAAATCCAAACGCAGAATTGCGTTCCTACAAACCGCCCTCGAATTCAATCGGTCAATCGGGATGCCAATCACTTTGTCACAGCCTAACCCTCCCGGCCACGGTCAGGTTTGGCATCACGCGCACTGCTGGGCCTGATGGAAGAGAGCCGCCGCTTTGAAGGCTCGCAAATAAATCCGCTTCGGAGCCTGGGCCCTCGCTGGCACCGGGGGGGGGGGGGGGGTGGTGGGAAATCCTATGTTGGCGCACGCGGAGCGGAGATGGAGTACGCGGAGCGGAGATGGAGTGCGCGATGCAAAGCCGCCCGATTTAAGGCCGTGGAGCGGCGGTATTTTCTCGCGCGCACGAGAGAGTTGTGGGCAGCGAGGGGCGATGCTTTATTTATAGTAATGGTGAGCGCGTGCGCCCCCAGAATGCATTTGACTCTCTGACACCCATGGGAGGGGAAGTGTGCTTGTGTCGTTACTGAGCAGTGGCACAGTGGTTGGCGCACCACGCTACAAACCCGTTGATCCTGGATTAGATTCCCGCTCACAACCAATATTCAGTGGTGAATATTGGAACTGATCCTGGGGCCACCCATTGCTCAACTCGGCCTCAAGTGAGGACCTGGTGCAGTGTGTATACATCAGCATTGGGGAGACAAAGGCAGTTTCACAACTTTAAGGCAAGCTCGCAATCATAATTTGAAAACCAGCATAAGTATACACGCGTTGTCTCATAATGTAGGCAATTATCTGTAGCTTCAGACAATTCAACTTAATGTAGAACAAGTCGATGGTTTGACCCGCACTCTGACATCCGAGCGTGGATGGGAAAAGTCCATCCGAGTACGTCTGACGCAGTGGCATGTTCCCTCTCGTCAAGAA
Source organism: Lethenteron reissneri (assembly GCF_015708825.2). Classification (NCBI taxonomy): domain Eukaryota; kingdom Metazoa; phylum Chordata; class Hyperoartia; order Petromyzontiformes; family Petromyzontidae; genus Lethenteron; species Lethenteron reissneri. The sequence continues at coordinate 11,020,343 of NC_083827.1, forward strand.
TGGTGAACACATTTTTTCTCTAAATTACAGTCCTAATCTATTGTCATTCGATACTCAAGGAAAAAGCCACCCACTTTGTTAACGTTTCTGAAATCTTCTCAGCCAGAAGCCCCACGACTGCATCGTCTGCTGCTCAGATATCCTCCCTCCTAGCGCTTCTATTCCGCGCCTCTCTTCGACTCAATTCCACTGCCCTTGTGTCTTGCTCCACCGCATCCTCCCCTCCCCCCCCTTCCTCTACTTCTTCTACTACTTCTGCCCTGCACAGATCGCATCTCTATAGCCCTTCTCATCTACGGGTCTCTGCGAGTCTGTGGATCTCTTTCCAAGCCTGATTATTTGTACGAGTCTATGGCCTTTGTATTTGTGGTGGCGAGATGTTAACTTCCTCGTCTGGTATACAGGAGGTTGTGGGTTCGATCTCGACCCAGACGCCTGCTGTATATTGGAGTCTGCATGTCTCTTTCCCCGTGTCCGCATGGATTTTTCTCTGGGTCCTTCGGTTTTCCCCTCCATTACTGTAAATGTCCACATGACAAGCCACTTCGTTGAGCTATCATTTGTGGCCAAGTCACTTCTGAAAAAGAGCTAATATACCTCAGTGGGCCTTTCCTGGTAAAATACAAAAATAGTTTAGCTTTAAAAATAGTTTAAGTTTTTTTAATCTTCTTTGCCTGTACTCAACACAAGCCCACATCACCTAAGGCTCCCTTGACCTCAGAGGTCGCAAACGGGTTTTGATTCCTTACCCGTACCCGTACCCGGCCGCACCAGGGTCGCAAATGGGTACCCGTACCCGGCTGGGTATGGGTACGGGTACCCGTTCCCTACCCGTACCCTACCCGAAATGAGTGACAAACGGTTACTCACCAGTGACTCACGGCCTACCCGTACCCGGCCGCACCAGGGTCGCAAACGGGTAGCCGGGTATCGGGTAGGGTATGGGTATCGAGTACCCGGTTGCGACCTCTGCTTAACCTTCTCCAGACTGTTTGCAACCCCGAAGCTCAGGCTCTCGCTTGGCTCCTTCCTTCTCGCCCTCGCCGTAAAACACCGCGGCGCGCCCAGCAGGTGGGGCTACGCGCACAATCTCATCCGCGGGGAAGCCCCCCTGGCGTGCCTGAGGTGTTTAGGTTCGCTAATTATGATCCATAACATCGATTTTTGCACCCCAAATGTCAATTCTGCCCCGTCAATTCGCCGTCCGCTCGGGCCACCATCTTGAAAATGTTGGCTTGTATGTAAAAATGTCCCCTTTTATTTCAACTTTAGTCCCGCGGTTAACTGAACATAAAGTAAATTGAAAAAGTAAACCGAATAGCAAGTGTTTTAATCAAAACAAAATCCTCTTTTAAGAGCAAGAGCGGGGGGAGAAGCGAGGGGGCGTTGTGGGGAGATGGTAATTAATATTAAAAAATTCCGCCGGCAAATTATTGAGCATAAACAATAAAACCTAATCAATAACATTTAATCAATAAACTGTAATAAATGACAACGATTAATTCGTGGATCGAGAAGGTCACGTCATGGTCAAGTGGCACGCCCCCTTCCCTCTTTGATTGACTAAGTGCTGCTTTTATTTCGGTCGACTTTCATCGTGCCCCTGTGACACCGCTGGGGGGCGACTCGTTTGCATTGCCGCATCGGCTCGTGCAGGCGATCAGACTCGTCCTTCCTATCATCGTCATCAGCCATGATCCATCCACAGCTAGATGAAGGCCTGCCCGATCTTAAACCATTGAATCTCTAGCCCCCTGACCTTTCCAGTCCCATCTTTGACCTTGTGAACTTATAAAGTTGACCTTGCCTCAAGCTTTCTCCATTTGAGCGGTGCTCACACGGTCACGTGCCAGGGACACGTGAACCCTGGGCACCTTATATTGGCAGGAGGCCCCCCATCTCTTGCCACTAGAGAGCGCTGCATTTCTCCCACACATCCTGGCCACACACACAAGCATTCATCACGTGGAAGTGAAATCGATATTTTTTATGCTGAGAGCTGGAAGCTGGGAGATGGGGAGGTGGGAGTGGAGGGGTTGGGACGGATTGGGGGGGGGGCATTGCGTTGTTGCTGACCGGGCTGAGACCATCGGCTCTCCACACCTGAGAACTCGGTTTGATCACGGGGGGATGTAACGTGGATTCCCTGCATGACCACCCGGCCACCTGGAGCCTAAATCCATGTGTGCAGCCCATTTGTCAATCCACTGCTGGATGAGGGGCCTGCCCACGCCCACGCGGGCGCCAGTGAGTGTTGATTGACCATACGTCGCTTCACTGGTCAGTGTGGGTTGGTGAAGGGAAGGGAGCATTGAAGTACAGTACAATCAATTTCGGCTGCACTCGCCACGCAGCCTGTAGCAACCCGAGGGATACTGTGACCACACAACCAAGCACGCCCCAGGCGCAATTCTCGGTGATGTGGTCACAAAAATCTCTCGACCGGGACGAGAGCGGCGTGGATGACCGCGAAGGGATGGGGCCGCGTGGTCGATCGCTTGTTCATCCTTGCCCCGTCCCCGTGCGTCGAGCATTTTGTCGCGTTCGACCGACCGTTACCGCCACGCGACGCTCGCACCCGTTGAGTGACGCAGCGGTTCAGAATCAGAATATTTTCCTGGAGGAATCCGATGAGCTATAAAGCTCTTTTTCACAGATGTCCAGTAGCGGCGGGTTTGAGCGTTACAACAACAAAACAATACAAAAACACGTGTTGCCTTACCAGGTAAGGCCCACTGAGCTATTAGCTTCTTTTTCAGAAGTGACCTGGCCAGAAATTATAACTCAACAAAGTGGCTAATAATGTGGAAATTTATTGCAGATAAATAATCAAAATAATATAAATGCGTGTTGATTCTAAAAGTTGGGTGGAAAAAGCCGACCCGGAGAAAAATCCCCGCGACTTTTTGCATACCAAGTGAGTAAGATAACATCACACCACGTGGTTACGGTTGCGTGTCTCACAGCTGCAGAAGTCGATCATTCACAGACTTTTTTCCACAAAACTCTTAAGAATTTTCATCGCGTGGCCGATCAGGGGGACCCGAGTCAATTTACTTTGGTAAATTGGCTCGGCATGAAGTGAGCGTTTTTATGAATTAAATAAGAGGGAGAGCGCGCTCTGTTGGCAATTTACTGTTTTAATGATTTATTAGCGGTCACCCAGATCATCTGTTCGAAGACCAAATTACCAAGTTTGACATTTCCATCCCCCCCCCCTCGCATCCTTCTTGGCGCCATAGAGAAATATTCTGTTTTGCGTACGGCAGAGCGTGGATTGCGCAATAACCGTTCTTCACTCATATCCCGTAGTTCATTTACATTGCTTGTGGTAATTTCTATCATGAGAAAATCGCAGAGGGTTAATATTTTTCCCATTTAAACTTAGGCCTAATTATATTTACAATCCGATTTTCGGAAAGTATCTTCTGACGTCGCTCTGAATGTCTCCGGCAGTGCCGAGGAGAAGAAGCCACTCTTAGTGTCAGCTGTGGGTCCGGAGGTCGACCGTGCGCCGTGGTGGCGAGATGGTATGTCTCTCGCCTGATGTGCAGGATGTCGTGGGTTCAATCCAGACCCCGACGCCTATATATTTGGAGTTTGCATGTTCTCCCCTTGGATCACGTGGATCTTTCTCCGAATCCTCCGGTTTTTCCTTCCCACACTTAGAAACACGCGTTTTTAGATTATTTCCCTGCCATCCACGTGATAAGCCACTTTGTTGAGCTATCATATGGGTTAATGTAACTATTCTCAGAATTGGGATGATAAAATTACTCGTGGCTATTTATTTGTGGGTGTCAGCCCAAGCGGCATTGCTGCTGTGCCGCGTTATTTACACAGCACACAGCGGCGGGACTTCACTGCCGAGCCCTGCATTCCATTTGCGCGGTGACCTTTTGTAATCGTATTCTCAACCTTGTCTCACCCTCGCTCGTACAAATAGCGCCGCGTGCCGAGGCGGCAATAAATTTCATGGATAATAATAATAATATGGCATATATAATAAGTTAGGAGCGCATCATCCTTAGACGTGGCTTATGCAACGGTGGCAGATGTTAACTACCTCGTCTGGTATGCAGCTCATATGTACGTTGAACTTCTTTCGCACCGTACGTAGCCAACTGTGCTAATCGGAGGTGGCTTACTCGTGCTGAGAATGCCACTGGCTCCGTCACATCTGCGATGAGATGTTCACTGCACTCTGGGTTCTCTCCCGAGAGCATGCCCCTTGTATTTGTTTGCAATTTTACCTTTGTCATCATCCACAGTTCATATTCGCGCTAGGAAGGTCATGGCTCACAACGCGTGCGTCGTGATTGTGTGCACGAAACATTTCTATACCACTTTGTGCCAATTGTGCCGGGCTCCTGTGTTACATTACGGCTACCCAGAGCAAAACAAAGCTCGACAAACCGAATGGCTAAATAAGCCAAACAAAATTAAATCGCTTCTCAGACCACGATTGTGAATCGCGTATAAATTCATGGAATTCGGCCGGAGGGTGAATGGTGACATGGCCAGTGGGCGGGACGAGGCCATCGACTCGCTCACGTCAGTCCTGTTACCCGACAGGTGCAATTAGCTGCGAGCGATACCTGGCGTCGCCATGCAGGCCTCTCAAGACTGGCGCATGCTGCCGCACGCTTCCTACAGTCGCACTGTCGATCGATCCTCGTGCATTTACAAGCGTGAGAATCCGTGCTGATGAATATCACTCCCCCCGAGTCTCCCCATCCCCTCCACTCTTCGACCCCCTCTCAAGGCATGAGCAACGTAATGCCATCCCTTCCCTGGCTAACACAGAGTCTGTGTACAATGGGTTGTGTAGGTATGTTATCAGGCATCATTCATTGACTAAATGCATTAGAATACTATACAGTCCAAGCCTATGTGTAAGTATAAATAATTAAAGATTAATGTAAATTATGCAGAAGTGATTGATAATGTTACGGGTTGCGAACACAAATGAGATGAAAACAATTTCAAAGAACGGTATAAATGGGACGGTAGAAACGTGATGGAATTAGTCTCGAATGGTGATGGCTGGAATTCTGACAATTGACTCGGTGGGGGAGTGAATTGTTCGGTGATCAATGGGTAATTAATTTTTGATCAGTGAAAGTGATGCCCAGTTTAGGGCAATGGCACGGTTTGTAGCAGAAATTGGGGATGAGCTCCCGGATTGAATAACAAGAAACCCCAGAAAATCCAACCTAGATGCAAATCTAGAGACAACCATAAAAAGTGTTTCCGGTTTATCTGAAACCGGAAGTGATGTTATTAATTCGATGTCACTTCTGCATTCCCCCCCCCCACCCTGTCTTGGCTAAATAAAGATCACTGTGGGGGGAGGGGGTGGTGATGGCTACACAGCACTCATCCGTGCATGAAGCCGCCCGTTACAAAAATTGGGCCGGGGGGCTGAGAAGGGGGGGGTTGAGAGGGGGGGGGTTAGGGGTGGTAGGAGGGGGAGAGAGGGGGTTGGGGGGGTGCACGGGGAAGGGGGGGTGCACAGGGGGTGGTGTTTGGGTAGTGGGGAGCTGCCACGAGTGGCCGTGTTGGCTGCGGTGACTTTAGGGCGCCGACACAAAATGAATGAACATTTTGTGTTGGTGGGGTGACTGATCGACCTACGGCCAAGTCACGTGGAATACTCCCGATCTGGTCAGATCTCAGAGGCTTAGCAGGCCTCTGAGCCTGGGTCGAGCCTGGGGGGGTGCCCACCGCTGTACATGACACAGGTGCTCTAGGCTGCTGCGGGACTACGATGCGAGCAGCAGAGGGCAGTGCAGCAAAGTCCACGGTTGTACTGTAATCCTGCGCTCCCACGTCTGCTCCCTGCCTTCACTGGCCCACAATGACCAGCATGGTGAAGTATGGTCAAATAACCACCTCGACCGACATGATGTGACGTGGGGGAGGTCCTCATCGAGCAGTGGTGACAACTATTATCTGTGTGGTAAGTGTTCATCGGACTGATGCACCTGCTTAATGACCCACCCACTTGGTCGTCCACTCACTTGTCCACTCGCTCAAGCACGCATTTGTCCACAAACTGGTTCATCCACTCATCCACACACATTAATCCACTCACCCTGTCATTCACTCGTCCATCCATCCACTCGCTCACGCTCTCACGAGCCCATTCATTCATCCACTCATTCGTCCACTCAATCATTAACTCAATCGTCCACTCTTTCACTCATGCACTGATTCGTCCGCTCACACGCACGTGCGTGCACCCAGGACGTGCGTGCACCCAGGACGTGCGTGAGAGGTGCAGCGGGGTCTCCCCCTTGTGAGTGACGTCACACACGCACACGTGTGCTCCCCCTTGTGAGTCACATCACACACACACGTGTGCTCCCCCTTGTGAGTCACATCACACACACACACACGTGTGCTCCCCCTTGTGAGTCACGTCACACACACGCACACACGTGTGCTCCCCCTTGTGAGTCACACACACACGTGCTCTCCCTTGTGAGTCACGTCACACACACACACATGTGCTCCCCCTTGTGAGTCACGTCACACACGTGTGCTCCCCCGCGTGAGTCACGTCATACACACACACACACGTGTGCTCCCCCTTGTGAGTCACGTCACACACGTGCTCTCCCTTGTGAGTCACGTCACACACACACACACGTGCTCCCCCTTGTGAGTCACGTCACACACGCACACACGTGCTCCTCCTTGTGAGTCACGCCACACGCGTGCACTCGTGCCAATTTTGGGCACGCTGGTAGCGAGCGTGCGGAGCCGGGGGCGGCCGTTGGTCCGCGGGCATTCCTGCGACGTACTTCACGCAGCCGGACACGCACACGTAACGCGCACGCACACACACACGCACACATGCACACGCGCTATTTATATGTACGAGCTGTCCCGTGCCTATTGAGAACATGACGGTGTCCACCACGCAGTGAGATGGAGTGTCGCGTCGCGAGACGGCAAAGGAACGTGACAGCTCGGGGGGGGTGGGGGGTGGGGGGCGGTGGGCGGTGGGAGGTGGGGGGGCTTCATCCGGCAGTGGATGGATCATGGCCGCTCCTCAAGTCACGTGCTCCCAACGAGCTCTGGGTGGTCTTGTTCCGCTCCACGGGAGGGGGGGTTGTCTTGGTGCCACCAGTTGGTGGAAATTCCACGTTACAGTGGTGGGGACCAGTGTGTCCTGAACACGACAAACCCGAGTGCCGTCTTGCCAAGTGGTGCACAATCGCGAGCCAGTGCTTATTTTGCTCAACCTGGAGGAACAACAACAACAATAATAACAATGCCATTTGTTTATTGAGGGAAGTTTCCCTGGGTCTCAAGACTCTCTATCAGTATTGTGCTGTGATTACTACCTGCTTGGCATCATAACAGACATGGTTTTGGTAACAATGATATTGTTAACGGTGATATTGGTGGTGGTGATGGAGCTGAGATGACACGAGGAGATGCTCTCCGACTGAGGGACGCGGCGTCCTTGACACTCGGACACGCGCGCACACACCAGTGGGCAGGTGCTGGACCCGCGTGAACCCCGAGATGGTTGTGGGGGTGAGGAGGGTTCATCTGGCGCCGTGCCACGCCGTGCCACGCCGTGCCCTCTGTGCCCTCGGTGTCGAGACAAAAACGGAACAGGAGGACTGGAGTGGCGTGGCCGGGGTGGTTAAATTAGGGGCCCCACGGCGTGGCCACGGCGTGGCCACGGCGTGGGCACTGTGTGGGCACGTGCACCACTCATGGCCCTGTCAACACCCACCACACACAAGCTGGCTCACTTGCCCGGTCACTCATCCCACCCGCCCATCCATTCAACTCCCCCACCCACCCAAACACACACCTGCCCACCCATTCTCCAACTTACCTACCCCACCCACTTGCTCGCTCCCCCACCCACCAATTAAATCACTTATCCACCCACCCGTACTTTCACTTGCTCGCTCATCCACCCACCCACCAATTCAATCACTCGCTCATCCACGTACTAGCGCACTGCACCCACCCATTCACTCGGTTCACCGCTTTCACTTTCTCATTTACTACTCGCACATTCGCTCAATCACATCCCTGCTTACCCACCCACCAATTTACTCACACAACAACCGCCATTCGCCACTAAGTGGCGGTGACGTCACCACGACGCTTGTGCCAGGCTATGTGCACCTTGAGGCCACGTGAAGTGTCGAACGCCCACTGGCAGGAGGTCACGGGGCAAAGCCAGATGCCACAGGTCGACTGACTGAGATGATCGAGATAACTGGCTGATGCACCACCTGCACCCCCTACCAACTTGCTGTGCTTTAGCCACCCGGTGCTCCACTCGTTGTTGTGAGCGTCGCTCCTCCGCCCTCCGTTGTTGTTGGAGGGCGACTGCCTCCAACTGCCCAGTAGCGTCCTTCACAAGCCTCCACCACAGAGGCCGATCTTGACACCGCTGGTACCAGTCATCGGCAAGTCCACTCAGCTCCACGTCCTCCTGTACCACATCACTCCATCTTTTCCCTAGCCCGTGCCGTGCCCGTTTAGCCCCCTCGATCCGGCCGAACAAAAGCTGTTTAGGCATGCGGTGGCTGGGCATGCGGGCTACATGACCCATACCCATACTCACACAGTCACTTGTCCACACACTCTCACTGGCACAATAACGCACCCACCTACCACAGACTTGCTGTCCTCGGTAATTGTGATTAAATATACTCACTCGCTGCTTCACTCATTCATCACCCACTGGCTGACTTGCACTCGCTCACTTATTGGCTCACTTCCATGCTCACTAGCTTGCCGAACACACCTGCTCAGTCAGCTGTTCATTCACACACTTCCTCACTCACTGGCTCACTGACCCACCCATTTGCTTCAGCCACTCGCCACCACACCTGGCCAGGACTATTACAAGGATACCTGCATAGGGAACACCGAGCCGATGATGCGGAGACCCTCGGTTCGAATCGCGTCTGTAGGTATTTATCTTTATCAAGAAAATCAGTTTCACCCACTCTTCAAGTCGTGGCTTTAATGGGCCTTCCTCATCCCAAACTGGCGGGTGGGTGGGGGTGGGTCTGTGGTGAATTTCACATCTCAAAAAAATAACGGTGCGACCCCGCGGCGAGACGATCCCGCTTGCTGAATCCCACGATGCCGAGCGGTGGACCCCCCCTCGCCCCCCGCGTGAGTTGAGGTTGTGTGAGCGCCTCGCCGCGGTCTCGGCGTGGATTGCCGTTGGCTGCGCGTCTCGCGGTCCCGGGGGTCGGGGACGCTCGTTAGTTGCCCGTCGGCCATCCTCGGGATGAGCGTTTGCACGGACTCCTCACGATCGGGCGCCGCGGCGACTAGGAGATGTTAACTACCTCGCCTGGTATACAGGAGGTCGTGAGTTTGATCCCGACCCGGATGCCGTGGAATTTTTTCCGGTCCTCCGGTTTTTCCCACCACATTTAGAATCAACATGCCTCTATAGTATTTGGCTGCTATAAATTTCCACATGATGATGAGTCACTTCTCTGAGCTATCAATTGTGGCCAGGTCACTTCTGAAAAAAGCAATACAGCTTGGTGGGTCTTGCCTTGGTAAAATATAAATAGTTTAGTTAATCGTTGTATATAGGGACGTGGTGCGCACGGACGGAGGTGCTGCGCGAGAGTGGACTGGCACTGTGCACCGCGCCTCTCCAACCGGGCCGCCCCTTGGCGTCGTCGCTCGAAGCGCAGCGCAGGGAGAGAATTGTCTCCTGAGAGCAATGGACAGACGCCGTCCGTTACGGAGACACTCGTGGGAGAAGAGTATCCACCGAGACACGGAGAGGAGAGGACCTCGACCGACCCCGACGCCGCACGCGTCTCCCCGCTCCACACTGCTGGGATTCCACGCTGCCGCGGCACGGGGCTGTCGTGGCTTAGAGAGCGCGGCCACTGTGGGCAGGCGGCGGTGACTCGCGATGCCGCCACCACTCGCTGGGTGGGCTTCACTGCGGCTCTCGATTCCGCCTCGCGAGTGCCGCGTTGGTGAACCGCGACAGCGGTGGGGGATGCGAGAGGCCCCCCCCCCCCCCCGGCGCCCAGGCCACGTTTGTAAACGCCGTCACGTGCGCCGCGTGCCGGCGACTCCCGGGGGGTGGGGGGCTATTTTTAGCTCCGCGTTTTAGGGCCCTCGTCGAGACGCCTCCTTCCAAGGGTGGGGGGGGGGTCTCGGCGAGACGGTAGCCCCCACCGCCTTGAATGTGCGTGTGCATGTGGTTGTTAATGTGCATGTGGTTGTTAATGTGCGTGTTGTTGTTAATGTGCATGTTAATGTGCATGTGGTTGTTGTTGTTGATGTGTGTATGAACGTTGAACCTCTCGCACCCTACGTAGCCACGCCGTGCTAATGGGGCTCAACGCTCTCCACGTCACGCTGGCGCTCGTTGCTCGACGTGGTTCTTCGTTTGCATCTTGGCAAAACAAAATGTACCGCCCCCCCCCCTCCCCACACGTGTTCTAAATTGTGCCCCCCTTGCTTTCGTGTCGAGGGACATGGAATCCGTGGCGGCAGTGCAGCCCCGCTTTAGGAAATGGTTCCGCAGGAGATTTTGTCGAGGATTCCATCCCCCCCCACCCCCCTGTCCCCACCTCCTCCTCCACTTGGTGGATTAGGGAGTCCAATAATGAACATTAACGTCCCCTGTTAAAATATCCTGTGGACAGGGGGGTTTGAAACCAATTGGCTTGATTATAAAAGCGATGAATTCCGGTATAAACACGCGCGTTGCCATTGCCGTTCATCAGTTCTCGCCGCGCGGAATCGGAGCCATGGTGGGGGTGGCTGAACTCGGCCTTCGAACCCTCGGATCATTCTCTCTGAGCCCCTTGAGCCCCCCGGCCACTGCTGGCGCCAGCCACGAGGTCACGAGGTCACGAGGTCACGCGGCGTTATCGCAAAGCGCGCGAGCCGAGTGGATCCGGCTTTAAACTAAACTAAAAATAAATAAATAAAATTCCCCAAGGTAAGGGCCCACTGAGCTGCATAGCTCTTTTTCAGAAGCGACCTGGCCATCACAAATCATAGCTCAACGAAGTGGCTCATCATGTGGAAATATATAGCAACCAAATATTCTAAACGACTCATGTTGATTCTAAGTCTGAAGGGAAAAACTGGAGGACCCGGAGAAAAATCCACGCGACTACGGGGAGAGAGAGGGGATCGAACCCACGAACTCCTGTATGCCAGGCAAGGTAGTCAACATCTCACCACCGTGGCTCCCCAAATGGTGCCCGTGTGGCCAGCCCTGAACGCATTGGCGGCGATGAGCGGCGGGTGCCCACGGCAAGGCGGGGCTCGCGAGTCTGTGTGTGTCGCGGCACGCTCGGGGCGACGGGGCACGTGGAGCTGGAGTAGTCGGTGACGTTGGCTGGAGGCTCCTTGAATGGTGACACGGTGCGGGCCACCTGAATACGCACCAAACCATTACCGCGCGTGTGGCTGGGGTTGTGGGTCTTGTCGTCCGCGTGCTCATTCGCCGAGCGTGGGGTCACGTGCTCACCTGCGTCGCCAGCGAGGCTAACCCGGTGAGCAGCCAGCCTGGCTCCGTGATGCCTCACGCACTGGCGGGACGCGTGATCTGGATGTCAGCACCTGGGGGGGGGGGGGGGGGGGAACAAAGGCGGCCAGGTGCATGTCTGTGCTGTTAACCACACCTTGCCCTCATGCGTGGCGCTGGCCTTCATGGGTTCTCGATAACGATACTGGGCCCCAACATTCTTGTTAAAGGCTACATGGGGGGTTTTGTCTTTGTGGGGAGGCGGTAGTGTAGTGGTTAGAGCACTCTCTACAGACGCTGCGAATCTAATTTGATTTCTGCTCAAGATTAATAACAGTGGTGAATATCTGAACCGGGCCTGGGCCCTCCCCACGGTCATCTCGGCCTTAAATGAGTACCCATTGCAGTGTGTAAACATCAGCATTGGGGAGACAAAGGCGGCCTCGGGCGTCTTGTTGACCACCCCCCCCCCCCCCCCCCCGTCATGTGTCATTACGGCTTCAATAAGTGCTCACTAACTGCAATTGCCCTAACAATCTATGTAGGCTACATGGGAGATGTGTGTGCGTGTGTGTGTGCGCGTGCAGGTGGTGGTGGGCAATCTGTACTCGGTCAACAAGCTGGTGGTCGAGGGTGGACAATAGAAGGGGGCTCCAGTGATGTAGCCGCTCCGCTCCGGCTCTCTGAGGCAACCGGCTACCTCCGTGTGTGTGCGCGCGCGCGTCTGTGTGACGATGTTTGTGTGTATGCAGGCCGTGGCGTTGTATAGATTCGCGCACCGCACCGATATCCTGGTAACCTGGGTTAAATTCCTTGCCCATGGTGCACATTAACTCCGCTGGTCAAGTGAGTTTTAATCTCCACGCGGACCTCCACTAGGTCAACTCTGTGTAAAATTAGCTTGACCCAATTCCAGGGTGTGCTCTATGGGTGGTCAGGTGCACATTGCTCTGACCCCGCTGTCTACCTGCGTGCCATGCCGGCCTTAGTAATGTACACGCCGCAACAGCGGCCTCGACAGTGTACAACAACATGGAGACCCCCACTCTGTCTTTGTGTTGGTACGTGTGTTGGTACGTGTGTATATCTATACGTGTGTATATCTATACGTGTGTGTGAGCACTGCGTGAAGGCTTGCACCTGGTGCAGTGGGCAAACAAGCACTGGGGAGCCAAAGGCATAATGAGGTTACACCAACTCGTGCACTATTCTAGCCTTAGTAGGTGCTCGCTAATAGCACTTTCCCCAAATTGTTTGTTCAAGGCTGTTCAGGAGATTATTGATTTTGACCTTTGTTAATGCCGTATCTACGTGTGGTGCGTTGCCATGTCTGTATCTGTGTCTATTTGTGTATGTCTTTATCTGTATGTGTGTGTGCCTTGTCATGTTTGTATCTGTGTGTATGTATCTGTATTTGCATGTGTATTTGTATCCATGTGCGTGATTTGTCATGTCTGTATATGTGTATTTGTGTGGGTCTGTATTTCCCTGCTTGTGTTTGTATCTATGTGCGTGTGCATGCTTTGTCGTGTCTGTGTGTCTGTATCTCTATCTGTGCGCTTCTGTATCTTTGTTGTAAATCTCCGGAGATGCTCACACACACTCACGCGGTGACAGCGGCTGCTTATAATGCAGGAATCTGGACCGGATTCTGTCCATGGAGTCGGGCTCTCCGCAGTAAGAGCGCCGCCACCTTTCAGTTTGTCCACAGAGAACACCGATCGTTTACACCCGGGCAGGACAAATGCTGGGACACACACAAGGAACCAGAAAAAGTGTCTACAAATGTCGAAAAGTTATGCAGCTAATTAATGAAAGCTTAAGCGAATAAACATATGAGTGTGTAAATTATAGTAACGCGCGCTGTCGATGTGGAGCCATTTAATGATTGCTGCTGTTTGTCGTCTTTGCAAAAATAATAAATTCACTTGTCCAATTGCACCTCACCTGTTCTCAGTCACGGCCATTTTAAGTATCCTGATCACTGGCCATTCAGGCCTAGGCCGAGCCATTTTCCCCCAGGCCTCACACAACACGGACCCTCCAACACAACACGGGCCCCAAACAACACCAGCCCCCCCCTACACAACACAGATCCCCACACACAACACGGACCCTCCAACACAACACGGCCCCAAACAACACCAGCCCCCCCCCCCCTACACAACATGGGCCCCCACACACAACACGCCCCCCCCCCCTTACGCAACACGGGCCCCCATACATCGGGCTTGTTTTGTCGCTACTTAAATAATCATTCGAGATGTAAAAGTGCATCGCGCCCAGTGGCTTCCTAATATCGGAAGGAAGAGCACTCCAGACGGCCGCAGAAGCAGCGCATCTGAAAATGCGCAATGCAGTGGCCGTCTCTGTTCGCACGGCTCGCCGATCAAAACGCGCGGTCCGCGTTGACGCAAGATGCCGATTTCATCGGATTTGCGCCGACGCCACCAACGGTGGAGGGGGGGGGGGGATTTCCTCCGTCCATGCTGCCGCTGTCCACCCGAGTCCATGAGTCTTCACTCCAGCGATTGCCGTCGGGGCCACGGAACGCGGTGGCACAACGAGACGGGCCGCAGTGGCCGGTCCCACTCCGCCTCTTGCCTGGCCTGCTACCCGTTGCAGAGTTAAAAGCCACCGTACAAATACCTCCCATTTGTTGCGCTCGATCTTGGAAAAGTGGCACCTCTACACGACCCAAATGCTGCAACACCGTCCACCTGTTTTGCCCAACTGCAATTCTGTCAGGCCAACCGTAGTCCTTGCCGGGATTTTGCCCTTGCCCAGTCAATATCCAACACCACTGGACGCAAGCGGCATGCAAAAAAAAACACAGCGGTCACTCGAGTAATTAACTTTGTCTCTGCGGCGACCTCTACGCGCTGTGCAAAATCGTCAACGGAGTAGAGAGCGCGGAGAAACGGATCGGGTTCCTCCAGTGCCGGTTGTGTTTTGTGAGGAGCGTGTTTCATGGTTGCGGGGGGGGGGGGGTAACAGGAGCTTGTGTTTTGCGTGGTTATTTTTTTGTGACGTGTGTCATCGTTGCTGGAGCGCTGACGCGCCCGGGTTACGTGAGGGAGCCCACGCGTTCGTTTTTTGCCGATGGTAATGACTAAGCAACGCGTTGCCACACTCGGGAGTGATGTGGTCAGTTTAATTGTGTGTGTGTGTGAGAGAGAGGTTTTTGTGTGGCATTGTCTGGTCAGGTCTGTGGCAAAGAATTTGACTCGCAATTGGGTGGTCACGAGTTAAAATCCCTGTTGGTTGTCGAGGCAGCCAATCATCCTTCTGGGTGCATAACATTTGTACCACTTTGTGGGAATTCAATAAGTGTTGGTTCGACAGAGAGGCCAACCCTGATTTATAGGAATGAGGAATTTCCACCACTGGCTCTGAGCTACCAGCGGAAGTGAGCATCGCCCGGACACTCATTTGAGAAGGGATATACTGCCATGTCACGCTGCGGCTCTGATCGCAGGACGAGATGCAGACACAGTGAGATGTACAGCACGGGGAAGATGGATCTGGAGATCTCTCAACTGAGCTCTTCCGAACAATGAACAATTTGGGGTCATGATTCAGTTCAAGAGTCTCTTATTTCTGGTCCCCTTTTCGCCGTCTTGCGTTACTCCGGCTGTCTGGAACGCTCTTTCGATATTAGGAAGCCACTGGAGCTATGCACTTTTAAATAATCTAGATTGAAAACGCATTTCTTTAGAACTGCCATTTTTGCTTTGTTGTCTTTACCCCACACCTCCGATTAGCACTGTTCACTCTGTACGGTGCGAAAGATGTTCAACATACGTCTCGTCTGTGGCGGTTGTAGAAACGCGCTCCAAATCGAGCAGCACCGTCGCTTGCATACAAACTCGCACCGATGGCAAGCGTTGGATCCTCGTGCAGACGATATGGTGCGTCGTGAGTGTCAATTCGACTCTACGCGTTACACGGACAAAGGGCGTTAAGTTGGAACCCACGACGGGCAGGCCTGTGTTTCTCCAACCCGTCACCTACAACTGGGATCAAATCGATAATGAAATCTGAATGGTGTAATTTATATGATTAAGAAATGCAGTCTGTCTATATCAGCTAAAGGCATCTGTTACACATGAAGTGCTAGACGGTGTCATTTTGGTCACCCCAATTATATTTTTCTTAGACTTGTCATCGCTCCCTGATGTGTGAGCAATTAATATGATGGGTTGATGTCAAATTAGAGTTTAGGCTGCCGTGTCCGTGCGTGTGTGACAGGGTTTGCACACAAGGTCAGGGGAGCGGTAGTTTAGCGGTTCGCGCGCTGCGCTACGAGTTCGATTCCCACTCGTGGCGATTATCTGAATTCGTCCCGGGCCTCCCCTAGGTCAACTCGGCATCAAATGAGTACCTGGTACAGTGCGTCAACATCGCCGCTAGGGAGACGAAGGCAGCCGGGCACGGTGTTGGCCGCCCACCCCTTGTGTATTGTGGCGGCCTGCATCGGTTAAGGCTACACGGGGGACCTTTGTCTTTATCTTTTGGCAGGGTTCGCGCACAGGGTCATCACTCGGGGTGAATGGGTTCTTGGGGGCAATAAATGTAATGGCTTCTGCCCAGCCACGGCTGCACAGCTACCCCCAGGTGAAGCGATTCATTCCTGGCTGCTCCCTGATTATGCTGCTTGTAATTTGCCGGTGAAATGTCAGGGTATTTGAATTGTGAATGTCACGGGTTTACTCTCCAACACACAGGTGTGTTGAACTAGTAACTAATTGGCATGTTTTGTTTACGTGACAAACCTTTCTAAGTGGCTGGGTCGGGTGGTGGCGGGTTTAACGACGCGTTTATCGAACCCCAAACCCCCCCCTTACGGATCGACGAAATCTTCGCCCAGGAATACCTCGATGTGCGTTTCGGCTCCATCTACAGCGGTGGTTCTCTTCAATTAAAATTGCGCACGTCTCTTTGGGAGCGGACATTCAAATAAAATCCCGGC
Source organism: Lethenteron reissneri (assembly GCF_015708825.2). Classification (NCBI taxonomy): domain Eukaryota; kingdom Metazoa; phylum Chordata; class Hyperoartia; order Petromyzontiformes; family Petromyzontidae; genus Lethenteron; species Lethenteron reissneri. The sequence goes on from NC_083827.1 coordinate 11,036,824, forward strand.
GTGCCGATCGCGGAAGCACCTGGACCAGACCGTCGACCTCGTAAGCGGTCACCCAACGTGCACTCGCGGAACTGGGCGGAAGCAATCGAAGCGTGACATTGCACATCGACGGAATCTATAACCTGGCTAACTGGTCAGGTTACGCGCGTTTTCGTTGCTTGGACAGCTGTCCGTGAGAATAGGAGGAGGAGGATACTGAAGAGGGATGTTTTGCCATTTCCACAATGTTTCTTTTGTGAGTGTGTGTGGTTGGAAACTGGAGCGCTTGGATTGTCCACACGTACAAAAGGAGAACATTCAAACTCGATCGACCTATAACACAACCAAGAACCGACTTGCTGCACCACCTTATACAAGCTCATGCACACTGCCATCCACCAACCACATCTCTCAAGCCACTGGTTCACAGGAGTGCATCGCGACAAGTTGTACCACGTCGAAGAAGAGCGGAACAGTCTTCGCTATTAGAGAGCGCCTATTGAGGTCAGAGTACACGATGCCACCAAGTCGTTTTGGACACGCCTGATCTCATCACATGTCCAGAACTCAGCAGGGCGACCACCATGCGTAGCAGGTGATGGAGGTTGCAGGGCTGTGTGGGTAGCAAAGGGCAAGTGCAGCAATATCCGTTGTCGAACTCATGATGCCACATCTGTGCTTGATGCCTCTCGACTGGCACTGACCAACGTGAAGTATGGTCAAATAACCGCCCCCCCCCCCCAACTACTGCCCCCTCCGGGCGTGGAGAGACCCTCATCCAAGGGACTGTTTACATTGACCCTTCAAAAGACAAAGGTAGCAGCGGCTAGCTGTACGTATGTATGTACTTTGAAACTTCGTTTGCACCGCACGTAGCCAACCGTGCTAATCGGAGGTGCGGGGGAAGGACAACTAAACACAAAGCAGTTCTAAAGAAATGCGTTTTCAATCTAGATTATTTAAAAGTTCATAGCTTCAGTGGCTTCCTAATATCGGAAGGAAGAACCTTCCAGACGGCCGCAAAAGCGCATCTGAAAGCACGCGATGCAGGTGACTGCCTTTGTTTGATGGCCAATACAGACGGTTAAAGAAGACCGAAGCAAGGCTATCCTAAGATTAAACTGCGTTTTTTTATTTCACTAGGTAAGGCCCACTGAGCTTTATAATTCGTTTTCAAAAGCGACTTGGCCACAAATGATAGCTCAACGAAGTGGCTTATCACGTGGAAATGTATTGCAGCCAAATACTCTGAAGGCGTGTTGATTCTAAATGAGGAGGAACTGGAGGACCCAGAGAAAAATCCACGCGACCATGGGGAGAGAGACATGCAAACTCCAAATATACAATAGGCGTCAGGGTCGGGATCGAATCCACGACCTCCTGTACACCCGGCGAGGTAGTTAACATCTCCTCGCCACCGCGGCAACCCTCCCCCCCCCCCCCCCCCCCCCCCCCCCACTGTGGCGAGATGGCCGAGTGCCGTGGCGCTGCTGCGGCGCAACAGGAGGTCGCAGCGGACTGCGACCCGCATCACCGGTGGCGCCACGAAACCACGCTCCGGATGCGAACCCACGAAAGGGGAAGGCGGGTTGGGTCGCGGCGACCCGCTTTGGGCTCTGGACGCGCCCCACTGCTCGTCGGGTCCGCGTCATCGTCGATCTCAGAGATCCCCGTGCGGTGTGAAACATGACATTCTCCTGCAGGGGGCACAACAGGTACTTGCAACGAGGCAGTACAGCAAGTAGGGCTTTGCTATCTCTCGGTGTGGATGAAATGACAACGGTGTCACGGCGTGGCATGAAACTAAACAGCTGGCAGTGCACTGCCGTGTGGCGAGGGCGACGCTCGAGGCGCAGCTAACTTTAAATGACCCCACAAAACGAGTGATTGCCGCACACATCGATCAAACCGACATGTTTTTTTTTCGCACACGTGGATTGGGCATACGTCATACGAACGTGATTCGACGCGATGGTTTTTGTGCAGTCGTTGGTGACCTCAGGGTTGACCCCAAGCGCGCGTGGGGGGTTTCTCCGGGCCACTCTGGTTTACTCGCACATTGCAAACGTCAGGGGGGAAGGGACTGACCAAACTTCCCGAGCGAGACCCCTACTTGCAAACAAATCTCGAGACTCGGTGAGTGAGCGAGTCTTTCATTGGTTCCAAAAATAAAAGATACATTACGATTTCCTTTCCGCGGGCCACAGTCCTCTAACGCCACCAGGGGCAATTGAAATGAATGTCTCTGTCGGTCAGCCACGTGGGAGCCTGACGGTTCTGTATGATCTCGGCCAGGGCTCGGCAGCCTGCGGCTCTGGAGCCGCGTGCGGATCTTGAAGGACTGCCTCGTGACGTCACGTATTAAGGGCCACCGTCTCGTATTGACCACACGCACTGCGGCTCTTGACATCGAGGGGTTTTTTCACCAAATTCCCCAAAACGGCTCTTGTTATGCTGGCTTCTGACCCCTGGTCCAGGCATTGAGCGGTGGTCCAGGCACGCAAAGTCAAGGTGCCTCCCTGTTCTATCATCATAATCCACCCCCCCCCCTCCATTATTTTAGTGGGATATCTGTAAATGGATCACACTGCACAGTACTTTATTGTAACGGTGCCGAATTTTAACATTTGGGTTTTGGGCTAAACACAGTGGCCTACTCCTGTGAATTCTGATATCTAAGGGTCTTTAACGTCCACTGCACATCGTGTGCACACTCTCAGAAGGCTGTACCGCTGATGGGATGTGTAAAACATCGTTACTTTTGTGTTACATGGAGGAATATGTGGTAGTGGGGAAGGTGCGGGAGGGAGGATGCATATCGTCATATCATACGGCAGTACGCTCAACGGATTTTCAGAGGGGTGGGGGGCACTTTCGCCGATAAGACATCATCAGTGTGAGGGCCGCCACGGTTTGACGGCACGATGACGATGGGGGGGGGGGGGGGGGTTGTTTTCACTGTGTATTGTCGGAGGCCCCACGCCAGTGGCCCGCGGGCCTTGCAATAACGAACACTGACGTAGGGCATCGCTTTGGTAAATATCCCTGCAAAGAGCAAAAAGAAAACCACGCAAAACCCCACTGGGCGACTGTAGCGGGAATGCAACCGTGGGGTTGTGATGGCAGGAAGCTCCGGGCGGGCTGGCGGGCAGGCGAGCGGGTGCCCAGCAACGGCGCGCAGCGTGGTGCTGGCACCGGACGAGTTCGCTGTGACTGGCAGACCCCCCCCCCCCCCCCCCGGGCCGGGTGCGTTGGCACCGTGCCCCCGAGGCATTCCGCTCTTTATTGAGGTCGTTTGAGGGCTCGCGGAGTCCGAGCCATTCATGCCTGTCCAGCACCAACTGTGCTGCTGCTGCTGCTGGGCACCACGCACGCAGTCGCCGGGCCTGCTGGGCCCTTGGGACAATTCTGAGCACCAGGAGGCTGCGCTGCCTTCCCCGCTCGGATTAAGTAGAGCGGAGAGGGGCGCTCGTCTCCGCCGACAGCCCTGAGCCTGTGATGAAAATTGCACGCTCCTGTGGAAAGCATCGGTCTCTCAGATTCAGAATATGTATTTATACGGAAGGAATCTTTGTCACAGATGTCCAGTAAGGGGCGGTCTGGGCACGCTAAGACAAACAAGTCGTTTTACTTTCGGAAAAGAGATACTGCACTTGTGTTAATGACACCAGCAGAAGGACCGTGTGCTGAGTCTACTTCCAACCAGGATTTGAATTTGGGACTTCTTCATCGCGGGTCAGGTTGATTCTTTTGTTCTTAAATATGTTTTGTTCTCCCAGTTTCATCCCGATTGTGCTTTCGGTGGCTCGTCATGTAGATGAAGAATCTGTTCTGAAATCTAGCATCGCAGTACAGCCCTTCATGTTAGAGACTGGCCCACGGAACCAGATGTCACAGAGCTACAGCTGACATCCTGAGATCCCGACAACGACCTCAGCAGGAGACGGAACTTTCCCACCTGCAGAGTACGAGAGAAGGAATGTTCGTCGCATGACAGCCCAACTGATATTTGCATTTTAAGGGCGAGAATTTTGTCAAAATAATTGGAAACCAAACTTAAAAGTGGTGCCATTTTCTGCAGTCATTGGACCAGGCTGAGGCCATCAACTAACTGGAATCAAAGCCAGGATCTCAGTGGTGCCAGCTCAGCCACTCTGATCTCTTAACCACCCGGGCCACCGTTCAAGGCGGGTGATTTAAAGAGCGCCTCTCAATCGGATTAAACAAATCTCAGCTGACTGGTTCGTTAATGCGATGTTGGCAAGTTCACATCACTCCTGAGTCTCTCTGTCTATCAAGAATGCCTCTGAGGTGTAGAGGTTAGCGCACTGGACTTGCAATCCGTAGATCACCGGTTTTATTCGATCACCCAGTGCGACGGTTGAAAGGATGTTTCTGAAATCCGCCCGCCTGTGTCCACCCGGCAGGGCAAATGGGGACACCAGATCAGAGTTAGACGATTGGCGGTTCGCAAGTGGTGGGGTAAAGTGTGGGTACTCCCAACACTTGCGAGACATCTTGGCCAGTGTGGAAGAGTAGGCCAAATCATCCTCGAGCAGTGCTTCCTGACCTCTCTGCATCCACCGACCAATGTCAATCCTCAACAAAATGCGGACCACCCCGCACCAACAACATTATTTTTAAGAGTTCCAACGGCTCAACATCAGTGGAATCTGTAAATTTCAGAGGACAACTTAAAAAAAAAGTGGGCGCCACGGTGGCGAGATGTTAACTACCTTGCCTGTATATACAGGAGGTCGTGGGTTCGATTCCGACCCTGACACCTGTATATTTTGAGTTTGGACGCTCTCCCTGTGGTCGTGTGGCTTTTTCTCCGGGTCCTCCGGTTTTTCTCTCCACATTTAGAATCAACGTCATGCGTTGAGAGTATTTGGCTGCTATACATTTCCACATGATGAGCCACTTCGTTGAGCTATCATTCCTGGCAAGGTCACTTCTGAAAAAGAGCTGAAGAGCTCGGTGGGCCTTACCTGGTAAAATAAAAACTAGTTTTTAGTAAAAAAAACGATTTTCTTTTTCCAGGTAAGGCCCATTGAGCTACGTGGCTCTTTTTCTTAAGCGACCTGGCCACAAATGATAGCTCAACGAAGTGGCTTATCATTTGGAAATGTATAGCAGCCAAATACTCGAAACGCGCGTTTCTAAATGTGGAGTGAAAATTGAAGCACCCAGAGAAAAATCAACGCGACCACGGGGAGAGAGACATGCAAACTCAAAAGAAACAGGCATCGGGGTCGGGATCGAACCCACGACCTCCTGTATACCAGGCGAGGTAGTTAACATCTCGCCACCGCCGCACCCAAACTTCACGCGGCCTTGCGGACCGCCCGCCAGAGGCCCTCACGGGCCGCCAGCGAGACATTGCAGGGCGCCACCTTTACCCTGTGCCCATCTTGCCACGCTGGGGGTGGCCGAGAACGAGAACGAGCGCACGTGCGTGCAGCGCCGCACGTTGCCGAATGACCGCGCGCGACCCGGGTGATGCGCAAGTCACGTGTTGCTGGGACGCGGTGTAGCGGACGGTTCTGCATCATTAAGATCCCTGCGGGGGGGGGGGGTCCCAATGTCGAGCACCCTCCCCGGCGATGCGAACAGGTCCAGACCGTTCCACTGCCACCAATTCCGCCCAACTCTCCATTATCTCCTCCTACCCCCACCACCTCCCCCACCGCTCCTGTGCACTCTCGTGCCCCCAAACTTCATACCACGTGCCACCCTCTCGTCCCTCCCCACGCTTTAACCTCCCAAGGACCTAGAGCAGAAAGCCAACAACCCTTTACAGTCAGCAGCGCGGTCACGAGACGGAACTTATCTCAAATCCGATTTCAGTGTCAAATCAACAGTTCTTTGTCAACTTGTGCACATTCTCGACAACATTCCTGCGCCGACTGCAATCGGCTGTTTCTGCGTGGAGCATTTGGCACTGTGCGACGCTTTTGTACGACACTTCAAATCCTGATTTTATAACCGAGTTGAGGGACCACTGAGACAATACATCCCTTTGGCATATTTACTTAAATCTTTTCATACTTTTTGGGTTAATTTAGGGGGGGGTGTGGGCAATGCCACACAGTTATAGAAATGTCCTTCCTGTGAATTAAATTTTTTCTCTCTCGCAACGTAGCTGGGATTGGCAGGGTTGGCTACGTACGGTACAAAAGAAGTTCAATAAACGTGCATAGCATCTGTTGCCGAGGCCGTGGGGAAGTCTTGGTCGCTGGTCAAGGTTTCCTGCAGCCACTAGAGGCGCTACCATTCACAGCAATGGGGTTTAACAACAATCAAATCGCGATGCTGGATTGCCCAAGTCATCAAATCACCGAGGGGTGACTCGTGCCAGTCCTCTACACGAACATCATCCACGGGAGCATCCAGCCACTTCTGACTCCTCATAGATTCACCTTCCATTGTGGCATGTGGCGTGAGGGTGATGATTGATTTATCGGCGCTGTTTCGTTAAGAGCGATGGAAGCCCTTGCACGCTCGTTATCTCTTTGGGCAAGGGCGCTCCCGTAATTGCACAAGGAAGGGCGATTATTCCCCACCGTTTAACTCGGGCAGTTTAAAAAAAATGTAATTTGGGCCACGACACTGGCCCACTATTGCCTCCTCATGCAAACGGCCTCGGCAAAGTAATTGTAATTCAAAGTCACGGGGGAAGCATCCCTGCTCAAACTGACGTTGGGTGGCAAGTCATCTCAATTTGTGGCCCTGAGCCGAGTGTTTGTAAACTCCACATTGCTGCGGCAGTCTCTCAGTGTCACAGCAAATACTCTCTGCAAAGCGGTACTGGTTTTGTTTAAAAAGAGCTTTATAGCTCATCGGATTCCTCCAGTATCAATATTCTGATTCTGAACGAGTCAACCCCCGACAATGGCGTAATGGTGGCCAGTCAAGAATAGTAAACGGAGCGGGAGCCAAAAACTGGAACGCGTCTGGCAGAGGGACGTCTACGGAAGAGATGGAGCGATAAAATCAGCTCCTGCGCAGGCGCTGAGTGGACTATGACATCGCAGAGATCATGACAGCTCGGAGAGACCTTGAGTGGGATACAGTAGTTTCAAATATAGTTCCTGCATTTGCATAAATAAACACTTACTCTTACAAAGCCGAACCCAGGAAGACGCCTTGGTTATGCTTTGCAAGCTTCACTTGAGATTTCCATCTTGAGTGGACTACTGCGGAACTGCGCGGGAGTTGGAGGCAAATCATTTGCAGTGGAGAGCGGTGGCACGGTGGTTAGCGCACTGTGCTGTGAACCGATCGACCTGGATTCGATTCCAGACCATGGCTCACATAAGTGGCGCAATAACCAGCGTGGTGAAGTATGGTCACACAGGATGTGGAGAGACCGCACCCGTCGGTATTGTTTCTACATTTCTCTCTCGTTTGGTGGCTTATTTCACGTGTGGAACTCGATGTATAATTCGCAGTTATAATTCACGCATGATTTGCATGCATTGTCAATCGATTCTTACACGCACAACTTGATGGGCGAATCGAGGGCGCTTAAAAAAAAATCGCGATTTTTTTTCTTCCTCCGAGTCCTCTGGTCTGTCCCTCCAGATTTAGAAACATGCATTTACTCTGCGTGCCTGCTATAAATGTTGACACGATAAGCCAATACGTTGAGTTGTATTATTTGTAGCCGGGGCGCTTCTGAAAAAGAAGCTAATAGTTCAGTGGGCCTTGCCTGATAAAAGAAACAAATATTTTTCGTGTGATTTTCTTACCTTTCGTATACTTTGCACTCCTGTTGTTGTGTTTGTGCATTGTTTGTTGTAATGTCCTGACCTGCCCCTCCTGGACATCTGTGAAAAAAATATCTTAACAGCTCATCGGATTCCTCCGGCAATAAACACAGATTCTGATGCATCGTCACGCCCCTCTCCATCACAACACACACACCGACACACACACAACTACACACACACACACCTACACACACACACACACCTACACACACACCTACACACACCGACACACACACACCTACACACACACACACCTACACACACCTTCAAACACACCTACACGCACACACACACCTACACACACACCTACACGCACACAAGAGGCATTGCCAGGAGAGACTGACAGTTGCAGAGTCCTTTGCCCAAGCCCTTAATGAGTGTTCATTAGGAGAGTTTTAAAAATAACACCGATGGGCTCCCACGGGACTGAGCCAGGCCCCGGGTGGAGACGGCGGCAGTGACGCGTGCTCCCAGCTCATCAGCATGGGCAGGGCGTCGTCATTGGCGTGCCAGAACAGAGCTCCTCACCTCTACGTTGAGGATGGGGGTCAGGGGGGCATCGTGTTTCATCGCCCCGTGATACATCGGCAGTGATAGGGTCGTGTGCTCTACGAGCAGTGCAATCGCCGTCATCTATCCACTGCTGGATGAAGCCCCCTCTACCGCCCCCCTCCAAATCTGTCGCCGTCTCTCTCGCGGTCTGACAATTCGTCTAGCTCCTGAACACGAGCGTCCATCGCTCCATCTCCGTGATGGATGTCCTCTCGGACGTGTGTGTGTCCCCCCACCTTGGGAAACATCACTGGCGAGACGAGATTGTCCACAGAGGAGTTACACTGAGGGGGGGGGGGCTCACGTTGTTGTGACGTTTTTTTGTTTCCTGCTCAAAGTAGTGGTTCGATACAAGTCGGGTCAGAGTATATTGCAGCTCCCTAACGAGCAATGATGTGGAGCCATTCTCCATCCGTGCTGCGCTCCTGGTTGTCCCAGGATCGCCTTCTTGTTCAGTCAGCTGCTTGTCCTGGGAAGTCTGCCAGTCTTCGAGAACGTTAAAACTCCCAGTTTGTGCCACTCAAGACGCATTTAGTTCAGCCCATTTCCGATGCCGCGAGGTATCATTCTCTCTCCCACAATACGCTCGGTTGTTTGCACCTCTGAGGTGTCACTCCGAAACCACTCCGAAACCACAGCAAGGAGAAAAGAGTGGAAATTCCACTTTTCCATGGCTGGGGCCAGGCTCTCCTTAGGATTTCCACCGTTGACCTCCCAAAATGTCGCAATCATCGTTTTTTTCATCAACCACAAACGAATGAAGGGCCGTGTCACTTCCCATCCGACTTTGGGATTCGTAACCTTCCAAGTGTGTATGCGTGTGTGTTGAACTTCTATCGCGCCGTACATAGCCAACCGTGCTAATCGGAGGTGCAAGAGCTCTGGCCGCAGCACATTGATATCGCAGTGCGTTACGGTGCAGCCAGTTTCAGTCCCTTGATGGCTTCATCTCATCCGAGACCTTGACTGACGCGTCCTCCTCACCTCGTGAGAGTCGACGGGACGCAGCCGTGGCGATGGACGCGTTATTCTGCACCGCAGCAATTGCTCCCCGCCTGGAGCTCGTTTGGTTTTCATTACACCCGGAATGACATGTTTGCACTGTTTTCCTTTCTTGTTATTGTTTCGCACAAATTACCCCTGACACGTTGTTATCTGGCCTGACACAGCGCTCGATTCACCATCACGCGATTGCGAATGTTCAAATCCCCCCCCTTCCCTCCCCCGTTCGAGGTGGATTCGGCCCATCCGGCGCGAATGTGTAATTTCCACAGCCGCCGACGGAGACGGCGACCGCCGCCGCACCGCCGCGTGGTTTGGGCGTGCAGAGACAGGCGAGGAGGACTCGGCCGCGCGGTTATCAACAATGAGGACTCATCATCGGCCGCGTGCGCGTTCATGGACGCACACGCGGCCGCACAGCTGAGCGCTCTGCCCCTTGCACTGAAGAGTCGCTTCAATCTGATATGAGCGGTGTGTGTGGGGGAGGGGGGTTCGCTTTGGCAATGCATGCCAAGGGATATTCATCAAAATCGGAAAACATACGTTTTGGGGTTTTTGTTTGTTTGGTTCATGCATTCGGAGGGCACCGTTTATGATGCCCTGTCTGGCAACTGGAGGCTCCTGGCTGGCTTTCGCTTTTCCAGAGTTCACACGGGGACATGGGCATGCGCACGGTCGCTCCCTCCCTCGCTCTCGCTCCCTCCCCCTCCCCTTCGCTCTCTCCCTCCCCCTCGCTCTCTCTGTCACTCGCCCTCGCTGTCTTCTCGCCTGCACGGACGTTGCGCAAATTCCTCGTGCGCGCGCGTGCACAGCGGGCGGTGCTGACGCAGCGGTGGCGGCGGTGGTTATCGAGTGGTGCTGCTCAGCGATCCGCCGGCGACCTGGGTTCAATCCCTAGCCGCGCACGACATCAACAGCGAGGGGTACCGAAGCTTGGTCTCCGCGAGGTCAACTCGTATCTGGTGCAGTGTGTGAACATCGGCACTGGGGAGACGAAGGCGGCCAGGCAGGGTGCGGACCACAGCACCCTCTCGTGTTATCACGACGGCCTGAAGAGGCGCTCGCAAACAACACTTGCTCCTCCTTCGGGTTGTCACGCTAGACCGGCGACATTGGTCGATTGTGCGCGCGAAACGTGCACATTGCCTGGTGAGACCCCCTTCGCTACGATCCACCCGTTCACGCTCTCCGACCATGCGGCTACAGTGAAGGCATTCACGTCACGTGACAGGGCTTTGCATGCGTGTCTACAGCATGAGAGCCTGAGTGTTGGTTGGGTTGCGTTTGCCCGTGAAAGAGGCTCGTGAAGGACGCTACTGGGCAGTGCCAGGCTAGGTGCACCTGGAGGCAATTGGGCAGTTGGTGGCAATCGGGCAGCTAAAAATTGGCACATTGGGATGCACAGATTAAGGATCTGTCATCTCAATCAATCCATAGCACTTGAGTCTGTCCCATGACCTCCTGCCAGCGAGCCGTCGACACTTCACATGGCTTGAGAGTGCACCTACCCTGGCACCAGTGCTGTGAGCCTCACGTACAATGATGAGGATTCGTGCAGTTATCAATTGTGGGGTTTTTTCTCCCGAGCAATAAAAAAACTAAAACCCTGCCTCTCAAACCGTGGCTGGCATTTGAAATGAGCGTTTGAAAACAAACAAACAGCAGAGTGAAAGGTTAAAAGCCCCCTCTGGGGCTTGACAGTACTGGCGGCGGCCCACGGCATGGACATCGCCCCCCACGGCATGGACATCGCCCCCCACGGCATGGACATCGCCCCCACGGCATGGACATCGCCCCCCACGGCATGGACATCGCCCCCCACGGCATGGACATCGCCCCCCACGGCATGGACATCGCCCCCCACGGCTCGCCTGGTGGTGTTGTTGTATTTTACAGCGACATTACCATTTGTTTTAACAATTTCGCTGCGTTTATTATTGAAGCCGAGTGAAACGTATGCGGCTTGGTACCCAGCTCGCTGGGTTTTTATATGTTTGTTTAATCTTTGCAACAACAAAAACTAAAAATAAAAATCGCAAACGTTTCTCGTTCTGGTGTCAGACACAGAATCGGGGCCGCGTTGCACTCTGGGAGCTTCCGTCGCGTTGCACCCAAACCAAATCTCGGTCGTGGTCGTTTCCTTTTTGTCATTTACTTGGAAAAAAGGTTTACAGCTCTGGGTGAAATGTCACGAGTGGTTGAGGGCGGATGGAACGGGTGGATGATTACGAGTTCAACTCGTAAACAAGGCAACAGTAACAACAACAAACACAACGCGCACCACGTCAGAGAAATATGGCACCACTACGACAAAGATATTGTTTCCTGAATAAGACCCCTCAACCGAAACGTTGGCGTCTATTGACGGTAAAAATGTATTTCTTACCCTATTCTCTGGATTATAAGACGCTCCGGAAATTAAGACGCACCCCAAACGTGTGCCCTGTGCTAATAAAGTTGTACAAATCTGTTCACACCCGGCGCATGCACACGTTCATCTTTATGTCACACCTCCACATGTTTTCTTATAATCCGTAGAATATAGGGTTACTTTAAATCACCTGTTCATAACAAAGCGTTCATTATTTGGGGCCTATCTCAAGACAATGAACAATTACTGTTTGCAGTCATTAATCGCGATAACATGTTTCGTTATTGTTATTTTTATCAAAAAAACAAAAGTGTACCTAGGGAGCAATAAATGCAGACAGTATACTACCAAGAATGGTTTAACAATCCAGGAGCATGCGGACCCTTTGTATATTCACGCAGAGATCCCTCAGAACGCCGACAGTTACAGTTACAATCAGTCGGGCAACATTCAATAGATTTTTTAAATCTGTCTTCTGCTCAGTGGCGGCTCCTGCAAAATCTCTCAGGGGGGGCAAATGTCTGGATGATTGATAAGGATAAGGTCCACCCATGCAATGAATAAATTAACAGCTTAAGCATGTAAAGGCAACTTCACTTCTTTAATATTAATGAAAAATAAAGTGACTCTTACAATACATCTTGTTTGTTTATATACTCACTATTAAAACAAACCACTCAAGTTTATTTTATTAAAGATTCCACTAGGTAGCGATAAATTATATTGTTGGATGAAACGTGCTTACGTATGATGACGTAAGCACGTATGATGACGTAAGCACGTTAGTGCAAGCCCTCCGGGAAGCCATAGAGAATGCATTGGAGCGCCCGCCATTCGAAAAAAAACATCTTTGAATGTAAGTCTATGGGGCCACTCGGGGCGATTATCAGCCGTAGTGAAATCGCCCAAAAAGAGGCGGTACTCCACAGAACGTGACATGACGCTGATTGGACTATATCCAGAGGCTGACAGTGACGGCTAGCGTGACTCTGTGGTTGAATGACATTGGTGGTGCGTCGCCCAATCGCCCTAATGAAGAAACCGCCCCTGCTTCTGCTCCTATTAACATCATCACCAGCAGCAGCAGCCATGGTCTATTAACTGCTGGATGAAGACGTTGCCACCTCTCAAGGTGACGCAATGTATGTATGTTTAACTTATTTCGCACCGTACGTAGCCAACCGCGCTAATCGAAGGTGCGGGTGGTCCATCTCGCAGCTGCGCTCGAGATGAGTTCATTGTTGCGTCTCCTCAGTGTGAATTGTTTCGGGCATGTTTACGACCTCGCCTGATATACAGGAAGTCGTGGGTTCGATCCCGACCCTAATGCCTGTATATTTGGAGTTTGCGTGTCTAATTCCCCTTGGTCGTGTGACTTTTTCTCCGGGTCCTCCGAGTTTTCACTCCAAGTTTAGAATCAAGATGTCCTCACAATAAGCCGCTTCGTTGAGCTGTCATTTGTGGCCAGGTCGCTTCTGAAAAAGGCCGTACCTGGTAAAATAAAACATAGTTTAATAGTCCTTATAGCCTTGATTCGGTCTTCTTCGACCATCTGCATCTTTGCTGGCCATCGAACAAAGGTGGTCACCTGCATCGTGCGCTTTTACAGAAGCGCTTCTACGGCCGTCTGGAACGCTCTTCCTCCCGATATTAGGAAGCCACCGGAGCTATGCATTTTGAAAACATCTCCATTGAAAACTCATTTCTATGTTTAGTTTGTTGTCCTTCTACCCGCACCTCCGATTATCACGGTTGCCTACATACGGTGCGAAATAAGTTTCAACGTACATACATCGATACAGCTGGCTGCATCTACCTTTGTTTTATTAACGGGCAATGTAAACACGTGCCCCTCGTACCTAGCATGTGACCAGCCCCTGCCCAGCGAACTCTCCGCCACTGTCTCACCACCGCGCTCCGCACCAGCCCAGCACACGTTGCAACTGCACACTAGCGCGTTCCGATCATCCTCAATAATGTATCGCCTGCTTCCAAAGTCTCACTTCGAAAGGAGATGCGTTAAATTAGTCCCATTTGCCATTCAAAAAATCAACAGGGGTTGCACCTAATGTGACCCACGTTAAGATTCCTCTGCACAATCCGTGATATTTTATTCTGTCTCCTTGTTGCTTTGCCTCATTAAAAAAGGCAAAAAAGGAGGTAATTTTGGACAAAAGCAGTTTGCACCGTGGCCAGAATTTTAGTAAACTGCCCACGGTGGAAATGTAAAACAAGAACACGGTTAAGAGGCGCTGGGGATCAGCTACAATGAGGATTTATCTTCTCGACTCTCCAAATCGCAGGATCCCTCTATCCCTGCTAATCCACCTGCCTCCACACCCCCACAGGCCCCCAGCATCCCTCTGTCTCGCTAGTGAGTACTATTTTCTTTGCTTACCTGAAGAAGCCTCGCCGAGTCTCAAGATTCATTTTCAGAAGAGTTCTGCATCGACTTGTCGATTTCCCCTTGGATCTCCCCCAAATACGCATTGGTCGAATCATCATTGTGCAATTGCCTCTGTGGTGTTTCCAGTGGACACTTTGGTTTGTGACTATTTCGGAAATGTTTCACCTACAGGGCCGGTGTTATGGGGTCAGTGGGATGGGTCCTGCACCAGTAAATATCTCTCCACCTTCGTGGTGAATCACGGTCACTGTGGTCCCCCCACACCACAGTTCCACCGCCCCACCCCCTCCATCCACAAAGAGCTTGAGCCGGGTTTTCTCACCGTATGGAACATCCGCAAAAATCATTCCACGCCAAGCCATGTCTGTCCAGATTTTCGGGGACAATTCAACCAGACAGAATATCGAGAGACCTGACAGACCAATCAGCGGCTGGGGGCAACCGCAAGGAGAATCAGCCGCGTGCATTGTGACGTCAACATATGAGCCACGCCCACAGACCCAGATGACCAATCAAGCGCCGCTCCGTCGGTATGTGCGTCCACATATGGGAAAAGGGTTTGCATGGCTCCTTCCCCGGCTTGAGTCCGGGAGCAAAGCGTGAAGCTACAAACGACGTCACATAGAAACTGCAAAGATGATTATGGCGATGGGTGCCACGGTGGCGAGATGTTAACTACATCGCCTTGTATACTGGAGGTCGTGGGTTCGATACCAACCCTGACGCCTGATGTATATTTGGAGTTTGCGTGTCTCTCTCCCCGTGGTCGCATAGATTTTTCCCCAGGTCCTCCGGTTCCCCCCCCCCCCCCCCCACTTCGTTGAGCGATCATTTATAGCAAAGTCGCTTCTGAAAAAGAGCTATAGAGCTCAGTGTGCCTTACCTGGTAAAATACAAAGTTTTTAGTTTGTAGATGGTGTAGATGGTGTAGATGAAGCTGATGCTACTCATGACGATGACGATGATATTGCATTCACATGCAAACGCTAAAACACTTGTTAAAAATGTCACAAGACTCCAATATATCCTTCAAGATTTGCAGAGGCGAGCATTGTATGAAGGTCGGCACAGCATAGCTGTGCGCGAGGCGGTGATTGCGATCAGCAGCACGCCTGCCCGCCTTGATATCCCCGGTGCCGCTGTTTACACCACACACCAGTGCTACGTGTGAGGCAGGGTCTGTCCCCACGTGGCGGCGATGGGGTGCGAGTGAGCCTCCTCGCGCCCGGGTCACTGAGTTCGCAGCTCACAGTGTGCGGCTGGATGTAACACTGTTCTCCGAATGATACGCACACAAACAAAGATCCCCCGCGTTGCCTTGAACAGACTGCTGGGGCAAGTGCTGTTAGCGAAGATCTATTAAGGCCGGCACGTCACACAAGGGGGTGGATGTCCAGCACCACACCCGGCCGCCTTTGTCTCCCCAGTGGCGATGTTTAAACACCACAGCAGGTACTAATTTTAGGTTTAGTCGACCTAGGGGAGGCCCAGGACCAGTTCAGATAATCGTCACCAGTGTTGGCCGTGAGCGGGAATCGAACTCGGCTAGCCGGGTTCGTAGTGCAGCGCGCTAACCACTACACTACCGCTCCCCAACCACCCACACACGTAAATTCACATGTACATTCTGCCACATTTAACAACATTTCAGGAGCTAAAATATGTTCTAAATCTGTGGTGGACTTCGGACTTCTTTGCAAAAATGCAAAGATTGCCACATGGATGGAGCGGAATGGGATAATACTCTGCCCTCTCGTCACTCCCAAGCATGGCCACGCCTCCCCAGTAAACATGTAATGTTGGGCCAACGTTGGGGCGACGTTGGGGACGACGTTGGGGAAGACGTTGGCCCGACGGTTCCATATTTATTGTGTCCAAATATCGAGTGTCCTCATTCCACAACCAACTGGCTCTGGCCCAACCCTGCCCACGTGGACCCATTCTGCCAGCACGGAACGCCGTAGAGCGGTGGCACGGGAGAATCCCTGACGGCACTCGATGAGTTACAGACACGGGAATGCGGCCTTCTTCATTCCACCGAAACGTCCGCGCGAGGTAGTTCCACCCAAAGAAGCAACTAGTCCATCAACAGAGCAGTCGTTTCACCCAAACAAGTGGTCATACCACCAAGATGTCGTGGAATATTGGCCAAAATTCTCACGTGAACCGTGGCCCCCCGCAGTGTCTCCCATGCTCAACGAAGTGCTGGGATGATGCCCATTTCCATCGGCAATGGCGCAAACAATTAATTATGTCCCTATGGCAGGGGCCAGTGTGTGTATTATACCGACAGGACTGGGCAGGGACAAGGCTGTCTCGCGTCTTGGAGCTTCAAGGGAGGCTTTTGTTTCATCACCGTTGCTTAGCAGAGATCTCCGCGGCTGGACACAAACGGAACGAGAGTAGCGCCCTCGGCGAGAGTTGCTAAGCTACTTGAATGAATGAATGAGTGCGCAGTTTGTTTTTTACTTGTGTAGTGAGTTCAAGGAGACGTAGACGACGTAGTCGGAGGCACACTTATTTATTATAACTTTACACTCGACACAGGGCAATGTATACAACACTTGAAGGGGTAACGGCCCCTTCACCCGTCTAACAGGGAGACCCCACAAGCACTAGCCCGGCTAGCCTGCTCCCAGGTACTCTACTCCAGAGCTCGGGGAGGCTAGCTGATCCAGCTCTGGCCAAGCTAGGATCACGGCACCCTTAGCCAACCAGACCGGCTCTTACAAGAGCATCGGCTCTGGGCTCTCAGGGCCGCGCCACTGGCTTGCCCTGGTCGGTCCTTAGAAGGACAGTGAGCCAGGGGAGTCCCAGGGCCTATCCTGCCGGTCTTCGATCTTCGCTGGTTAAGCTCCGACACTCTGCCCCCAGCCCACCGGCTCACCGCCTTATATAGCAACTCCCCCCCGAGGGATGGGGCCGTGGGGGATCACAGCGCCGTTACAGCCCCCCAGGGCTAACCGATGCGGACGTGGATGTAGGCACCCTTACGCGTGCAGGCACAACCACCCCTTGTGTGTTTGTTTGCCCTCCCGTAACACCCCTACACTTGTAATGAAAGGGCCCCGCGGAGTTCATGGAGGGCTCTCGCCAATATCATCGGGCGATCCACCCGCATTCCTCCAACAGGTCTGCATGGCCTCTCGTTGCGCAACTTCGGCACGATGTCCGACATCTTGCACTATGAGCCAGCAGCTTCTGTCCCGACGTTTCGCTCCGCGAGCTGGGAGCTTGTCAGCACGTGGAGCGAAGTCGGCCATCGTACTGAACAGCACGTAGTACAACTCGAAAACGCATCGGAGTACTGGGCCTGACTGATGATGAGGCCTGCAAAAGTGGACACGGGTCCCTGCTGAAATGCTCCTGGAAAATATTGGTCCAGAAATAATCGATGGACAAAAATATGAATTTCTGTCGTGTGGCATTGTTGTCTGCCCTGGCTGCCCTGGCTGCTTGTTGTTGGTTTGTTGTTGTTGTTATCGTCTTTGTTGTTATTGTTGTCGTTGCTGTTGATGTAGTTGTTTATGTCTTTGTCATTATAGTTGTTTGTTGTTGTCTGTTGTTGTTTGGTGTCGTTGTTTGTCGTCGTTGTTTGTGGTTGTTGTCGTTGTTGTCGTTGCCAGGCCCCAGTTGTGTGTTCCCGGGCTGTGCCGTGACGTTGCTTTCTCTCCTCTTCCCCGTATTGATTATCTGTGTGTGTGTGCGTGCATCATCATCAGTGGGCAGCGGTTGTGTAGCGGTTAGCGCTACGCTGCGCTATGAATCCAGCGGCCCGAGTTTCCATTCCCGCTCACGGCCAACACCAGTGACGAGTATCTGAACCGGTCCTGGGTCTCCCTGAGGGCGACTCAGCCTCAAATGAGTACCTGGTGGGGTATGTAAAATAATCGCCACTGGGGAGACAAAGGCGGTCCGGCGTGGTGCTGGCCACCCACCTTCTCGTGTGCCGTGCCGGCCTTAATAGGTGTTCGCTAACAGCACTTGCCCCAGCAGTCTGTTAAGGCTATACAGGGGATCTTTGTCTTGATTTCGCATTATCAGCATCACCTCTATCCCCTTCTAGCCCAATGTAGTTTTTAATTTGTAAAAACAAGTCTTCACATGGGTTTGTATTAAGGCAACTATATAAGTTAAACGCAGTAACTTCCACCTCTTCCAAGACAGGTCTGGCCAACTTGGAAGCAGCGGCATGCACAATACGTTCCGGGCGGGGTGGGGAGGGATTTCCCTGGAGCTCTGAGCTTTGGAGGCCGTTCCACCGGCAGTGGTGTGAGCAAGCAGTTGCAGGGCTGCACCTTTCCCCTATACACATTGCAACTCGGCGTTGTTGTATTGAGACGAACAGAGAGACGCAACACAATGCGAAGATTGCGTCTCGGTGCCGTGACTCGTGCCGTGGTTTACGGCTTTACACATTTCCTCCGCGGTCGGAGCCCTCGCAATTTGACAGGAGACTCAATTTGCGCAAAGTTTGCCCCCCGGAAGGCTCGGTCGTTTGTCATTTCTCTCACGAGCAGCTCCGGCAGCTGAGAAGCTTTGGTTGCAACCGCTGACCGCGGTGTTTACGAACCTCCCCCGCCCCCCCCCCCCCCCCCGTTGTTTTAAAAGGCCACCGATCGCATCGAGGTTCGCTGGGAAGCGGTTCCCTCTGCAGGGTTCAGTCTCCCACATTTACAAACCGCAGCTGGATTTACTCCTCGGATACTTAAAAAATGCCTTTGATTGATTTTATCGTACATAGATGTTGTACTGTATGTATATATATATAGTTACATAGCGCCTTACTCCAAGGCACTTTACAGCAATTGCCAAATTGCACATCAGATGATCGTGGTTGAGAGAAAGAGTGGGGTTGTTAAAAGGTTTATTCGTTTAACCAGATGACCTGGATAGTCTCATTTGCAAGAGCGACGTTGGTCGCAAAAATTACAAAAGCAATAATAAAAAATTCCCAGTAAACACAGAACGTTGGCCCAACGTTATGTGTTTAGGTCGGGCCAATTGTTCCAAACGCATGCCGACGGTGGCCCAACGTTGGCCCTACGTTGGCATGTTTACTGGGTTGCAGCAATGAAGCAAATGGAAAACAGTGCAAAAACAAGTGCGTTAAACGAGGAATCGAAAATACCGCACAAACGTAAATATATATTAAATGAAACACATTTCCTAGTGCGCAAGATGGCTCAAATCACCTTAGCGTGTCTGCGAATCATGTTTATTTGCTCAGTGTTCAATATTCGCCCTTGATAAAATGTATGTATCTTGATTTTATAGGTAGGACTACCTTCGTTTAATTTATCACGTAAAATATTGCGATGCCCTCTTTAGTGGGGGTGAGTTTTTACAAAAAAAAATACTTTGAATGCATGAATAATTGCTTTTCTCGGTGTGTGCCCTTTATTTAACTTTTTGCGACATCGCCCTTTTCTCCTCTTGCCTCTGTTAACCGAGGTCCCCTTTCACACGAGGAGATGTGTCGACTCAGCGGCCTCTCGCTCAGCCAAAACAAAATAACCGACTGACCGCACTCACTGAAATTTGACCTCGCCAGACAACGAGCCGAGCAGAGATCAGCTGACGGCGGAGCGCGATAGGGGGAGTTCTCGTGCGCCGTCACGCATTGCGTAGCGAGAACGACGTTTCAAGTAAAATTGCTTCCAACTTCTGCAAACACGATTCCGGTAAACTGCGGCTCAAAAGAGAGAAGCGTGTCTTACCGCAGATTACCCAGTACATATGAAACGTTGGGGCTACTCGTTTGAATGAAAAGTTTCGAGGCAACTCTATTCTTTAAAACCGCGTTTAGTTTGTTGTCCTTCCCCGCACCTCCGGTTAGCTGCGGTTGGCTATGTACGGTGTAAAAGAAGTTCAGCATACGTACGTACAACGTTTCCAACCACGTGCCAACCTTTGGCCCCACCAGTGTCGTGTGCTTTTCTGGGTATCCGTGGTGGTATTGGTTGATGGTCCTGCGGGGATGCTCGTGTGTGTGCGTTCTGAGGTTCCCGCAATTCGCTTCCTTGTTTTACCCCAGGAAAGGTTTCGCGCTAAGTCTCAAGACCCCTCGTGCAGGAGGGTCCTGCCACGTCGCCGATGTGGGAGCAGACGGCTACGCACGCAACGGCGTCGCGGCAGCAACTGCGTGCCGCGTTCACAGAGTCGGCGTTTTTAAAGATTTCATTTTTTATTTTCGTCGGGAATCTCTCTATCGAGCCGACGACATTGATTCATTCTCTTGGCCCGATCGACTAAAGAAGTGAGTTGTTGAGTCACTTTTAGTTTCTGAATGTTTGTGTGGATGGCGTTCGGCATCAACCTCACCCCTCCTAATAGTATCAGATCAGCCAACCACTCAACTCAGTGAACAATTTTATTTACCGTACACATACATATCCAATTACCGTGTGCGGTCTTTCTCGGTGCACTGCAGTCTCTGATAACGTCACGAAACTATAATCCACTCGTAGTCGCCATTGACTGCAATTGAAATCTGCTTTGCTTCATGAATACTCTCGTCGCTAATTTCAGGATCAAAATAAAACTGCCTCTGATCCTTCCTCCCAGCTGAGTTTCAGCCCTCGGCACGCGGACAATAAACAACGAAAACGAACACCAGCAGAAGAGAAAATAAAGCGGCCTTTCTTTCCGCGAATCGCTCCGGTGCAAATACGTGTGGGGGCGGGGTGGTCGGGGGGGGCACTGGTGCCATATATCGATTTCCTTGCCAAAGGCCTGGCCGGCCCTGAATTCTTAATAATTGGGGTGCCACGGTAGCGAGATTGTTAACTACCTCTCCTGGTATACAGGAGGTCGTGGGTTCCATCACGACCCTGACGCCTGCTGCTGTATATTTGGAGTTTGCGTGTCTCTCCCCCCGTGGTCGTGTGGATTTTTCTCCGGGTCCTCCGGTTTTTCCTTTCACATTTACAATCAACGTGACGCGTTTACAGTATTTGGCTGCTAGAAATTTCCACGTGATAAGCCACTTCGCTGAGCTATCGTTTGTGGCCAGGTCGCTTCTGAAAAAGAGCGATATAGACTCAGTGGGCCTTACCTGGTAAAATAAACGTAGTTTAGTTCAGTTTCAGTTTAATTCAGTTTAGGCTTTCGGACGCCCGCGCTAAGAACGCAGCGCCGGCTCTGACCAACGACGGTAGACCCGCGGAGAGCACTCGCCCTGCAGCGCAGTTTCTTAAACGTCACGCCATGTATCAATGTATGTTGAACTCTTTCGCGCCGTACGTAGCCAACCGTGCTCATCGGATTGGCTCATCCGCCAGTTGACGTTTCACGAGGTGGTCGAGTTGAGTTCGCTTGCCAAGCCGCGGAGTTACTTCCACAACGCCCCCCGTCCTGAGTTGTCGTCGCG
This sequence comes from Lethenteron reissneri, assembly GCF_015708825.2. Lineage (NCBI taxonomy): Eukaryota > Metazoa > Chordata > Hyperoartia > Petromyzontiformes > Petromyzontidae > Lethenteron > Lethenteron reissneri. The sequence goes on from NC_083827.1 coordinate 11,058,282, forward strand.
ACCGCAGTGTTCTTCTTCTTTGCTTCTCTGCAGCGGCTCGGCTTCCTGCGTCATTTGTCTCTTTGAAAAGTCGAAATGCCCGCTTACCTCGCGGGGAACGGTGGCGGTCCAATGTGGAGCCCGGCTCCCGTCATGGGAATGTGAAACTCGCGCTGCTGCTGGTGTAGGCGGTTTGCCAACAGGGATGAGTGGTGCTCAGTGTTCGCTTTAACTCGGAGACACTTTAGAAGTAACTCGCTCGTGAGACGAGTTCCTGTCAATACCGCTCATGCGCCCCGTACCCACGGGTGTGGTAGGGGGTTCCAGGGGGCTGAGCCCCCTCCACTCAAGTCGAAACGTGATGGTACGATATATAACAACAGTGGTGGTTTCTCATCAAAGTTTCCACCAATTGCACTCGATCTGCCGTGGTGTCCTTCGTGTAACTCGCACGCTGCGTGTGATGATTTACGGGTGAGGGGAGCGGTCGCGTAGCAGTTCGTGCGCTGAGGCTGAGTTAATGACCGCTGCAAAGTATGGTCTTGAGTTTTGATTATAGTGTGCTGATCATTAAAGGTCTATTGAAAAATTTGGATTCTGCTACTGATACTGCAACTGTTATGGAGTGACTCATGCAGCCAAGTATGGCTGCAAAGTTTGGTCGTACATGGTATGTATATCGTTTATTGTTAAAATTGAATCACAATTCCTATGATCACTGTTACATTGTTTTTATAGCTTTATTTTGGTGATTTTGAAAACGTTTTGGTTTAGCCATGTTTGTTTTTTGTAGTACAGAGTTGGCCTGATAACTTTAATCTACATTGTCTTATGGTTGTTATTGTTTGACTTGCATCCCACTGGGATTTGTTGCACACAGCGTTGAAATGCGGTGTTTTTTTTCTGGAAGACTTTGCTGTTTTGTCCAGGATGTTTCTGTTGCGTGTAGTCGCTTTAAGATGTTTTTTGTTCATGTTTTTGTTTTGTTGCGGTTGCACCCGAGTCAAGAGCCGCGTGGTTCACAGGGTTATACCTAACTAGCTTTACTACCCGGCTTCGCCCGGGACTTGGATTCACCACGCCCGGTCGCCTTTGTCTCCCCAGTTGCGATGTTCACACACCACACGAATTACTCGTTTGAGGCTGAGTCGACCTAGGGAGGCCCAGGACCGGTTCAAATAATCTTCACTGGTGGTGGCCGTGAGCGGGAATCGAACTCGGGTCGCCGGGTTCGTAGCGCAGCGCGCGAACCACTACACTACAATGCGTTACGCTTCCACATGCACGGGTCACATAACAGATGTGACGTCACAGCTTACTTGCCGTGGAAAAAAATATGCATTATTGAGCCCCCCCCCCCCCCCAAAATACAAAAGTATTTTTTATATTTTTTTGCATGGTGTACAGTCTGGAAAGTACCCACATTGCAAATTTCAAGTTTGTTGCATATCGGGAAGTACGCTAAACATTTTGAACAGACACACATAATCACAAATTCCCCTTTTATATATAGAGATAAATGAAACTGAAACTGAGTACCTGGTGCAGTAAACATCACCACTAGGGAGATTAATGGGGCCGGGCGTGGTGTTGGCCACCTACCCCCTTGCTTGCCGTGCCGGCCTTCATAGGTGCTCGCAAACAGCACTTGCCCCGACAGTCTGTCAAGGCTACAGTCTGTCAAGGGGATATTTTTCTGTCTCTGGCAGTAGTTTGAGGGAGCTGGATAAGATGCAAAAATGACTCACAGGAGGCGAGAGAGCCAGAGCAGAACGCTCGACAGCAGACACAGGCAGATCGTCACTCATTCCGTTTAGCGCTCAACGTTCGTTTAACGTTTGTTTAAGATTGGCTGTGTCGTGCACCCCCCCCAACCCCCAGTTTTCGCTTAAATAATTGTTGCTACTCACCGATTGTGTTGAATGTTTGTATGTTTGAACGCGTTGTTCGGTGTAACAATCGGATTTATTTTCTCAGTTCACCAGAAGCAACAACAAAAAATCCTGATTTTCATTGACACGACGACATTGTGAAGTAATTAAGCCTTTGGCTAAAACGTCCAAATTAATCGTGCGACCCAACAGACCAATCATTATCAGCCATGTTCACTCCATCGCTAGATGAAAGTCTCCCAAAGCCACCGCCATTTTCTCTGCGAGTCCGCGATGTTCATAAATCCACCTGGCGGCACCCACGCAACAAGACGCTTTCATTGCTCCATCTCCTCGGCTGGCGTTACTCTTGGATACGTACCGGACTTGTGACTCGAGCACGCTGTGCCAGCATCACTGACTAAATGGCAGTCATGAAGTTGTCGTTTCCCCACAACGGAAACATTTGTCCGGGATAAAATATGGCGCAACAATGTTTGGTATAGAATATCTGCCCAATACAGCACTCATTTGTATTCGCCAAAGTGCATTTCAAAACACGAGCAGCTTTTTGTTTAAAAATGTATGAGCTTAACTGGAGAATGGGTCTCTGGCTCATTAAAGTGCACGGGTGAAGTCATTCATGTTTTAAATGTTTTAAAAACAGTTTGGAGGGAAAGATACGCCTATGAACTTTCATCAATCGCCTCCCTTCAAGGCAGATCGTAATTTGTAAATGCTAAAATAAATATGAATAACAACACAACGGCTGGAGGAAGGCTGCACCGGTAATGCAAGTTTCGCTGACCATATTTCACCACACTGGTCAATGCGGGTTGGTGAAGTCAGGATTGGAGGCAGGGGGAGGGTCCGGGTGTACAGGGCCGGTGCAGATGTCACAATTGATATTAGCTGTGGCTGGGAATTGAACTCAGGTTGGCGGGTTCATAGCACAATGCGCTAACCACTATGCCACCGCTCCATTCGAGATAAATATTAATTCCACATGAATGCTAAATTTCGGTATTAAAGTTCACAGTGGGATTATACATTTCAGCGCGATTTGCAGGTTTTGGCTGCATCAAAAGCGTGACAAATATAATAATTCAGTAGTGCCGATTTGTCGCATAATCATTCAAACGTTGCCTGGCTTTGGGTTTACACGTTTGCTCTTTGGCATGTCTAGTGGTGGAAATGCACACCACGGCAGGGTTGGTGGATCACAAAGGGACAGAACCCGTGGGGTCACGGGATAGCGGTGTCGTAAGCCGACTGCTGACCAATCCGTGCGGAGTTTTGAGCGGTATCCCCTTCGTGAATAATTCAGGCAACTCCCGCTTTCAATTATACTAATTAGGACATTGGTCAAACACTCAAATAAGGATCTTAAGAGGCTTTCCAGGATTAAAAGAAGAGTTATTTAGTGAATATTATATTACATCACTTGGGAGTAGCTCTCCCAGAGGTCAGGGACCTAGGTAAATAAATTCACCTCCACGTTAAGTTGCAGTGAGTGTTAGCCCATCGGCCCGAAGGCTTGTGATCAGCAATAGCCTTATTCTTTGGGTCTTTTGGTAAAGTCACGGAGATAGGTTCAAAGAAAATAACTAAAAACTACGACGTTTTCGATCGCAACATGAGAGGTCGACCGCTCGTGTTGCGATCGAAATGTCATAGTTTTTTGAAAGCTATAAGTCAAGCAATCGCCTTGCCAGTTTCGCAATCACGATTGGCGGCACCCTGTTCAGTGAAAGTACCTGGGCACCGGGACGTTGAGATACTGTGAGCGCAGACCTTACTCTGGTCGGTTATCGATATTTTCGAGATTGAAAACTAATTTCTTCAGAACTGCTCTTTTTGCGTTTTAGCTTGTTGTACTTCCCCCGCACCTCCCGATTAGCACGGTTGGCTACGTTTCGGTTGCGAAAGAAGCTCAACACACAAGACTGTGAAAGAGCCGAGGGACCAAGCAGCAGCAGCAAAAAGGAAGTTGTGGAAAGGTGTGGACGCATCCACAACATCGGCCGGACGTGACCATCTCCTGCCCTTGATGATCTATAATAATCAAACGTCACAAGGCAGCTGCCGGCTAGGAGGACGGGGGGTGGGACGTGGGGGGGGGCACCTTGACCACAGGTCCGACTTGAGTTTCCATCTTCTAACACAATCCGTTTGTGTGACACTTTTAATAGCGACCGCGAGCCAGAAATCAGTCCGCCCCGCGTGTATATATATATTTTGAAAGGCCCTCTTTCAACGCCTCCTAAAATAGGTGAATTTATGAAGTGGGTATCGGCTGATGTCATCGTCACGGGAGGGGGTGGGGACAGAGCCCCCTTACAGTACGGGTCGGCGGGTTTAAGAGCCGGAGCGGGAAATAAAAACATAACGACAACAAAGATCCAGAGTGGGGTGGCTCTACCACTCTGGGGCGATTCATGCAAATCATCGGCGAGCTTCTTGCTCGCCGGCGTCTCTGCTGTGTGGTGCAGGATTCAGTTCATTTGTTGTCTTCTGTTTGGTACAGGATTTAGTTTTTTTTTGTTGGCGTCAGTCCCGTGAGAGGAAGTTTTAATTTGGAACTCTCGCGGAGCAGCCCATCGCCCCCATGTTAAGAGACTGGCTGCCCGCGGAAGGTGACACTGCAGAGCTACAGTGAGAAAAAAAAGTATTTGATCCCCTGCTGATTTTGTACGTTTGCCCACTGACAAAGAAATGATCAGTCTATAATTTTAATGGTAGTGTTATTTGAACAGTGAGAGACAGAATAACAACAAAAAAATCCAGAAAAACTCATGTCAAAAATGTTATAAATTGATTTTCATTTTAATGAGGGAAATAAGTATTTGACCCCCTCTCAATCAGAAAGATTTCTGGCTCCCAGGTGTCTTTTATACAGGTAACGAGCTGCGATTAGGAGCACACTCTTAAAGGGAGTGCTCCTAATCTCAGCTTGTTACCTGTATAAAAGACACCTGTTCACAGAAGCAATCAATCAATCAGATTCCAAACTCTCCACCATGGCCAAGACCAAAGAGCTCTCCAAGGATGTCAGGGACAAGATTGTAGATCTACACAAGACTGTAATGTCTTCTTTGTTCTTTCGGTAAAGTCACGTGACTTTACCGAAAGAACCAAGAAGATGAATCCCTGCAGTCACGAAAGCTTTAAATCCAAATTTAAGGCTGTAATAGGCTACAAGACCATCGCCAAGCAGCTTGGTGAGAAGGTGACAACAGTTGGTGCGATTATTCGCAAATGGAAGAAACACAAAATAACTGTCAATCTCCCTCGGCCTGGGGCTCCATGCAAGATCTCACCTCGTGGAGTTGCAATGATCATGAGAACGGTGAGGAATCAGCCCATAACTACACGGGAGGATCTTGTCAATGATCTCAAGGCAGCTGGGACCATAGTCACCAAGAAAACAGTTGGTAACACACTACGCCGTGAAGGACTGAAATCCTGCAGTGCCCGCAAGGTCCCCCGGCTCAAGAAAGCACATATACATGCCCGTCTGAAATTTGCCAATGAACATCTGAATGATTCAGAGGACAACTGGGTGAAAGTGTTGTGGTCAGATGAGACCAAAATGGAGCTCTTTGGCATCAACTCAACTCGCCGTGTTTGGAGGAGGAGGAATGCTGCCTATGACCCCAAGAACACCATCCCCACCGTCAAACATGGAGGTGGAAACATTATGCTTTGGGGGTGTTTTTCTACTAAGAGGACAGGACAACTTCACCGCATCAAAGGGACGATGGACGGGGCCATGTACCATCAAATCTTGGGTGAGAACCTCCTTCCCTCAGCCAGGGCATTGAAAATGGGTCGTGGATGGGTATTCCAGCATGACAATGACCCAAAACACACGGCCAAGGCAACAAAGGAGTGGCTCAAGAAGAAGCACATTAAGGTCCTGGAGTGGCCTAGCCAGTCTCCAGACCTTAATCCCATAGAAAATCTGTGGAGGGAGCTGAAGGTTCGAGTTTCCAAACGTCAGTCTCGAAACCTTAATGACTTGGAGAAGATCTGCAAAGAGGAGTGGGACAAAATCCCTCCTGAGATGTGTGCAAACCTGGTGGCCAACTACAAGAAACGTCTGACCTCTGTGATTGCCAATAAGGGTTTTGCCACCAAGTACTAAGTCATGTTTTGCAGAGGGGTCAAATACTTATTTCCCTCATTAAAATGAAAATCAATTTATAACTTTTTTGACATGCGTTTTTCTGGATTTTTTTGTTGTTATTCTGTATCTCACTGTTCAAATAAAAACCTACCAATTAAAATTATAGACTGATCATTCTTTGTCAGTGGGCAAACGTACAAAATCAGCAGGGGATCAAATACTTTTTTCCCTCACTGTACTTCTGAGATGCGTTCACGTGACCCCCCCCCCCCATGTCCACACGAGGGGCACTGCACTCTCCTAGATTTGTCTGTCACAAGGCAACCAAATTAAATGAAAACAATTATTTCCCAGAGCTGGAATATTTTTATTCCAGATGAAGTAAAAAGAAAATACGTATGAGATGGATTTTCTACTTCTGTGTTTGGGTGACCGAATCCATCGCACTGATTCATTTGAAATCTAGATTATATCTTCAATGGAAAACAATGAATCCAGAGCAAGGGGCTCTTGGTGCACATGCAAGCAGCCCGGGTAAACATCTCCGATGACCGAAAGAGGCCTCGAATTTTGCGACAGCAGGACCGAACAAATAGCGCCATGGCGCGGTCACCTCGTGCACTTTGAAAGGTTTCACGGCAGAGGTGGACAGTTGGGTGGGCAGGAAAGTGGATGCCTCTATCCCCTGGGCCGAGGAGGTGTGTGTCCATGTGTGAGAATTTGGAAACACTGCGAAGTTGAATGTTCAAGACAGCGGGGCGGTAGCATCACGCGATTGGCTCTTCGCGACAACATCGCCAACTGTGTGGGACGGGAACCAACGCAGCCTCGATTGCGAGTGTGGCGACTCTCACCGAAGTCTCCCGTGTTGTCCACGTGTTGTCCACGTGCGCTGTAACAGGATCAAGCATGGTGATGATATTTTGAATACACATGCCTGTGTGTTCGAGCATGGATCGAGCTTCGTATCGTTAAAAATCGGTCGATTCCCGTGACCTTTGGATCGTTAAAAACATGTCGATTCCCATTCCAGTATTCCTTATATGGACAACGCCACGCCCAATTACCCCATATATGGGCCTAAATCATTAACATAACTTATCATTCATTCTGTCGCGGAGCTATTTAATCCTGATAATTGTTTTTTTACCCTTCTATCTGGCAACAAAACTGACACCTTTTTTACGAGGAGTCATGTTTGCATACACCACAATACCTGCAGTCATAATGCAAACAAAAAACATAACTCTGATAATGTATGCATTGTCCTTGAAGTTGATTGGTCCACACCCGAGACAGCTTTCCTTAGAGCCTCGTCTCACATGGGTTGGACCAGATGACGCCAAAAGGCGCCTTTCAACTTCAAGGACAGTGCATATATTATCAGAGTTATGTTTTTGTTTGCATTATGGCTGCAGGCATTGTGGTCTATGAAACATGACTCCTTGTAAAAAAAGGTGTCAGTTTTGTTGCCAGATAGAAGGGTAAAAAAACAATTATCATATTTTTTACTGGCAAATGAGGTTCCAATGGTGTAAATCATTTAATCTTGTTGCAGCGCTGTATCCCCATTAGGGGGTTGGCTACGTATGGTGCGAAAAAAGTTCAACTACATGGGTCTCGGTAATCTTTGTTTTGTTTTGTTTGCTATAGGTTTGGCGTCCCGACCACGGTACATGGCAGGTGCTTTTGTCATTCCCCGGTGATTATTGTACTTAAAAGTACAGATTGCTGTACTTAAAAGCAAGCCGGTCGCAGGCACTATGGTTAGAGTGCTCAGCTCGTAAACAGAAGGTTCCAGTAAAGGGTCAACTCAGCCCATCATCCCTGCCGAGTCGATACATTCAGTACCACTTTGCAGGAAGTCAGCAGTCGTTGCCATACAGAGATAACGTTCGAACGGTCCTCGTCATAGTCATGTGGAATTTACAACCACTGGCTCAGAGCAATGCAGCAAAAGCCAAAGTTGCACTGTCCGTCTATGCTCCCATGTCTATGCAATCTGCGCCGACCAGCGTCGTGGGATATGCTCGAGTCACAAGCGTTGGGGCGGCCCTAGTCCAGCAGCAGATTGATTCCCGGCCACGGTCTCAACTGATCGTGGCCCCCTCCTCCCTCCCTCCCCCCGATTCAACAACCCTCACTGACCATGGCCATGAAAACGAGACTCGGTGAGATGATTTTACTGGGAAAACAAGCGAAACAATAGCAAAATATAACAGCAACAGTCGCAATACCAAGAGGGGAGGAAGTGTTTGTTCAGAACGTGGCCCTCGGTTATAAAGAGCTGCAGTCCAGAGAACGCGCAACGAACTGGTGCGGAGTATTGGGACTGTGACTCGGCACCCACGAACTTACGGCTCACGAACCCCATCGCAGTTGACGAGAAGCCACATGGGGACCGAGTTATTTTTTCTTTCTACGAGTGTTCAATTGTTTCTTTCTTTTCTTTCCCCCGCAGTGGACGGCAAAATAAATAAAATCGCCGACACGAACCTCCCACGGAAGCACACATCCGCAATCCCATTGACCGCACAAACAACCGCCCCAAGCGGACGTGATTTATACGCGTTTCGTCTTTCTCGAAGGACGCTAGCCCTGAATGGAGTGCATTGGAGTCGATTCTGTCGGCGGTAAATACGTCCAGCTTCAGTCTCCCACGAACAAACGCACGGGGAAAATGTCCCAATGCAACCAATTAGCTGCCAAACACATTTACGTATTTTTTTTATTTGGGTGGCTGGGGCAGGCAAAAACAAAGACAAAGGTCCCCCGTATAGCCTTAATAGATTGTTGTGTGGGAATCGAACTCGGGTCGTCGGGTTCATAGCGCAGTGCGCTCACCGCTTCACCACCGCTCCCCCCGGCGGGGACGGGGTGGGGATTGGCACACACTTGGCCAGAAACGATGCTGGGTGCATTGTGACGTCACAGGACCACAAGCAAGACTTGGCGACAGCCTGGAGAGGTCTTCATCCAGCAGCGAATTGATCATGGCTGATAAACGCGTGTGATTGTGCTGGGTAGAGTGAACGGCTCGCGGCCGCATGGTCAACAGTTAGAATCCTGGACAGGGTCGATGCAGCTCCGTGTCGTCCCTCCGTGGCCGGCAAAATGGGCACTGCCTGTTCAGCCTCGCACCATCTGATGGGAAGTCACCGTGGATCCTGTCATGGCAATGTGGAATTTCCACCACCGACACGATACCAACATGAGCACCACCCAATGCTCACCAATGCATGGGGCAATGTTGTACTTTGACACTGTGGTTATGTTGGTTCATGTCGGGAGCTGCCGTGGTGTCATGGTTAGCACACCGGACTTGCAATCTAGAAGACGAGCGCACTTTCAGATGCGCTTCTGCGGCCGTCTGGAATGCTCTTCCTTCTGATATTAGGAAGCCACTGGAGCTACATACTTTTAAATTATCTGGATTGAAAACTGATATGGAACTGCTTTTTGTGTTTAGTTTCTTGTCCTTCCGCACACTTCTGGTTAGCACGGTTGGCTACGTATGGTGCAAAAGAAATTCAACATACTACATTCACAATGGGCCCGGTTTTGTTTAATGCCCCCATTATTTCTGTCCGCCCAGCAATACAAATGGGTCTTCCTCTTCCTCTTTCGTTGGGCTGATGTAGATGCAGAGCAACAACGACAACTTCACATCCAGGTGGTCAAGCGAGATAGCCGCGTCAGGAACAGCGGAGTGTGTGAATGGGTAATGCACAGTCAGTCGGTGGGGGTCAGGTGTGGGTGCTGCTACCTCTTCCAAGATGTCTGGCTGAGCGTTAAGTGAATAAGTTGTCATGTCGGTTTGTTCACTGCATTTACTTCACTCTTACTTAGATAAAATTGAGTCTCATTGAACTTCGGTGGCAAAATATCTTCGTTAATTTCATGGGTGTTGACAATATTTTACTAAATACAGAAAACACACACGCCGATACAAACGGTCCTCGACTTCTGAACAAATTCGTTCCTGAGACCTGTTCGTAAGTCGAACGGTTCATAAGTCGGAACAGAATAAATACCCATACGGTCAGTGTTATAAAATGTTTTCGGTTCAACAAAAAAGGGAAGCATTGTTAAACTCATATATAAGAAAAAATAGTGGACATTTGCATGCAATAAATACTGAATAGTAAACAAAACATAAACTAAAGGAATATTAATAGGAAAAAATAAATATTTTATTTGCACTTACCTTGATACTGGCGTGCGCGTGAGCACAAAGACACAGACACACAAACTGTAAATCATTTATTTACAGTTTTTAATATATTATTCATTATGATTTTTTCAGACATTGGCAGCACAGTATTAAAATTACACAATCATTTTCGTGGTGCCTTTAATCCATTAGTTTTATAATTATTTTAAATAGTTGTGTAAAGTTGCTATTACGGTATGAAAAATAAATATAACCCGTAAAAAAACAAAGTTTTTCACTATAAATCCTTTATATGCGTGGCAGCGAACTTAATATAAAGGATTTAAAAATATATTCGCCTGTGGAGGACGCGGGGATCGATCCCGCGACCTTTGGCATGGGAAGCGAGGGCGCTACCAACTGCGCTACTCCACCACGGCCTGTGGAGGGGTTACGCTCTGGGCTCTTACACTCTGACGTTCAGTCAAAGCCATGAATGCGTTCTATTTGAATATATGTAAAATAATTTTTTTTTGCCTAAAAAGTGTAAAATTTTGGGAATTTTTTTCACGAACAATAATTGTCTGGCACAACGAGTCTGTGTGGAAAATGTCAGCTCGATTGGATCACGGGAAGTGGGTTAAAAAACGACCGAAAGATTTGCACGGTCCTAAGCAAGCAAGCAAGCACGCGAACTTAATATAAAGGATTTAAAAAGACAGGCGTTTGTCGAGCGGACTGCGGTTGAATAACGTTTAAGTCGTTTTTATTCGTACGAGAAGTACAGCAAAGCACAGAAACAAAAACGATAAAATGTGAAACACAATTACAAATTCATGGGAATACATTTGAATTCATAATTTTGTGAAAAACGTCACATTGTGAAATTTGATGTCCTGTGGTATCATGGCAAGTCGAGTCTTAACAGCAGGACTGAGACCTTGACCAATATATACTGACCTTGTACGAGTGGGGACAGCAAGAACCACACTTATACATCTGTCGGTAACCTTCCATGCAAAGGGGTCATCTCTCTCTGTAGTAGGTAGAGAAGAGTAACTCATTAGGCCGCACCTTAAGCCTCACTCTGAATTGCACCGGTAGTCCGCTCTCAAATACAATCTCACCCAAGTCACGAACGCTAGCTAATCAAAAGTGCACAGATAATTAACATTTATAATCGTGTACATAAACTCACTCTGTTCACAAATTTTAAACCCAGTAGTTTCTGTATATATATAGTCACTCTATTTTTCTTTTATATATACGATAGTTGTTTTTAAATAGATTAAATTTATTTTTGTACCCTGTGCGTTAAATTCCACACGACACTTTTTGGGGCATTCAAGTTTCACCGCACACTCAACAACATCTGCCACGAACAATGACACACAGACCCCCCCCACACACACAGCCACTCAACCATCGTGCGCTTACAGCGGATTTTTTTAAACTCCTTAGCAAATCGTCGTAAAGTAGAAGCTGGATATAAGCACACCTACCACATGCTCCGTTCTGATGTAAGCAACACACGTTTTTACATTGTCACGCTGGTGGGCGGAAGGTTGTTGTTACTACGATTTTTTTGCCGAGGGAATGCCTCCAGTCTCAGGAATCGTTTTCAGGAGGGGCCTCACAAAAACATCTTTACAGCAGGAGGCGATGTTACTGCTGTGCGCACAGTCATCACACTTTGAGCAAATTGCCGTTTCATTTTTCAGCATTAAGATGTTTGGTCAATCCTAGGTGCACTAAATTGTATGGGGTTGTTTTTTGTAAATATGGGAGGAAACCGGCGAACCCGGAGGAAATCCACGCAGAAGAGCGGGGGAGAATTTAGCAACTGCACACAGAAAGGCACCCCGAGTCGGTGAATCGAACCCAGGAATGCTGTGGGCCACGAGGTTACCACTGGGCCACCTTGCCGCTCAGGGTGAATGGCAACATCTGATGCAAACACGCTACTGTGGATATAAGCACACGTGGCCTTGCTCCGAAGGTAGTTTGGTTATATCCAGCTTCGACTGCATTCACAAAGCTGACGTTAGACGGCAACATGAACACATCCATGAACACCGTGTGAGCGCGACGGATAATCTGTGGTTTGTCTTCTGGTGAAGCTGTAATATATACGGGGTGCGGTGTATTCGTCATTCTCGTGTGTTTAAAGTATATGCAAATAGTGTATGCAGAACATCTTTTCTATTGCAAAACTACTCAAAAAGGAATTAGCCCAACACCCAACGGATCTCTCCCGAGTTGACCGAGATTCAGCGTGTATCTTTTTCTAATGGATAAAAATGTCACGTGATAATAATTCCCACTGTCATTTTGCGAGAGTCTGACGAAATATCTCTCCGATGCGTCTGTTAGTGTCTTCGCGTTTTAAGTTTGTATTCCACGTGCCGAGAGCTTCAACAGAAACTGAATTGAAGGTGTTCAAGGAACAAACCCGTTCCTGAACAGCCTCCCAGGGCATGCGAAACGTTGGACATCGTACCGGACAACATGCGGTCCAAACCCGAAAACCGCATCGGGGAGACATGACATCATAAGTCAGGGCCAGCAGCGATTGCGTGGATGTCTTAACCACGCTGGTACATATCTCGTCTAAATCCCTTCAATTTGCTCTGAGAGCACCAACTCGTTCTATCCTATCTGCACACAACCACTTAATAAATACACACGGGTCTCTACAACAGGAGAGCGCTCGGTGTACCCGGGGTCACAAATACTTATTTCATTTCAAGCCAAGGTCCTATAATTACTGAAGCAAGAGCCCAATGAGATCCATTACCTTTTTTACGCAAGGGAGACCAACTTAGTAGTGACACACACACGCCATTTTATACGGTGATTCTATTAAAACTTTTGCTAGCAGATTTTTTTTCATTTAAAATTTTGACTCACGTTATGGTCTGGGCACATAACGACCTCCTCCTCCTGTGCGCGATGATATCACAAGATGATTAAAACCCGATGATGCACCTTGGTAAATTAGCAGACTGTGCAAACTAAGCCAATGATTTAGTAACACCACTAATTCCACGGAGAACTGGTTATCTACAGGGGCGCATTTGCTATGCAGCAATGGGGGCGGTAGTCCCAAAATAAACAGATAAATATTACTCTACCCTCAACAATGTCCTCGGTAACACAATGCGGATTCTGTAAACCGCTTGCAGACACTGCCAAAGGCCCAGGGCCGGTTTACAATCGTGGCGTGACACACAAAAACTAAAAATCATTGTGGGATCGCGCGCGTCATGAGAGTTGGGGGTTTGGCTTGCGCCCATCCACGGTTCGACCTATAAGCCCAGCGGTTATCCCTGTGCCTAACAGTGACAGTTCAACACTAACCCCAAACTACACAACTGCACTGTATAAAATGTAATATTATACAGTGCAGTATCAACTGTTGGAGGAAGGCCTCCCCAAGCCTTTGTCATAGAGGTTATCTGACTGTACTTTACCATGTGGGTTAGTGAAGAGGGTGCCGAGCGACCGGTGCAGCTATAACTCGCCACTGACGTTATCGGTGGCTGGAAATTGAACTCAGGCCACCGAGTTCATAGTGCAATGTGCTCACCACTGTGCCACCATTCCACCCCAATCACTGCAATACAAAAATTTCAAAACACATTTATGATGTCACTCCAACGCTTCACAACATTTGGTTTGGATTTGATCCCTTTCACAACCCATAACCCTACCCCTAACTATAACACTTTACCCAATCCCAAACACCATCTTTCATTGCAGCAATTAATCTACAATGCATTGCAGTTCACATTCCAAATATTATTGCAAGATAGTAATATTGTGTTTACGTCCATCATCCAATGAAACGTGGGTCTCATTCATAAGCAGTGCCTCACCAACAGGAAATGGATATTACACCACTATCCCACTTGCAAAACCTCACCCCCAATTAGATGACACTACGTGAGAACGCGGATTTGTAAGATAATGCAATGTCCAGGGAGGCGCGGCGGTGACTCATCCTCCGTGGCGTAAAAGGATGCGGTCACGGCTCTCACGTACACACGAGGCAAGATTTGCAAGTCGGCTCAAGCGATGAGCTGCAGTGGCAGGTCATGGCTCCAGGTTGCAGTTCTCCTCAATCCGGAGCTACAAATAGAAACCAATGGAGACGTTCTCAACTACATTGGCTGCCCTGTGAGTCATTGGCAGAAAATTCCACATTCGCCTGACAGGCGCCGTCCCTGGTACGACAACCTCCGTTGCGATTCCTCACACACAAAGTGACGTCCGTTTTGTCGTCGCGTCCCAACCAGGATTTTAACCTCGAGCGGTACAAGACGACTGCTCCGCGCATAAATCCCTGCCACGCCGAACGATTTGCACCGAGACGTGCCTACGCACGCCCTAACTTCACACAAATTCGCTCACGAAGGTAACACAAGAAGCAGTCTAATCAGATCAGGCCATTAATAGCAATCAGCACATTTTCAGATACTGATTGCTGCCCGGCTCACACTATTCCTAGGAATGTCTGCAACTTTTCCCCGCCGCGATCTCGCCACGTCACCCAATCAGATCGCCGTGCCCCCAGCCGTTTGTAAATGCTGTCTGGATAGCGCTAATGGACCTCGTTAGCGGGAGAGGCATCATTACCAGCGGGCACGAGTGCGTGCTTCACCTTGGAAACCAGACTGACTGCGCGGTACACACACACAGCGCTATTTCTAGACGGGGGGGGGGGGGGGGGGGGAAGCAGCAACCCGGTCGCGTCTGTCGACAAAACTGACCACGCGAGCGTGACGCGTGACGAGCAACGCGCAAGATGTGGCGACGTTTTTAGCAGAGCGGCACCAGCGAGCGCTTCGTTCCTGCGAATCTCGCAACAAGTTCTCGGCAGTCACCGTGATGACGTCACAACACGACGAGGCGCACACGGGCTGCTCAAGTTCACGAAAAACTGTCGCCCTGAGTGAGTGCCACATTTCACCATCAGCCCACACATCTGCCTCCACTTATGCAAGACACTCTCACGTTGCAAACTCTCTGAAGCCACGGTATTAAAATTGTAGTTCCTTGCAATTTGCCTACACATACGAAGCGCTGTGGCAAAGCACCCGAATTACAATAAGCTGAAGGTTGACTCAACCCCATCATTTGTCCAATGGCGATAAAATGAGCACTATGTGCAAAGTCATCAATGGTGGTCGTCCTGTTGAAAGACTTGACCTGGCCAAGAATGTGGAATCTCCATCAATTGCTCAGGGCAGCTAATAGAAGATGAGTACCACCCTATGGTAGTTTGCGCAGGGAGGCACCGATACTTTTTGTCTCGGTCATTCAAAATAAAAAAAAACGGTTTACGTTGAGTGTAAACCGTTTCCTTTCACGACCCTCTGAAAACTGTGTAGCCTCTTGGCCCTGGGCCTATGTGATGTTTTGCTAAACAAGACGAGCAGATCGTCGTCCAATACATCTGGTCAACATGGAAGAGTCGGCCAAGAGCTCCCTTGAACGGAGGCTCTTCCGCCAACAGTTGTAGAGCAAGCAATTGCAGGGCTCCACTTGTACTTAGTATACAGCAGATGGGACCTACTGCGGGAATGTCCCCAGCCTGTACCATTCGTGCATCCCTGTTGTTCTGCACATTCGAGTCATTTAAATTCGTCCCTGGCTCACCACTTTGGATAGATAATAATTCTGATGTCCAGAGACAGTCGAGAGCACTACCGCACTTATAATTAAATGCTAAAGCATGCAGCAGAGAGCCTAACGTGGCGCCCACTTAAAGCCTGAAAGGCTGCAGATCTTTCCATGTATTTCATTGAAAAAAAAAAACTTGTAACGTATTCGGCAGGAAGCACTCAAGAGAAAGGACGGTCCTCACTGTCAACTGCTCGTTGTTTTCATCCAAAAGATGTCCCAGTGGTGATGGGCACAACGCGAGTCCAATCATTTATTAATGAGATTTAGGCTCTGCGCTAAGGCATGAGCACTGCACGGCTTCGCTTCCCCATGAAAGTTTTATGTCGACTCCACTACAGTAAGTAGTCAAAAGATTGGCGTTCTGCCGGCAGGCCAGAGGATGGAAATTCAAGATGCGAGCGTCTCCGCCATGGCCCACGCACGCGGATATTTTAGACACGCGAATAAATAAATCACAATCGTGACATCAAACGCACGCAGTGCTACAGCCAATCTGGATCGGGCGAAGACTGTGGGTCAGATCGCCAACTGAAAGCAGGCTTTGCACAAGGCAGCCAATCAGCGTGCACACCTTGCCGATGAGATTCTACTACAGGGGGAGCGGCCTAGAGGGTATTTGGCTTACTCTTCCACGCTGGCTGACCGGACGTCTTGGAAGGCAGGATAGTACCCACACTTTAACCCTCTACACACGATCTGCAAAATCAACTTAATTGTGGCGTACCAATTTTATACTGCTAGGTGGAGAGAGGCGGAGGGATGTAAAGAGAGCGAAGATGAAATTGGTCCAAAATTATCAACTTATAAACAAATGCTACTGGCAAACATCAACGTGGAAAAATAACCAACAGGCTGACGGAAAGAATGTTATTTCCTTCAAGTGACTTCAACAAAATCGCCTTCCCTGACTTATTATTGCATAATAATCCAAAGGCAAAGAGTGAGATGTGTTATCTAAGGTTGCAATGCATCTGGGGCCATCTCGTCACCCTTAACGGACCCTGAACTAATGGACATTCTCATGGCGCGGCGCCAGTCTAACGGCCACTCGTCTCGCCGGCGCGCATATTGCTTAAGGCTGTACCAGACAACAGCCCCTTTGCTGTACGTGTACAACAACTTGAAATGTCGAGTCACTGGCGAGGCACATGAAAGAGGGTCGTAACACGTGCGTCCAGTCAATGGGAATCCCGGCCAAGTGATAGCAAAATGTATTGCGATCAAACAATGTGAGGGGGGGGGGGGGGAACCCACCACAGCAAATGCTCGCACGTAAGGCCGGGAAAGCCACGAGACACCCGCTCTGGAGACTCGGTGATTTCTTAGAGCATTGCTGGAGTGCACGTGCGCGCATCCCCGTGTCCGGTGTTTTTTTGGCTGCGCGCTTGCGTGTTCATCACGTGCGTGTTTACGTATAAAAATAATACCGAGGCTCATTCACCCGCACATGCCACACGGTACAGTGCTGGCCGTCTCCCTCTCTCTCGCAGAATGCTCCCAATCCTCCTGCACAAGCAATTCTCATTACTCAAACGTCCCCAAGGCACCGTCTCTCGCAACTTTGTCCAAGGCCCAGAATGTCCACCCACCCTGTGTACACGCGGAACACGCCGAGCCCATGGTAACTCGATTGTCCTGACAAGATAACCGGGTGATTTTCACCTTCCGACGGCTAAACGTCCACGTGTCATCTTCAATGGCGGCCCTGAGCCAGTGGTGGGAATTCCACATTCCTACGACGGGGACCAGTGTATTCGAAGAACTGCTGTGTACTTTCACCAAAGTGGTGCTATTAATTTTAACCAACCAGAAGGGATGACAATCCAACCACACCCCGACCGGAATTGTAACCCTTGACCTTCTGATCGCGACTGGGACACTCTCACCACAGTGTGAGGCGTTTCCATTACGCTCCCACCGCCCAAGTGTGCCACACGGAGAAGCTTCCATCGCCGAACTCTCAACATATTCGTCTTCATCATCATGAGCCATTGTCAATGCCACTGTTGGATGAAGGCCTTTCCACACCGTTGCCATCCCATCATTCCGTCCGGCGATGTGTCCTACCCCGAGCCCATTTAGTCCTCTTGTCAATGTGACGTCTCTGGTTTGTGTTTGTTCCCTGATCCACGTGCTCCTGTTGCTCATCAGATTACGGACACCAAAGTCAATATCGTTGAACATGGCTCCTTAATTTGACGTGGTTCCTTGCCCAATGTCAGCTGAAGGTTGCGGGTAACCGCCCGGCTACGAATATGATCACCGATGGACCCTAACCCAGGAGTCGGAAAGCACAATAAGAACAGCCATATTTTTCGAATTCGGTAAAAAAAAACTCCATATTTAAAGAGCTGCAATGCATGTGAATATGAGACGGTGGTAGTTAATAACTGACGTCACGAAGGAGTCCTTTGAAGAGCCGCATGCGGCTCTGCACCCACAGGGTGCCGACCCCTGCCCTAACCGCATCTCATTGGGAGCGTTAACTCTGTTAATAATGAGCTACAACCTGAGCCAGGTCCAATAATGAACTGTATTAAAACATGAAGGAATTTTACATGAATAAAATTTAATACGAAATTATGTATAATTTATAATGAGTGTACTATTTACCATCATAAAGATATATTTATCAAGTACATTATTAATATTTAACACCTGCGTGCTTTAACATTCGCCGCCATATTTATCTTTGCCTTTGTGTTGTCATAACAACTGTATCCATCTCACGTGATCACACGCAGCCAATCACATCGCTGTTGGCCATGGCAACACGGAGCCTTTTCCAGATTTTGCAACAAAGTTGCTGCGAGTTCCGGAACAGATGCAACATTATTTCTCCTCTTGATGCCACCCACAATAAATATAGCAACACAAACACACACTCCCATCATCATCATCATAGTTAGCCATGATCAATCCCCTGCTGGGTTGAAGGCCTGCCTGAGCCACCACCATCTCTCACAATCCTGAGAATGATCCACAGAGCTTCTCCACATGAACCGATTAACTAGACACTTGAACATTCCTGCAGAGAGGGTGCAGCTATATCGCTCTTTTACAAAAACGACCAGGTCACAAATGATAGCTCAAAGAAGTTGCTCATCACGTGGACATATATATCAGCCAAATACTGTTAAATATGCACGTTCTAAATGTGGAGGGAAAAACTGGAGGACCCGAAGAAAAATCCTCGCGATCACAAACTCTAGAGAATCAGCAGGCGTCATGGGTCAGGATTGAACCCACGTCCTCCTGCATAACTTGAGAGCTGGACAAGGCCCATAGAACAAACCATCAACACAGCCAACAACCCAGGAAGGAGGCCGTCGATAGGCACCACGGAAGCCGCTCCTCCCCCGGTATCCGTCATCTCATAAAGGGTGATTCACGTCAGAGAGTGCCTTTAACAACAACAAAACACATGTAAAAAATACATTTGGTGATCCTGCTGCGTTGGCAGTGGTGCACAAGCATAATTAATGAACAACAAAACGCCTCATATTCGCCAAAAACACTGCGTTAAAAAAGAACAAGTTTCCGAATCTCCTTCACATTACGAGGGAGAAAATATATCATTGGCGGAGTTGTGTTAAATGGCCCTTGGTAGCATATGAAGGGCCATTGTACCAAATGTCTCCTATTATATATATTATACTTTTTGGTTCTTTCGGTAAAGTCACGTAGGTATAAAATAAAATAAATCACGACGTTTCGGGCGCAACACAAGCGTCCGAAACGTCGTGACATTATTTTATTTTCTACCTACGTTACTTTACCGAAAGAACCAAAGAGTATGGATTCCTGCAGTCACGAAAGCTTCAAATCAAGATTATATATATTCTTTGAAGGCATTGTTATTGACGAAAGTGTTCTTTTAAAAGTAGGTTATTAAGGTGCTGGTGCTATGGTGGTGGCGGGGGGCTTAAATCAACGACAAAAATTAAAATCAGCCGGCGCGCCTCCAGGCTTGGGAATTCACCCACGACGTGCACATAATTTCATTATCCCGAGCGCGAAGTTCTCATCTCAGTGGGTATCTCCGACCTCCGCGAGGCATTTACGAATGGGCTGTCATTAAACTGCACATTATTGTTGAGGATTAAAAAATTTTGTTATTATTTGACTCTCTACTCAATTACACACCAATTGTGCTATCAGCATAGCATTTCGAGGACGTCGCTCCATTAGGTTTCGTTTCTTATGGACTTCCCTTTTGTGTCCGACACTGGTAGACCCTCAAGAGCTGGCCGCGACAAATTCCAGCACAAATATAATGTTCAACTGCTTTTGTGCAGTCATCAGTGATCGTGCTCTATAGTATCCTGCCATAGGAACGTGGAATTTCCACCACTGGCTCAGGGCCACCAACTGAGGGACAGTGCCCGCCCTATGCGTTTTTGAGTGAGGGAGACATTTTGACTTTGGAATTCGTGACCAAGTGCCCTTGTGATGGCTTTCCATATTACGGTGCTAGAGAAATTGTCATCATTATTATAAAGCTCACCGACCGTGACAATTAATTCCGCTCTATGTGGCCCCCTGGGGTTCAAACCAGGCCGGTAAGGGGAGGTGGCTCGATGCTTTGACAGATGCGTTAGGCCCCATGACAACCAGGCCAACTCGATCGTGGGTGTATCTCTTACCAAGCACATGCTGGGTACACTTGCAGTCACTGTTGTTGTTGTTTTCAATTGCAATATAATTCAATTTCGATTAGAGCATATCAATGCATCTACTTATATAGTCCTTTGGCCTTGAGGCCTGTTGGGGGGACGACCATTTCCTTTAATTATATCTCCTTGCAGTGCTCTTTCCGCTTCTCTCTAACCACCAACTGTCGTTCAACTGAGATAGATTTCACCCTGTCCAGTGTGTAATGTTTAACATCCAGTCAGAGCGTGATCTTAATTTTTCCCGAGCACATTGAAGTGTTATTAAGTTATCTGCAGAATACCTTTTATCCACATGATATTATGGGAAAAAAATACTCCCAACTCACATGACTACTGGTCAGTGCTCATCTCTGTTGGTGGTCCTGGACCAGTGGTGGCAATTCCACATTATCAAGACAGGGGCCAATTTATGCACAACCATTGCTGACTTCCCAAAAAACAGTAATCAAAAGTGTTTACATAGACTACAATTTAATACGTAGCTTTTTACAGCCATTAATATGATGAATGTATTTTTGTTAACAAGGCCTAACCCAAAAATCGATTTTAATAAACTACAATGACTTCAACGTGTCTCCCTGATCAATAAGGCAGTCTTAAACTCTCTTGGGAGGTTCAAGCCAGCCATATAAAAAAAAAAAACTCTACATTCCCCTGGTAGTGGCCATTCTCTCCATAGGGCAACCACAGACTGCAGTACAGTTTTACTCATTTCGCAGCACACACTGAAACAAGCTCAGTGATGTGACCATTCCAAGCCAATCTCGGCTCAAGGAAAGCAAGTGGCTTAGTACTACTGCTCCCATCCACTGTCGCTCTGCCGAGCTCTCTCTGCATTTTCATTTAATTGCTTCAGGTGTGTAAAGCTTTAACCCATAGTTTGTCAGACAGCACCAATTCAGAAGCGGTGTGTACAGACCAAGGTTTACGTGAACTCAGAAGCAACTGTGCAGGGTCAGCTTTCTCCATCGGAAATAAGGAGCTGTTGCACAGAGTCGTGGAACTCCTGAAGTGAAACTTCTCACTTGGCTCGCAATTTAAAGAGATATAAAATAAATATGGGACAGGGAAAAGGGTGGATAGAGTGCAGTGCATACCACGCCAAAGCAGTGGCGCAGTGGTTTGCGCACTGCGCTATAAAGCTGGTGACCCGAGTTTTCTGCCGGGCCACGGCTAACATCAGTGATGAGCGATTATCTGAAGCAGTAGTTGCCTTCCCTTCACAAACCAGCACGAGGTAACGGTCAAATGGACCCCTATGACCAACAGGGCGTGGGGAAGCCTTCATCTAGCAGGCGCTGACAAAGGGGTTGTAAATATTTTTTCAAGTAAAAATATATTTTTAAATGTTTTATGAACTGGTAGTAGATTTACATTCTCCTGGGGTTGCAGCAGCCATGTTCATTCGTGTTCAACAATTCACACAGCCGTGTCTCTTTCAGCAAGGAGCCTAAAAGAGCAACTCCTATCCCACGATCCTTTTGCTGTCCATTGTGTTGTGGTTAAGCTAGTTTCCGCAAATATGTGGTGCAAACATGGCCAGACCTATGCAATGCTCTGTCAATTTGGGCAGTTTCCTACCAGGTCCACGGAAAACTGCTTTTTGGCAACGTACGAAATGGAGCCACGAGCTTCAAATCTGTGCGATGTTGTTGTTACCAAAGCGTGCCGACTGTTGTTCTTACCAAAGCGTGCCGACTGTTGTTCTTACCAAAGCGTGCCGACTGTTGTAAATTGGTCCCTCAAGATCCTGTGATGTCACTCACAAAAATAAAATACCGATGCGGCCCTTGTTGTGCCCATGCCATAGTCCGGATACCAAATTTGAAAGTAAAATTCTGTTTCACGTACTGTATTTGTTAGGGACCCTTTCTGGAGGGTAACACCGAAGTCTCCCTTGCATAACGAGAAAACGTTAACTGAAAGAAGAATATGAAAGGGACGTCACCCAACTTCTGAATAAAGACACTGGTCGATGTTTGCCATCAACAGCTGTGAGCGATGCATCAGCAGATAATTTGCATTGGAATAGCGAATCTCGGTAGAGTATGAGAAGACAGATGGTCGGCAGTGGTGAGTAGCAGAGTTATGACCCCAGGTTTTAACCCCCTCACTCCCCGACTCAACCAGTTCCCTCTTCAGAACACAATTCCCTTGATTGATGGCACAACAGTGCGACGCAGCCAATTAATTCCATTAAAGATGCTGAACAATAAGTTGGCCGATCGATGGTGACATTTCTCCAATCCCTCCAGATGCCACGCACTGTAGCGCACTCCCAACAGCGCAGGGCTAAACGACCGTCATTCTGTACATTAGAGAAGAGGAGCATTGCAAGCTGCTCTACACACATCTCTGCTGCGGTACCGTTGCACGCGCCATCTCAAGTCGCAATACTCGTGTTCGCTTGATTACATTTTCTTACATTTGAAAAGCCCCAGTGTACAGTCTGCTCATTGTGCAGCGTTTATTCCACTTTCACCTCTCAGGTGAACACAGTGTTTGCACATTTTAAAGCTCCGAGCTCATAGACACTAAACTGCGCTTGTAGGTGTACTTAATCGCAACTGCAAAACTACGAGAAAGCCCATCACAACAGGACAATTAATGCAGGCTGGAAACAAGCATATAAAAATCACGCACACAAAGGTGTGCAGCGTTGTGCGGACAAAAGCACTCGTCCTTATTCAGAAGACCAGCTCCGAAGTGGCATATGTTGGAATGGCCACATTTTGTCAACTCTTACAGTTGGTTGTCTAAACGACAAAATATCCACACATTCAGTTCTTTGCAGCTGGTGGTCTGGATAAGGCTGACTGCTTGTGTACATACGGGGTACACGCGTGCGTGCGTGTGCGCTGTTACATCTCGGTGCACGCTCAAGCACAGTTGCTTGCATGGTGTTATGTTGCCGGAAAACGATTTAAACTTCAGTCGCTCGTCGGTGCATTGTCAAACATCGACAGTAGATCCCAATACCGGCGCAGTCTCCCTCGTTGCCGCCGCGCAGTCAAAGCGTGTGTGCGTTTTCCCGGATTAACAACATTAGCAACATTTTCAAACTACAGCAGTTGGCCGGCGTGCGCCTTCTCCACGTGCCCCCAAACCACCACCACACATCCCCGCGCATCCGCGGACGTTTAAAAAAAAAAGATGCCACTCATCCAGTTGTAACTTTGTCTTTTTTTACCTCTGCCATTCACAAGGTGATGGAGTGAGCTTTTCAAGGCAGCCTCCACCCCACCCCCACCACCTCCCCCCACACCCAGCATAGCAGGGCGGCTCGTTTTAAAAGCGTTCCTCTGCCATGGGCGCTAAATGTCAGAGCAGTCACTCAGGGCCAGTGCGCACTGCTGGGTGCTAAACGCAGCTCCCTCTCGTCCAGCAAGAAGGAGGCTGTCCTTCGGTCACCCTTCTAAGGCGGTGCAGGGCTTCTGCTCCAAACGTGAAGCTAACCGGGTCATTGGATATCACCCAAATTTTGGCGCGCACGCGCACATGCTGCGCAGGTCCCTTGCAATAGCCGGATGCAAGCCTTGGACATCTGGCCAACGGGATCGGCAGTGGTTCACACACACGCGCGCACACAGGCAAATGCATCCGACTCGCATCACAACTCGTACAGTTTCTCTCGTAAGGTCCCAGTATACAATCAAGTTGCCAAGGTCGTAGGGCAAGTGCCAGTGTAGCATTTAGAACACTACGGGTCCAAAATTAGAGCTGCAAATCTTAAGGTCACATCCAAATAGAGCGTGAGCAGATGGAGCGGTTGTGTCGACAATCTCGTGATAATGAATTAGGCTACGTCATATGCATTATAAAAGTGAATCTTACAATATGACAAAAATGCTAAGAAAAAGACGAAATGTCAATGCTAGGCTTAACTTTAGTGAAAATTACAGAGCAATGCATGCCTGGGCAGGAATATACCTGACAGTAACTGACCTGGCGAGTTTCAGTACAAACAAGCACACCCAAAACATACACCCAGACCAGTGTTACTACAGAATACAATTCAAGAACATACCACGTACTCACCATCACATGTACATACATACACACATAAATACACGTGGACGCACACAAACACCCGCTCACAACTGAACATAGCAAACACACACATGAAGGCCACATACATTTTCTCGAGCATAGAAGCAGCAAGCACATAGGTATGGGTAAATTCCAAGAATGGAAAACAAAATACATAAAAAAAACATGTAAGGAGCACACAACAGAGGGAGATGAATTTGAGGTATACAGAACGGGTGAGGCTTTCACTCAGCACTGCATTAATTACCAATGCAGCTCCTAATGATAATGAAAATGTTGGTTTTGCACTGCTGCAGCTGATGCTGATATTGGCGATTTCCATTGATCATTAGGGTTGCAATGGTTTACCTCCATCCAGGAGATACAATGACTTGCCGCGATTCAGGGCTGAGATTAGATTTTACTCAATAATTTATTACTTATTCCACGATGCGTCGTTTTTACCGTCTCGCTGGTATTATATTGTTCACTCCATTATTCCAAAACGTAATGTTTGCACATAATTTCAATATGAGTAACACAACACGTGAATCAGAAACATGGACGTTGACCCAGCAGAACAAAAGCTGAAACATGTGCACAGAAGCATGGAAAGGTGCATGCTTTTACTTACACTGCGTGGCACAAAAAATAAACCGCACAGATTACAGAGATAATGCATGTTAGAGGCACCATATTGATAAATTAAAAAGTAAACGGGCTCGGCCAGGACTTGTCACTAATTGGGATGATGGCCGGAGGTCGAGCCTAACGTCAGAGTCGCAGCCAAAGGAGGAAACGCCCGAGAGGACGTCAACCGTGGAGATGGGGGGGGGGCAATGGACCGTTGCATCGCAAGATGGTGGAGAAATAAGGACGGCTTCGGAGGCCTTCATCCAGCAGTGGCTCGATCATGGCCGATGAAAATTCCTACATATGCAATTCAACGCTTAGCTGGGGAGCCTTACAAACCAATATCAATCAATATGTTGTTACACCCCTAGCAATGATGATTTGCTTGATGTTGATAGGTCGCGAGGATGTTAAATGATGAAAATGGTAATGATGATGACGCATGTAGATATTACAAAAAAATGTTCACCAACACTCATGTTCCCCGAACATGGTACAGTACGCCCGTTATTAACCCCAGTTTGACCTCAGTGTTCACCCTATCTGGGTGAGTGAATTTCCCCACACTTGCATTTAAATGAACATCGTTGCCTGCCCTATGCCTCCTCCTAAGCCAACAGTCACAGTCCACACTGAACCCGACCCCACAATCACACGGGCGCCGTAACAAGCAACACACTGCCCATAAATAATCATCATCGTTGTCGTCGTCGTCAAAGCGACAGAACGCCACACACTGCAGAACTCGATGCGTTTCATTCGCGACTCCTACCTCTAGGACCCATAACCGGACCACCCTGGTCTGTGTTACCTCCCATGGGCACACGCCAACTGCAGCAGTTTAGCAGTTTACTTACACATCCTTTTGTCTGACTGATTACTATTTTTTCACGTGCAATAGTGTTAACAATTTAAAACCATGGGGTCAATTAACCACCTTACACAAACGGCTGTGAGCAAATCTCCAAAGCGTCGGTATAAAAATGGTTAATGGACCCAGGTGATCAATACTCAAAACCCAAAACGTATGCTGCCATTATCGAATTCCATTACGCTGAAAAAAAACCCCTTCCCGTCGTCCCCTCCTTGCGTCCCAAATCTCTAGCAGGCCCCTCAAATCCACCTTGGCCCTGTTGGATAATTTTCCCTCAGTCTGGGTCGCCCTCCTTAGGGCGCTCAAGGGAAAGGCAGGGGGAGGGGGCAGTGAGGCGTGCGATGCCACCGATGGCCCCTTAGCTGTGACCGGCACGGCCGCGCGGTCCATGGAGGCTACGGCTGAATTGACGACGGTGCTCGCGGTGGCCTTCAATCGACGATCCGCGAGCGGCGCCCTCGCGTCGCCTCCGCACGCCTCGCATCCTCCGAGTGCGTATGCGCACGTTCACACGTGGAAGTGACCCCGCAAATCCATCGGGGGGGGAGGGGGGGGGTCCTAGATGTAGTGAATCCACGAGTCCTCGTAGTCCCGCGGCGGAGACAGCTTGAGGCAGTGGCACCGCACGACGTAATTGGCGCCGCCGTTGTTGTCCCAGTACTGCTGACCCTTGGACACGAACAACACGGCGAACTGTATCAGCGCGCCTGCCTCCATGAAGGGCGGCGTCTTGATGGAGAAGCCGAACTTGTCCGTGTGGCCGTCGCTCGAACCCGGCACGTACGTCGCCACCACCTCTTGCTGCGTCGCCCAGCCGTTGAGCGAATAGCGCACCGACACAAACTTCTCAAAGTGCAGGTTAAGCACCCTAATGAGACCGTGCAGCCCAAGCTCCGACGTGACCACCAGGCTCTCGAGGGACACCTTCTGTGACCGCACGCGCTCCAGGAAGTCTGGCGTCGTGCCCGGCTGCTGAAACTGCGGCTCCAGGAAGCGGCTCTCGATCCGCTGGCTGTAGCCGAAGCGCGGCACGCTACCGCTTGCGCTGCCGCGGCGCAGCTGGGAGAGCACGCGGTTCGGGATGGACACCTCCTCGCTGTTGCTGTAGTGGCGCACGCTGATGAGGTCGAGCCCCAGCGAGTCGGCGAAGCGCACGCGCTTGCGCGTGTTGGGTGTCACCGTGCCGCTCGCCGCTGCCGCCTGCTTGGCGCGCACCGATGGTGGGGGTAGTGACTTGGCGCGCCTTCGCAGGAGCGGTAGCGACGCAGGGCTGTCCATCATGATGTAGTCGCACGGCCGGCCGAAGGCGTGCATCTCTGCCCAAGCGCTGCACGGGCCCTGTGCAGGCGCGACGTCCTCACCGCCGTGGCCGCCGCTGGGCCCGTTGGAGGCCGCCGCCGCCGCGGGGCCGCCGCCGTCGCACTCCTCTTTGGTGGCGCAGAGCGCCGAGCTCTCGTTGGAGAAGTGCATCTTCTCCAAGAGGTCCGACACGTAGCTCAGGTTGCGGGGGATGCTCATCTTGACGGGCCCGTTCGCCGATGCGGGCTCTGGCGCGGCGGGCACGGCGGTGTCGGCGTCGGCGTCGGAGGCAGGATCCGCGGCGGGGTTCTCGCTCGCTCGGTGGAGAGACGATGGAACACTTCGCTCCATTATCCTTGGGACCAAGTACATACATACACGTGTGCGCATGTACATACCCGCACGCACAACGACACATGCGCTTGTGTTCAAAAGCTCTGTGCGTGAACAAGGTGTTAAGATGTGAAGGTCGCATGAGTGGCATTGAACAGTCAAACAGGCACAGCTCTCAAAGGGATAGTGACTCTGGCCATGATTGTGCTGATGGCACATATCCAGGAGGGTTTTTAAAAGGTTTTTGAGAATTGCATACAGCAAAAGGTCACAAATTCACATGGATTACCGTCCTTAATGTTAATATACACAAGTCACATCAATGCCAAGTGAAACTATCACTGTATATGACCACTAAACTAAAGATTGGGTGTCAGAATAAGTGTGTGCCAAATATGTTTCATGTTAATTAATTATCAAAACTTTCTGACTCTCTCTCCAGAGATGCGTGGATGTCCACGTATAACCATTGTACATAGTTTACCCTGCACCTATGTGTGCACTGAATGTATGCATGGATGCTTTTGTGTACGTTGTAAAGTATAGCACGTGTGTGCTTATGTATGCAGTGTAAATATATGCATTTGTAGTATTTATGTGGGGCATTACCGTTAGTGACATGTACTGTGGGCATAGTGTATTACTACGTGTGTAGATAACACACTGGTTAGGTGTGTACATATGCCGTGTATGTGTTACTGCAGCTTGTATAGTGTACGGTGCGGTGTGTGTGGCGCGTGTATGCACTTGCCATGCATGAAGCGGTACACGTGTGTAGTGTAAGCATTCAATACATGAGTTTTGTATGTAGCGTTGCCACGAGCAAGGTGTGGTATGCATGGTGTATACAATGCAATGTCTACATCATCTGAACGTGACTGCATCTCAATACGCTGTACAGAGAGCGGCATGGATGTCATTGCACCTAAGGCAAAGATAATGGATTTTTCTTAAGATGTAGGGGGAGCAGGGTGCGGGGGAAGGAAGTTTGTTTTTGTACGGAATAAACACAACTGGGCAGATGGAATCAGATCATTAGCCTGGGCTTGACAAGCAGGTTGTGCCAGGAGACGTTCCAGACCGTGGGAACAGCAGTGGAGAAGTAGCGACCACCCATGGAATGTGTGTAGGTCGAATGGGGGAGGCCCCGGTGGATGAAGTGGCGAGCATGCAGACACAGAGAGGAAGTCGCCATACCCACCACCCACTTGCCTGTGCCAGTATTACACGGAAGCTGCGGGGGTATACGGACTTCCCGCCCACCCCACGTTTAACGCGCAATACGATGTACAGATAGAGTCTAGTCGTGGTGTTGACTGTGCTATGTATCTGTGTCGTGCGGGTGCATCAGTGTATGGGGTTAAATTCATACCTACGCAGCACACTTCTTACCATGCTGGCGCAGGGTACATCTGCGTTGTGTACCGTCTCATTACACGTCCCACGGTGTTAGTGAGGAGTATAAGAATCATCCAGCCCCGTGAAAGAAGAAGCCTGTAACACCTGTTATGCATGGTGGGTCGCCTATCCAAGTACTGCAGGTTGACCAGCGTGGTGAAGTATGGTTTAAACACCCCCCCCCCCCCCACGACCAGACCCTTCATCGAGCTGTGGAGTAACACGAACAAACTAACCCTGCGCACTCTGCATTACTGACGTGGCGTGCGCATGCGAGGTGCATTGCCATAGAGCGTCCCTGTGATGATCTTAGTAGTTGGTGCCCTGCACGTCCCTGTGATGATCTTAGTAGTTGGTGCCCTCCACGTCCCTGCGATGATCTTAGTAGTTGGTGCCCTGCACGTCCCTGCGATGATCTTAGTAGTTGGTGCCTGCACGTCCCTGTGATGATCTTAGTAGTTGGTGCCCTGCACGTCCCTGTGATGATCTTAGTAGTTGGTGCCCTGCACGTCCCTGTGATGATCTTAGTAGTTGGTGCCTGCACGTCCCTGCGATGATCTTAGTAGTTGGTGCCCTGCACGTCCCTGTGATGATCTTAGTAGTTGGTGCCCTGCACGTCCCTGTGATGATCTTAGTAGTTGGTGCCCTGCACGTCCCTGTGATGATCTTAGTAGTTGGTGCCCTGCACGTCCCTGTGATGATCTTAGTAGTTGGTGCCCTGCACGTCCCTGTGATGATCTTAGTAGTTGGTGCCCTGCACGTCCCTGCGATGATCTTAGTAGTTGGTGCCCTGCACGTCCCTGTGATGATCTTAGTAGTTGGTGCCCTGCACGTCCCTGTGATGATCTTAGTAGTTGGTGCCCTGCACTGCACTGTGGTGGTGTGCACCGTGCGTGCATCGTGCACGTGGTGACGACTGTGTGCAGGATGTCCCCCCCTATCGTCACCTGCAGTATTGTATCCATCTGTACTGAGCATGTGCAGTGTCTACTACTACAGTGCACATTGTTCCCATTTACCGTGACAGTAGTAAAGTACAAACCCTCCTGCACGCTCACCGCTATGCAGTACAATATTGCGAATGTGTAAACACACACACACACGTAGCATGTCATGTGTACATGTATCATGTCATGTGTACATGTATCATGTCATGTGTACATGTATCATGTCATGTGTACATGTATCATGTCATGTGTACATGTAGCATGTCATGTGTACCTGTATCATATCATGTGTACATGTAGCATGTCATGTGTACATGCATCATGTCATGTGTACATGTAGCATGTCATGTGTACATGTATCATATCATGTGTACATGTAGCATGTCATGTGTACATGTATCATGTCATGTGTACATGAATCATGTCATGTCTACCTGTATCATGTCATGTGTACATGTATCATGTCATGTGTACCTGTATCATGTCATGTGTACATGAATCATGTCATGTGCACATGTATCATGTCATGTGTACATGTATCATGTCATGTCTACCTGTACATGTCATGTGTACATGAATCATGTCATGTGTACATGTATCATGTCATGTGTACATGAATCATGTCATGTGCACATGTATCATGTCATGTCTATCTGTATCATGTCATGTGTACATGTATCATGTCATGTGTACATGTATCATGTCATGTGTACATGAATCATGTCATGTGCACATGTATCATGTCATGTCTACCTGTATCATGTCATGTGTACATGTATCATGTCATGTGTACATGAATCATGTCATGTGCACATGTATCATGTCATGTGTACATGTAGCATGTCATGTGTACATGTATCATGTCATGTGTACATGTAGCATGTCATGTGTACATGTATAATGTCATGTGTACATGTATCATGTCATGTGTACATGTAGCATGTCATGTGTACATGTATCATGTCATGTGTACATGTAGCATGTAATGTGTACATGTATCATGTCATGTGTACATGTATCATGTCATGTGTACATGTATCATGTCATGTGTACATGTAGCATGTCATGTCTACCTGTATCATGTCATGTGTACATGTATCATGTCATGTGTACATGTATCATGTCATGTGTACATGTAGCATGTCATGTGTACATGTACTGCATTATGACCGTGTCCATACAATAGACGACTACCACACACAACATCTGTATACGTGTGTAGTAAATGCAGTTAGCATGTAAATTGCATAAGCTAAACACACATTGCACATTACTCATAGAATGTGTAGTGGAGTATGCACCTATCGTGTATACCAATGAGTACACAATATTCACAAAGAATACGTGTGTGTTGCAGTATATGCACGTGTACATCGTATAGAGTATTCACAGAGAATCGAGTATGCAATATAGAATACTGTGTGTGCATATCCCGCTGCGCCTGTAGTGATTGCAGTCGTGTGTCACCACGTACATGGCGCGTCGTTTACATGACGTACGTGCGTGTGTAGCCTTGCATTGCATGCAGGGCTACACACACACGTACATGCTACATGTACACACACACACACGTGTGTGTACATGCTACATGTACACACGGGGCAAGGGGACCCACACTGACCGACACGGATTGAATCTTCAGAGCACCGAGGAGAGAGCCTCTCCGCTCACGCGCGTTCACCGGCAGAGCGTCCCCGTCGTCGTCATCGTCGTCAGTCTCTCTCAGAGGGGGCCAGGGGAAGTCGGTCGGACAACGACGGCGCTCAACTGCTCGCTCACGACTTACGTGAGGTCTCCGTTGATGGGCAGCATGGAGGGAAGCAGAGCGAGCGGGGGGAGGCAATGAGGAGGAGGAGGAGGAGACGGGATGGATGTTCCACCGGCGACAACAGCGACGCGAGCCCGAATGAAAATAAAACCTTCCAGCGAGATTCTCCCACGCAGCTGCGGCTCCTCCTCCCCCGACCACCACGTCAATTATTCAGACCCCTCCTCCTCCCCCTCCTCCCCCCCCTCCTCCTCCGACCCCTCCTCCTCCCCCTCCTCCCCCCCCTCCTCCTCCTCCCCCTCCTCCTCCTCCCCCTCCTCCTCCCCCCCCTCCTCCTCCCCCCCTCCTCCTCCTCCCCCTCCTCCTCCTCCCCCCCTCCTCCTCCCCCTCCTCCCCCCCCTCCTCCTCCTCCCCCCCCTCCTCCTCCTCCCCCCCCTCCTCCTCCCCCCCCTCCTCCTCCTCCCCCCCCTCCTCCTCCTCCCCCCCCTCCTCCTCCCCCTCCTCCTCCTCCCCCTCCTCCTCCTCCCCCTCCTCCTCCTCCTTCCCCTCCTCCTCCTCCCCCTCTCCTCCCCCCCCTCCTCCTCCTCCTCCCCCTCCTCCCCCCCTCCTCCCCCCCCTCCTCCTCCCCCCCTCCTCCTCCCCCTCCTCCTCCCCCCCTCCTCCTCCCCCCCTCCTCCTCCCCCCCTCCTCCTCCTCCCCCTCCTCCTCCTCCCCCCCCTCCTCCCCCCCTCCTCCCCCTCCTCCTCCTCCCCCTCCTCCTCCCCCCCCTCACCCCCCTCCTCCCCCCCCTCCTCCCCCCCCTCCTCCTCCCCCCCCTCCTCCTCCTCCCCCTCCTGCTGCTGCTGCCCTTCCTCCCGCCCCCGGCTCTCCCTTCCTCCTCTGACGTCACCCCCCTCCCTCCACCTTCTCGCCGTCAATGCCCCGGAGCCACCGCCAGGAGCGCTCTCGCCCCCCCCCCCCTTGGCCCCCCCCACCCCCTTGGCCCCTCCCCCCCACCCCCTTGGCCCCTCCCCCCCACCCCCTTGCCCCCCCCCACCCCCTTGGCCCCTCCCCCCCACCCCCTTGCCCCCCCCCCTTGGGCCCACCCCCTTGGCCCCTCCCCCCACCCCCTTGGCCCCTCCCCCCCACCGCCTTGGCCCCTCCCCCCCACCCCCTTGGCCCCTCCCCCCCACCCCCTTGGCCCCTCCCCCCCACCGCCTTGGCCCCTCCCCCCCCACCCCCTTGGCCCCTCCCCCCCACCGCCTTGGCCCCTCCCCCCCACCCCCTTGCCCCCCCCCCACTAACCACGAGCGCAGCGGTCCCTGTGAACAACCCGCGGCCAAGTCGCCGCCGAAGCCGCACCAACTGCAGGGGGCACCGCGGTGGCTGGGGGAGATGTTCGTGAGATGTTGTAGTATATGCTTCAAGAGATGTTCGTGTGATGTTGTAGTATATGCTACAAGAGATGTTGGTGAGATGTTGTAGTATATGCTTCAAGAGATGTTCGTGTGATGTTGTAGTATATGCTACAAGAGATGTTCGTGAGGTGTTGTAGTATATGCTACAAGAGATGTTCGTGAGGTGTTGTAGTATATGCTACAAGAGATGTTCGTGAGATGTTGTAGTATATGCTACAAGAGATGTTCACCACCTCGCCCGGTGCGCAGGAGGTCGTGGGTTCCATCCCGACCCTGACGCCTGCTGCTGCTGCTGTCTATTTGGAGTTTGCGTTTCTCTCTCCCCGTGGCCGCGTGGATTTTTTTCCGGGTCCTCCGGTTTTCCCCTCCACATTTATAATAAAGTCACGCGTTTAGAGTATTTGGCTGCTATAAATTCCCACGGAATAAGCCACTTCTTTTAGCAATTATTTGTGGCCAAGTTGCTTGTGAAAAAGAGCTATATAGCTCAGTGGGCCTTACCTAGTAAAATACAAATCTAACTTAGTTTTAACTAGCACGAAGGTATTACCGTATTCTCCGCATTATATGCCGCACTGCCCCCCTCCCAACCCCCGTATTTGAAAGCATCATTTGGGGGTGCCTCTGATACGCGGTAGGTTTGTGTGTGTGTGTGACCATATTTGTATAACCACAGTTCTGCATTGGACACGCGTTTCGAGTGCGGCTTACTTTCCGGAGTGTCTCATCATCCTCAGAATACGGTGATACCGACTCGGAACCATCAACGTCTCATCGGCACCATCAAAACTTCGCCACCACCACTGGCCGCCATTATTAATCCACAGCCAACACCATGGCTGCCCCACCGCAAGACCGCTTTTGCACCAACAACAAAGGCAGCCATTCGTCACGAAGTGGCGGTGACGCCACCACGGCGCCTGTGCCAGACCAGGTGCACTTTGAGGCCACTTGAAGCGTCGAAAGCTCGCTGATAAGGGGGTCACGGGGGAGACCCAGCAGGTGCCATGGTTCGACTGACTGAGATGACTGTCAGATTCACTAGCAACACTCCCATCACACGCATCGTTAATGCCCCCACCACCGACTGCACCATCGATGCCTTGACATCAAACGCCAACGCAAGCACCATACATTCCCCCAGCTCCCCAGCCCTCATTGTATGTATATATGCATTACCTTCTTTCGCACCGTACGTAGCCAACCGTGATAATCATTGCCATCAGTAGCAATTCTATTGGAGTGAAGGGAGCCCTAATAATGCCTGCATTGCGTCTGCAGTTGTGATGATGATGCTGGAGCAGGCGGAGATGTTTTGCTCTCCGAGGACACTGTATATTTATCAGTGAGCAGTGGCCGGGGGGTAGGACGCTTGACTGAGTATTGGGCTGGGATAGCTCTGGACAGAAACCCAGGGGCACCCATACACAAGGGACACACGCGGAAACACGGCATTGGGAAATCAAGATTTTTCTAAATGTGGTAATTCGCTCGTTTCTAGCAAGCGGTACGGAATTTATCCGCATACATATGATGAATTGATAGAACGAGCAATCTTACGTTTTTGATTGTGAGCATTATATTCATCACTATCATCGACTTTGTGGCTCTTGCTCAATGATAAACATCAACCACTGTATTTTGCCAGTCAAGGCTAAATGTAGCTTCACGTGGGAAGTGCCCGCTTGTCTGACGTCAAACACTGCGTGTTACACACGCACTGCACACTCAAACAGTGCGTATGTCATTCCTCCAAATGTTTTTTTTACATGTTCGTTAATTACCTAATGCGTTACATATTGCACACTTAAGGTTAATTTACGTATTTATATACACTAATGCCTATTTCGTGACTTATTCATATTTCACTGCACTGTGCTATGAACCCGGCGACCTGAGGTTCAGTTCCCGGTCACGGATAACATCAGTGGGCCAGTGACACCTTGGAGCTCCCCTTCACTAACGCACACTGGGCATCGTGGTGAAGTATGGCCAAACAACCCCCATGAATGACGAGCTGTGGGGAGACCGTCCAGCAGTCGATTGAAAAGGGGATATAATTTTTATACTAAATTGTTATGCTTTATGTTGCACTATACGTTCATATTGATGTTATGTTATGATTAATGCAAGCTCTGACTCTGGACAGCTCCCTCTAGAGATTGATTTGGCCTACTCTTCCACGTTGGCCAGGGCGCCACGGTGGCGAGATGTTAACGACCTCACTGCTATGCAGAAAGTCGTGGGTTCGATCCCGACCCCGAGGCCTGTATATTTGGGGTTTGCAAGTTCTCCCCGTGGTCGCGTGGATTTTTTTTTCGTGTTCTCCGGTCCCCATCCCCGACACATTTAAAAACATGCGTTGAGAGTATTTGGCTACTATACATTTCCGCATGATAAGCCACTTCGTTGGGCTATCATCTGTGGCCAGGTCGCTTGTGAAAAAGAGCTACATAGCTCAGTGGGCGTTATCTGGTAAAATAAACAAACATCGTTTAGTCTTAGCAAGGGGGGAATACCCACACTTTACCCCACCACGTTACCTGTCGATCAACTGTGGTGTCCCCATTTAAACTGCTGCGTGAGATTGAATAAACTTGCCGCCCATTATTCATCTGTTTGTAGCCCTTAACCAGTGGTGGAAATTCCACATCCCCATGGCGGGGGAGAATATTTCCCCGTGTTACTCCTCGCAATGTTGTTTTAAAATTTCGTATTATTGACTCCAGACGGCCGAGAGAGACGATGGCTGAGTCATTCCCCAAGCAGGATTTGAGCTTGCAACCTTCCACTAAGCCACCTTCATATATGAGCAGATAGGTGATGCAGATAGGTGACTTTGTATATTTGTATGCTGTGGCTGTGTGGAGCAATATACTACGGGGCTTTATTGATGAGCAATGTTAAAGGCACGATCTATTCCCTTTAACAGAAACATTAAAGGTTCCCTCTTAAGTCTTAACAGCACGAGGCGGCTGTGTCCATTCATTGACTCACAAACTGTCCACGTGCAGTGCACCTTGCGGCACGGACCACACCACTGCTCGTTTTGCAAGGGAGAGGGGGCTTGAATGAGAGAAATTGCTTGCCTTACACAGCACCGATATAGCATCTGCTTGCGCTGATAACATTATTACTCTTTATCACGGCCGAGCGCTGATAACAAATGCAATATAGAGTGGCGAGATAAGCAGAAGAGGCCGGTTGCAGCATTAGTCCCACCCAACCCTACATAATTCGGATTGGTAAGTGCGCAATCTTAAATCTTAACGCTAAAACCTTGTCAGCTTGACTCGACACTTTCCATTCATGTAAAGCCTCTTCTGCAATCCACTGCTAGATGACGGCCTCCTTCCAACGCCACCGCAGGTCGTGGGGCTAGTCGACCATGCTCCACCATGAAGGTCTGTGCGGGGTTGGTCAAGGTGAGGATGAGCATAAAAGTAAACTCTCAAGACGCTAAATAAACCCTGAAACTGTTAGAGGATATTGCTGAGAAGGGCACCTTTCTTTACTGGTTGATGTTACTGCTTTTATAATTTGAACTATGAACGGGTATTTATAGGGGTGGGGTGGTGTACTATGAACTATGCAACTTTCGTTTGATTGCTGTGCACGGTTAGCATCAGTGGCGAGTGATGTGTGGTCTGGTCCTGGACCATGCTCCCCTTCACACCAACTGCCCAGCACGCTCAAGTATGGTCACCCCCCCCCACCTCCTTCCACCGGAACGAGACACTGGTGGAAGACCTTAATCCAGCAGTGGATTGACAAAGGGATGTACACACATTATAATTAGTGTTCATTTTGGCTTCATATGCCCACGATCTAGACAATCGATGAGGGTTTCAGTTTTCAGATACAATGTTTGAATGGTTTATAGCATCTATTAAAAGGTAATCTGCCACCCAATATCACACATTACAGTCATAACTGCAATTATGTGAATAAACTACAAGGACATTCGCAAAATACACATTTGCAGATGTTCAGATGCACAGATGCACATTAACACATTTAAGATTATCTTGGGGCAGGCACGTGGAGAAAAAAAGGCAAGCTTGACATCAACATTTTGTCCTAAGACCAAATCACCCAAAAGGCACACCGATTTGAGATCTGGTCAGATATCGGAAGCTAAGCAGGTGTTTAACCTGGGTAGTACTAGGATGGGTGATCGCCATGGGTAAACGACAGGTGAAATGGACGTGCATGGCCGTGCAGCAAAAAAAAAGACGTTTGTTAATTGCACTCCCCCACGTTGACCAATCCGCACTGACCAGCGTGGGGAAGTATCGTCAAGTATTCCTCACGACACCACAGGGGCATTGGGA
The DNA here is from genome assembly GCF_015708825.2 of Lethenteron reissneri. Taxonomy (NCBI): domain Eukaryota; kingdom Metazoa; phylum Chordata; class Hyperoartia; order Petromyzontiformes; family Petromyzontidae; genus Lethenteron; species Lethenteron reissneri. Next base: position 11,095,790 of record NC_083827.1, read on the forward strand.
GACCCTCATGGAACCAGCGATTTGGTAAAAAAAAAAAACGAGCCCGCGTATGCACTATACCACGGAGCTGAAAGCCCGCGAATATGTATTTATATTGGACAAATCTCACTCGCCTGCCATATGCTGAACATTGTGCAGCATCGCCAAAAAGGCCCTCTCAGCGAGAAGTAGCAGAACGTCTAAATGACAGCGTGACGTCAGTAGCAAAAGTAGGCCATCGGCTGCTTGTTTATTTTTTGTGCTAAATTATTAAATTATCCAAAGCACAGCACGATACATGACAAAAAAAAATTCCATGTAAAATAAACACGGTCATTAACCTCACATTATGTATAACGGTCACGTAAGTATAAGTGGGGAATTGATGTGCATGATAATGACATCGCAAGTAAAAATTACAATAGTCACAGTTGCGGATTTGTGTCAAACGCAGTATAAAATGTAGGGCAGGTTTGTCAATGAGTAATGCAAGTGGGATTGAATTCACGTGGCTGGTTACAAGCAAGGCAGCCTCCTAATTACGTGAAAGGGCTGCCTTTTGCAGGGATTGGTAGGGCTTGTATTACATCACACCTCCCTACCCCTTCCTCTACCCCCAGGGGCATCCATTCTCTCGACACGTGCAAATATCACGGTCCGCAATGGCTGCGATTTGTTAAGACCGGGCTGATGGACAAAATCAGCTCAGCTGCGCCACCCTCAGGATTGGTGCACCTTCCTAGCCAGAGTCGAAGTTGTGGAGTGTGCAGAATGCCCCCTCTGCAGGGTTGTTGTCTACTCTTCCAGAACAGCAAGAACCTTGAAAACTGTGGACCTCTGGAGACCTGGGTTCCAAGCACCGAAGGGCTCACGAAATTCCATAGATGGAGCAGGCCAACATTTGTAGGATTTCAGAACCAGAATATGTATTTATACTGGAGGAATCTAATGAGCTATAAAACACTTTTTCACAGATGCCCAGTAGGGGCGGGTCAGACCGTTACAACAACAAACTTTACAGAAAACATGTTAGGGGTTCAAAGCATAGAAAAGTTAAGCAAATCACAGACAAAAAATACAAATAAAACTAATCTATGTTTATTTTACTAGGTAAGGCCCACCGAGCTATTAGCTTCTTTTTCAGAAGCGACCTGCCCACAAATGGTAGCTCAACGAGGTGGCTTATCTTGTGGCAATTGATACAATTTGCGCTTAAGGGGATTGCGTAAATGTATGCGAGATTCTACAGGTGATAGCGAGCAGCCTCATGCTTAACATATTACATCCACACACACCCATGCTCTCCACAAACATACCATCACAAATACACACAGACACAATATCACAAATACACACAGACACAATATCACAAATACACAGACACAATATCACAAACACACAGACACAAAATCACAAATACACACAGACACAATATAAAAAATACACACAGACACAATATCAGATACACACAGATACAATCTCACAGATACACACAGACACAATATCACAGATCCATACAGACACAATCTCACATATACACACAGACACAATATCACAGATACACAGACACAATATCACAGATACACACAGACACAATCTCACAGATACACACAAACACAATATCACAGATCCACACATACACAATCTCACATATACACACAGACACAATATCACAGATACACAGACACAATATCACAGATACAATATCACAGACACAATATCACAAATACAATATCACAGACACAATATCACAGACACAATATCACAGACACAATATCACAGACACAATATCACAGACACAATATCACAGACACAATATCACAGACACAATATCACAAACACAATATCACAGATACAATATCACGTACACAATATCACAGATACAATATCACAGACACAATATCACAGATAGACACAGACACAATATCACAAATACACACAGATACAATATCACAGATACACACAGACACAATATCACAGATACACAGGCTATCACAAATATACAAGCACACGGTGACGCTCAGCAAGACAAACTCACGCACAGACTCAGACTCACAGAGATTCGCGCAGAGACACAGAGAATTGTAATTAAGGTTTTTTGTTGTTGCATGTTGCAGTTACAATTCAGGCAAAATTACTTCATTCTCACAGTTCTCATTATGGCATTCTTACATGATTTTTACAGTTGATATACATTATGATTTACATAATTATATCCATTCTGAGCGCATTGATACCCAATTCCATAAGTTCTGATGAAGACGTGATATTATTTTAACATTGGCAGTGGATGCATTTTTACATGAGTCTAACATGTATAATGTGTGTGTTGTTTCATTATTCCGAAAGTTCTAATCAAGACATTGTTAAATCATCATAGCAGTTTTAATTACGTTGTTTTACACCACTCTCACCTACTAATTTATGTTCCATAATTCTCTATCAGTTCTAATCAAGACATTGTTACATCATGCTATCTGTTTAAACGGATGTATTGGTACACCTGTGTATTGGTACATAGGTAACATTTGGAGAATAAGACACTGGCTGAATGAATTGACAATGGTAAGAATAACAAAGGTCTAAAATGTAATGGTCTCTGCTGGATCAAGAAAGAGATGTTGAGATGATGTGAATAACACATATTGGGGGGGGGGGGGGAGATTCATGAATAATAGCAGGAGTGGATTTTTTAGAAAATAATTTGAGTGTGGCGTTGAGCAGCACAGTTGCAGAATAACCTAACAGAAAGACCAATGGAATGAGCAATATGTACCGATGTATGCTGAACTTCTTTCGTACCATACGTAGCCAACCGTGTTCATGGGAGGTGGAGAAAAAATGGTGACTAAGAGGCAGATTGATAATACGTAGGACTGAAATGGCCTCAACATATAAGAATGTTGGAGCAGTGGACAATGTTAAAAGATGGCGATCCCTGGCAGCCAAGCTCTGAGTTAGCGGCAGCACAGATGATTGTTGTGTATGCCTCAGCAAGTTGATTGACGTGAGAAGCAACAAGAGTATAGCTTTAGGAGACTTTATCCTTCTTCATGGCCTTTGAGCCAAAGTAGGAAACGTCAGCATCCTGAAAAGATAGCCAAACAAGCCTATTAATGACTTTCTAGAACTCAAAACAAGCTGTAGTAACTGTGAAAAAAACCCTCAACACTCATCAACAACACCGTGGCCATTAAAAGAGAAAATATATAATCGCCAATGTTTGTGGCAATGGTCCTTCTTCAGAGCACATTAACAGAGGCCAGAGAGAGATCGTTAATGTGCGTTATGCACTTAACAACATGGGGCCTGAGGAGAATTAAATTGTAAATATGTTTTTTGATGACCAGTTTGAAATAGGCATATAGACAGTTATTGAATAGTGTTGAGTACTAGACAAACCCCTGAATAATCAAACATATTACTAAATAAACTAATTTATATTGAAAGCTAAATTATAAAATGTTGCTGGAACAATGCATGGTGGGAAGGTTATTGTGAGGACAAACGAGGCACAGCCTCCTTGGCAGTACATTACGGTGCCCAATTACAATTAAAATAAAAGGAATTTAATTGGCATGCATTTCTGAGGAAAATGTATTGCTGATGAGCCAGAAGCTTGCACAAGCACAGCCAAAAAAAGACCAGACACAAAAATCTGAACGTGCTGTTCAACACGGTTACATCTAAAGCAGAGAAGCCTGGGAAATAAAATATGGAGAACTATGACATGTAAAATAAATCAAATGAAACTAGATAGAGATATGGTTTGTCCAGCACACAATAACAAAGTGACGCTCTAAGTGGATGTGAGGCATTAATTCGGCCCTGCCGGGTGAACAGTATTCAGTTTCAACATGATGTGGTGGCCTTCTGTCCCTTTTCTGGCTTCATTCCCCCCACCCCCATCATAAATGAAAGCCGAGGCCATGCATGCGTTCACCAGTTTCTCCAATGTGAGCCAGATTGGTGGAGGTGCGTGTAAATCCGTGAGCTGTCACACACGGTGCTCTGGGTGTTTTTCTACTTGTATCTGCGTATCAGTGATGACACATGGACGGCTTGCATCTTCTGATCGCACGGGACAGTGCCTGGTTGTGCAATTACTGGTCATGTTTAGCATTGAGCTGTGTACTGGCAGGTCCCCCGAGGTTTGTTATTCTGAGGGATTCGCATGAAGCTGGTTCCTTAAAAATGTTGGCAGTCCATGTGTCACCCCTAAAGGATATGAAAAATGTGAATGATGATAGGTCAGAGTAACTACTGTTTTTGCAGGAGGATCCTGCCGAGTTTTTGCAGGAGGGGGCGATGTTGCTGCTGTGTGCCACCCGATTGGATAATCGCGTCAGTGCATCTACACTATGGGGACCTCATTTGCCAGTGAAAATATGATAATTGGTTCTTTACCCTTTCAATCAACTTCAAGGACAGTGCACATTATCAGAGTTATGTCTTTTGTTTGTATTTATGACTGCAGGTATTGCGGTCTATGCAAACATGACTCCTTGCAAAAAGGTGTCAGTTTTGTTGCCAGATAGAAGGGTAAAGAACCAATTATCACGTTAGTGCAATCACAATGAAGGTAGTAGACCTTACCAGCCCATTGCGAAAGTTGGAGATGCGACGACGTCCAATTTTGGCAGTGAGGCGCCACGCCAGGGTGGGCGTGTACTGCCACAGGTAAGCTGCAGACAGGTACGGCTGCTGGGCTATCCAGGCCTCAGGGAGGCGGGCGGCCAGGCTCACGGCGATGAGGCGTGCACATCGCTCGGCGGACATTTTATAAGTTTGATCTTTTTGCTCACCCACAGCCTATGCAGAGAAAAAGGTGTGCCACATTAACATTTTATAATATTGAGTGCATTAAAATTAGATTGAAATAGCGCTGCCAACACATTGTAGAACAAAAACAACATCCCGAGTGTCGTTAAGAGGGTGCAAACAATTAACAGCTCACAGCTCTTCTAATGTGCAGAGCACTACCATATTTTATGATGTGATACATCTGCCGTCTCCTGGCAAAAATATTAATTCCACATTCCCAATGGAAATTTTACCAAAAAACACATTGATATAGGTTACATAATTATTAAGTAAGTATTTTACACCCTTGAAACGCCCTTGTATTTTATATATGAGGTCAGGGTAATATTGAACTATAAGTAAAACAAAACACTAAAAAACGGAAATATATATAATTATTAAACACAAATAGATGATTGAGGTAAAATCATATCATAGCCATCACCTTTAATCACTAGGGTGTGTGTCTACTGACCTCGTCACCCTTTCCAGAAAAGGCATTGCTGATGATGTGGGACTGGACGGGCCCAGGGCACACCGTGCTGACCGTGATTTGTGGGTACTCGTCCAGCTCCGAGCGTAGAGCATTAAACGCACCCTGAGAGCAGAGATGACAATCACACCAGAATCAGAATCTTTATTTATCCTGGATAAATCCGATGAGCTATGATGCTCCTTCTCACAGATGTCCAGCAGGGAGGAGCAGGTCAGAAAGTGACAACAACAAACCAATGATTGGAGTGCAAAGTAAGGGAAAGGTAAGCAAATCACAAATAAATAAACAATTAAACTATTTTTATTTTACTTGGTAAAGCCCACTTAGCTATTAGTTGTTTTTCAGAAGCGACCTGGCCACAAATGATAGCTCAATGAAGAATATCTCAATGAAATGGTTTGTTTGATAATGTATAGCAGCCAAATTATCTAAATGCATGTTTCTAATTGTGGAGGGAAAAACCAGAGGATCCGTAAAAAAAATCCACGCGACCACGGGGAGAGCATGCAAACTCCAAATATACAGGTGTCAGGGTCGGGATCGAACCCACGACCTCCTGTATACCAGGCGAGGAAGATAAGCAATGCATCAATATCAGACAACATAGTTATGGAACATATATGTTTGACTCATTCAATAATTATCTTTGAGCAATATGCATAAAAGGTCTTTCTTATTCTCAAAGCCTGAGAGCCATGGGCTTGAGTCTGCCCACGATACTTTTTGTAACCTATGGACTAAATATTACGTTTAGTTTTATAATGAACTAATTTATTTGGGGTTCTTATAAAATCATTGTAGTGTTCACATCACTACCAAGGATGTGCAATTTGCATTGTTGTCATTGCCAGCAGAAAGAGTGATCCTCTGAGGATGACATCAATTTTCCTGGTGTGGACAGAGAGGGACAATGCGTGCAACACACCAGCATATGAATGTTCGTTAGAGGTTCAATAATTGTCCTTTTGCAACCTTTTCTTCCAAATTACATCCATAATGCGTTTTCAACCACATGTTCTTCCAAATTGCTTACAGTACATTGCTATAATTGTCCTGGCTCCGTGCCTCAGATTTACGGTCATTTATATCTGAAATATTGTCCGTGTTACAAAATAAATTATGATGCAATTCTGAAAGATTCGTTGAAATACCAGAAACTGCATTATGCCATTTTTTTCAGCCTTGCAGAGGAAACAGGCAAGTTGTCTCAAATACCCAATTCTACCAGAGTAAGTCGCACAAATAAACCTGTATTACAACAGACGATAATACGTTACATTATAACAAGAACGTCGGAAATCTTTTACAAAAAAAACTCAAGGCACACAGCACTGTATTTCCATGGTGTCATAAGAACATTATGTAGACCTTCACATAAATTGTGCACATTGTACAATGAGAGCATTTGTTTAAGCTTATATGGGACTGTTGCTTTTTACTTTTTCAGTGCTTCTAGTTATGTTAACTTTTGTGTTTTATATGCCGATGCTCTGCAAAGCTACTGACCTGCACAGCGTGCTTGGAAGCACAATATCCGGCTGAGAGCGGAACTCCGGCCAGCCCAGCAATGCTACTCACGGCAAGGAGAATGCCCCCGTGACTACCGGGTGCCATCATGCCAGGAAGAACACAGCGTGCCAGGGACACAGGGGCCAGCACGTTGAGTTCAAAGAGTGTCCGGTACACACAGAGGTCCGTGTCCACAAAGAGTGACCGCTGAGAGCGTCCAGCGTTATTGACCAAAACGTCAACCTGCATGGAGATGAGTTGAAAAAGGGTCAACGGGGGTGGGAGAATATGGATATTTGCGGCGTAATGTTTACCTGAAACGGTAGCCCTGAAAAGGAATGTCATCAAATGATGAAAGCATTTTACAAAGAAGGCTGAGAAGTGGGACTTAACAAAAATATGATTAAAAAACAAAGTAATGTACAACAAATATTCTTTTAATAACATTGAATGTAAATTTGGAAATACAGTAGAATGTGCATCTCGGGTAGTTTTCAAAGTGATCAGGATCAAAATGATTAAATAAAGAGAACAAGAGCAGGTCGGAGGGCCTTTATGATGAATAAGAGAAGATGCTCATGAATCAGTGCATTACACTGAGAGATCATAAAAGGAGCGCATCGATCAGTGAGCACACACAAATGGGTGACACCGTATTGACAATTAAGAAAAGTTAATGGGCATGAGCAGGCCACATTGCTAGACTGAATGATGGCCAACAGTTGAGACCCGTGGCAGAATAGCAGCCACAGGAGAGATCCCAAAGAGATGGCCAGTCTGGGAAAGAAGAGACAGGAGATCAGCTCATGTGCAGAAGTGAGGCCTACGGTAGCCAGTACGGACCATGAGGGATGGCAACAGCGTAGGAAGGCCTTCATCCAGCAGTGGATAGACAATGGCTGACGGTGATATTCAACACGTTGAGAGGAGTGATTACACTCACACCAAGCTCATCGTAGTGGCCTTGGTGGTCAAGTGAATTGCCATGGGGATTGGGAATCTTGGGACGTGGGGAACATGGATTGTGAACACCATGTCTTCATACGGCAGCTGTAATGTTACCTTGGCTCACTAACACAGGATCTGAGTTCACATTATCCAAACAGTCGCCCCTCCCTGCCATAGGAATGTAGAATTTCCATCACTGGCTTAGGCCGGGGAGCTAAAAATAGATGAGCAAAACCCCATGCTTGTTCAAGTAATAAAAATATATGTACAATGCAGTTTACCAATCAACGTTTTAACATTTTTTTTAGTGCACACAATTGTTTGTTAACCGATTTCACAAGCACACAATGGCATTTCAATGCAATCCCTTCTGTACAACAGAAGCCTAAATAATAGCCAGTCGTGAATATCAAATTACACGGGGACCGAAACTGCTTACACGTCCAAATCGGTCGAGTACAGCTTTGGTACATGCTTCGTGTGTAGACAAGTCCAGGACATCCATAGGCAGCACCAGGATGTCACTTTCCATCAATGAGCTATCCTCTGTGGGGTGGTTGGAGATGGGACAAGAACGGACACGTGCGTGCTCACGGACAGTCTCATTGGATATTAACATTAAAGTATTATCTACATTCCTTATGAACAACCTAATCAAAATTCGCAGTTATGAGTTACAACTTCGTATCTAGCCAAAACAACTTCATTTATATTGCTTAACCATTCTACAAATACGAATGTTCTCGCTGAACGGTTAGTCCACGCAACGCATTTTCGCCGTAATGTGGTTCTTCCATGAGGGAGCACTTTTCGCGGAACGTGCGCCGTTACAACGCGGTTTCTGAGTGGTCGACGACGAACCACTTTCTTGAGCTGCGTGGCCGAGCGGTACAACGATACACTACGCGGAATGATAAAATGATGTGTCGGCGTACCCTCAGTTATTTGTCCTGCATCTTAATGCGTGCGCGTATGTTCGGAACTCGCCAAATTTTATCGTTACATTATTTACGACAACATGGTTTGTTGCTTAATGCGTTTTTTGCTTCAATTGACACTTTTCAGGAACACATCTTCCACGTTAAACGAGGACTTACTGTAGAGTAAAAACCTCTAATCGTTAGACTAATTGGGGGAAGAGCATACACGGTTATAAGAAATGCCTAGTTTGAAAATTTACATTTTTATTACATTATATGAAATTCAAACCGAATACACTTAATTAACACTTAATAACAATTAATTAAAAGCAACTAAAGTACCGGTTAATCCGGGTCACTTGCCATCACCACAGACATGGAAGCAGAGGTTCACAGGATATAGAAGACTGCATAGGTATATTCTGACAGGCTTAAAACATTTATGTTACTTATTCTTTTAAACATGAAAGTAAACCAAATTGTGAAGAAACGAAAGATCGCACGAAAAGAACACGTGGATTAACACAGCATACAATGGAATTGGTTAACCGAATTCCATATAACGGAAAAGTACACTACGCGTGCGTGTGTGTACAGATTTAAGAATATGATTTGATGATAGTATGTTGGCAGCCAGCATGAAGATGATTAATACCTCTTTTAAAAATAAGGAGTCTAGAATGTACAGATGGAGAAACCCAAATTCTGAATATAGGAAGGATATTAACTTTATTCTAACAGACAAACGTGAGAGCAATGGGAATGTTCCTGTCCCTCAACACATTCAAAACGGGAAGACACCATAGACTTTGAGATGCAAGCTACACCTAAAATAGCCAAAGGGAGGGCAAAACTAATTGCAGGCAAAACCAAGATGGTTAAGATGTACATATTCATTATCTCATGTATATAAATCGTTCACGAAGATCACTGGGAACAGAATAACAAATTAGGGGCTGGCCAACCCACCACGGAAGCAAAGCGGGGTCAGGAAAAGTATCTTCACCATCGACCACATGCAGACTATTCCAGGTACGAACCCAGACTTAAACCATTTCCTGCACCAGGCTCACCCAGGCAGTTCTTCCGAACGCGTTGCAGCTCCGCCTCCCGACGTGCCGACAGCACCAGCTGGCAGCCACATCGCGCCAACTCCCGAGCAAGGGCCTCGCCAATTCCACCGGAGGCACCGGTCACCCACACAACGTGACCTCGCAGCTTCACAGCTGCACATACCAACACCAAATATCACACAAAAGAAACAATATCGTTTTTTTAATTGTCATATTGATTTTGTATGTGCATGGTTTTCCTTTCAACTACATTGCAAATGTGTTATATCACTCACTTACGAAGTCTCTTCAATTGCCCGACCTCTTTATCCACAGGGGCTACCGGTGATTGTTTTAACAACTTTAATTCTTCACAATGGATGCCTCATGGGGAAGGTATCCACTGCAAGGCGAGGCACGCGCGTTATAGTCCTGCTCTTCTAAGAATAAAACGCCACTTATGGGCTCTTTCGATCCATAAATGATGACAGGAATCACCGTGCAGATTTAAAATATCGCCTCTGCTCGATCACATATACAAAGCCACGCCCAATGCATGGATATATATGGTCCTGAAACATTAACATAATGCAACATAATTTAACATAATTTAATATCCATGAAATCATGGAATTCATTTTGTCCTGTTCCAGTGCCACTCGGTGGACCACGACGGCTCAACGGCTTCACTGCTTTCTTCCATTTGTGCAACAGCCACGGTTGCATCCCACAGACGGAACGCGTTCGTCAAAGAAGCATGCTACGTGTAAACTTTTCCTTCTTGACGTTTCCTCTCCCTAGAGCAGTGGTTCTTAACCTGGGGTGCACGCACCCCATAGGGGTGCGAGATGCCCTTTCTGGGGTGCGAAACATGCCACATTTTTTTGAAAAGTAAATAATCGAAACACAAATGAATCAAGGGCATGTAAGTACAACCACTTTATTTAATCAAATCTATATATTTATTAACATAATATTTTAAACGACTCGGAACTAAAGGGGTCCAAGGCTGCAGTAAATAACCCATTGTACACCGCCAGGCCTCAGAGTGGTTGCTTGTGGGGCACTCCTCCTTTGAACAATACCACCATGAAGATGAAGAAGGTGAGCTCAATGAGCTGGAAGCTCTAGAACCAGAGCCAATCCTCATTGAATACTGACAGGCCCTCTTATCCTCGCCCCCTTAGACAATGGCTGATAATGATGTGTGAGAGATTCAAATGTAAATAAAGGGTGTTTTCGCCATATTCACGAAATACGTGTTTATATGTACAGACACTATTTGTTCTAAATGTGCTAAATGTAATCCAAGCTGAATATTAAACTCATCTACAGACATGCAATACACAGAAAACTTGTTTTCTCTGTCTTTTGTATCCCCTGTATTTGAACGTATTGGTGGTACACCAGCGCACAGTATAAAAAAGCAACATTTTTTTTCCCGCAATTCGCAATCCCGGTCAGAAAATCTTGCGGGGTGGTGATGGTGCGTCAAAATCAGTTCTCGTGATGTCGAAGCAGTCGGAAGACGACTGTTATGACTCATGCCCTAGACTTGGTTGGACGGTTTCTCGATTCATTTCCGTAATCATTTCCCTGATGGATGGTGGTATCAAAAGACTGTGACTCATGGTGCCACACATTCGAATGGGAAAGCAGCTGCTGAATTTAAGGCCATTCTGATGGCGAGTCTGCAGCTCACTCAAGGGTCAACAGCACATCGTCAGTTCGGGCCCTCATCTTTAACTGGTGGGTCCACAGCAGCAGCTCAGTCAACGGCAACAGCAACGGCTCGGGCAGAGCATCAACAAAGGTTTCTACAGCGTCTGTAAGAGCTTCATCGTCGGCTGGAGAGTCGGCAGTTCGATCTACGGCAACTGCGTCTGCACGGACGCAGTTGTTTTTTATGAGGACTGGCGTGTTAAGCTGCACCGGTGTACCGCCAATACATCCATTTGCTGTCTCAAAGAGAGCTATGGAACGTGTTTGCACTCGTGTTTGTACCTGGATCAGGGCCCCTGCGCTCAGCCCACATGAGGGTCAGGTCACCATCAGCCAGCAGCAGACGAATCAACTGCACCAGCAAGAGAGCAGCAATGCCGGCCAGGAGTAGTGCACCCAGCCACTCCATCCTGGACACTGCTGCCACACACAGGAACACATGCGAACACATGTTGTCTCCGTGTCAGTAGGTAAGCAGTCAACACTGTTTACCACTCCCAGGTGCACACCCACATTCACCTTCACCCCCTCCGTGTGCTGTACAATACGATAACATCGTTCACCCGACCAAATCACCAATCACAGATTTGCCCAAAAATGGAAGTAAGCGGGCGTGGCGTCAGCCGATGGGGCTAGTCTTTGTCCATATGGACCTGTGGATCGTAACTCGAGGCTAATTGTATCGCTCACGTAATCAATATTAATATACAATGGGACATAAGAATAGCACTGTTTTGTATGCAACTCATTAAATCAATATAAAAAACAGACTTATAATACAAATAAAAAATACCATGTTAATCACAGTAATTTGCGAGTTAATCGCTGTGTCAATTCATTGCCAATAGATCCACGGATCAAGAAATGATTTGACACAAGCCCCTCGTTTCATTTGATTGGCTAAAATTAGCGAGGTCGGTGAATCTATCGCGGTCTGCTTTCGTTGTTCCCGCACAGCACTTACATTTTTGCATGGTCACGAAGACGGCCAACTTATCTCACACAGTCGCGTGCAATGGAACCATTATTTTAATGTTAAGTTTGAGATTTAATGCCACGGGACAAATTAGTGGACACATTTGGCTCGCAGGAGGGCAGTGTACAAAGGTGCGTTGAACAGAATTGCATCTGCAGCAAGGACGCACCTGTGAACCCCTTATCAGTGCCTAACTTATTACAGACCAATTCAGACCTTATTGGTCTCCACGTGACCTGAGATATCTCAACATGCGTCCTACAAAGCCCATATTGAAATGGCTGTACGCCATATGGACCTGAAAACTCAATTTCCCTGTACAAGAATACGGGTAAAACGGTATGGGTTGACAGCTGTGCAAGGACCAGGCCGGAGGTGACACAAGTTGAACACCATCAGAGGGCTCAATTTAGCTGTGACTGACAGAACGGCTGGTGATTGATGACCTCTAAATACATGAGTAAATAACTAAGTTCAAGAATCATGGATGTGGATGAATTAGTTATTAAACAAATTACTGACTGCATGGAAGTTCAATAACAATACTGTAATAATAAACATGATGTATAATGCTGTCTCTGGTGTGGACCAATCAGTTTCAAAGACAATGCATATACGACCACAGCATGTTTTTTGTTTGCATGTTCACCACAAGTACGTGTGGTTAATGCAGACAGGATTCCTTGAATAAGGATTCTGTTTGGTGTTTTAACATCTTGATACCTATTCCATTGCCAGACAGGGAAAAACCTATTGTTATAGTATTCTTTGGGTCTTTCGGTAAAGTTACGTAAATAGGTTCAAAGAAAATAACAAAAAACTACGACGTTTCGATCGCAAGTGGTTGTCATCAGGAAAAGGGGGGTTCGCTTCTAGAGGTTTGAAATGGGCATAGCCCAAATGTCAGCAGCCAATGCCAACGCAAGTGGTGGGCAGCGACCGCGGCGATGGTGTTAGGCTTTCCACCAATCAAAGGGCTGCCAGGCAAAAGATTAGCATGTCAATGTAAGATCGCCGAGCATCCTCCACGGCGAGTGCGCCAAGGTGGCTATGTTAATGTGAGAGATGAGCATGTTGATGTGAGATTAGCATGTTAATGTGAGAGATGAGCATGTTGAGGTGAGAGATGAGCATTTTAATGTGAGAGATTAGCATGTTAAAGTGAGAGATTAGCATGTTAATGTAATAGATTAGCATGTTAATGTGAGAGATGAGCATGTTAATGTGAGAGATTAGCATGTTAATGGAAGATCATGAAGCAGCAGCCTCGAGGATGGTGCGCGAGGTAGCCGTGTTAGTGAGCAAATGTATCTGTTAATGTAAAAAACCCAGAGAGCCGAAAATAACAACTAACATGAGAAGGTGGCAGGGTGGGAACATGGTTGATAACGTCCTTCTGGTTGATAACGTCCTTCCAATTATTGCTTAGTTTGCACCCATCTTCTCAGTTGAAATTGTGTCTGTGTCTGTATATATGGATGGCTTCATGAACTAATCTTTTTTGATAGCCAGTGGGTTTGCAAAGTACCTTCGTTTAAGATAAATCAATTTCGTGTGAGCCCACCGCATTAAAACAATGATCAGCCACGGCCGAGGTATTGGTCCTACCGTGTCGCCGATCTGCGTTATGTTCACAAGCACGGTCCGAGACATGTCGCTTAGTTTCCCTAATGTAACTACTGCCACAGACACAGCATAGTTTGTAGACGCCGGTGTATTGCATGTCAGGGATCACATCCTTCACAGACGGGATCAGATCACACATTTTATGTACTGTGTTAAATCGAACCTGGATCTTGTGTTTGTTCATGATTTTGAAAATATTTTTGGTGACCCCTGCTATGTATGGCAAGGTGATGGTTTTGATTGGGTCCTCAGATGGTTCTTTCCCACTGGTTGGGGTGATAGCTTTACGGATTGTGTAATCTGAATATCCATTCATCTTGAGAGCTTGGTGTACGTGTTCCAGTTCACTGGCTTGGTGATGATGGTCAGAAATACATCGCGTTCTATGGTGTAGAGTTTTGATGAGGGAATTCTTCTGGTCTGGATGGTGGTGGGAGTCAGGTTTAGATAGCCATCCGTGTGGGTGGCTTTCCTGTAGATAGTGTCCCATTGAGCCATCTGGTCTCTTTTCGATTAAAACATCCAAGAATTGTAACTTGCCATCCTTTTCCACCTCCATGGTGAATTTGATGGCTGGGTGTATGGAATTGATGTGGTTGAGGAATTGGTTCAGAGCTGGTCGGCCATGTGGCCAGATGATGAACGTGTCATCAACGTACCTCTTCCACAAGGACAGACGTAGAGTGGATGCCTGGATGGTATCTGTCTCAAACTTTTCCATGAAAACATTGGCTACAACTGGAGATAACGGAGAACCCATTGGGGTACCTTCAACTTTTTTGTAGAATGTTCCATTCCAGGTGAAGTAAGTGTTGGCTGAGGCAGTGTCTCACCAGGGCCGGTACATCAGCATTCAGTCCTTGTTGGACCAAATCTTCAATGATTGCAATGGTGTCAGGCACAGGAACTTTGGTAAACAAAGAGACTACATCGAAACTAATGAGCAAATTACCTGCAGATAGTGAGATATCCTTAATTAACGATATCAAATGAGCTAAGTACAGCTGAGGTGGTCTTACCAGTGAATGGTTGTAAGGTCTCAGACAGAAATCGGGCTAGTTTGTAGGTGGGTGAGTCAATGGTGGAGACGATAGCACGAAGGGGTGTCCCTTCTTTACGGATTTTTGGTAAGCCATACAATCTGGGTGGCCTAGCAGCAGAGGGTTTTAAGGAAAACCGCTTGTTTGGTTCAATTAAAGATGTCGAATCAGTGATATTGTTCGTGTTCGTGACGAGGCGGTTGGTCGGATCTCTTTTAATTTTGGTATAGCTGCCATCATTCTGGTAGGAACGAAGTGAACCAACCTACAATAGATTATATCGTCCGTCTGTCCGATGTCCGATTAGGTGTAGCAACATCGCCCCCTACTGCAAACACTTGGCATGACCCTACAAAAACTTTTAGACTCAGTGAGGCTTTCCTGGCTAAACAAGTGTAACATTCCCTTATAATTCCCTCAGATAGCTTTTAATTAAAACATTTAAATTAATGAGGCTTTCCTGGATAAACAAGTGTAACATTCCCTTATAATTCCCTGAGATAGCTTTCAATTAAAACTTTTAAATTAAAATTTAACTCACAGCGGCCTAAAGCCTACAGCTACGCCTAAAGCCTAGAACTAGGCCTCAAACTCTCCCTTCGTATCGTACCCCCACGTGTGTGCAAGGGAGTTAATGTTTAACAATGTTACATTCCCTGATGCTTTTAAATAGAAATATTTTAATTTAAAGCTTTTACATAAATAATAAAAACATTTAATAAAACATTAACTCACAGCGGCCTAAAGCCTACAGCTAGGCCTAAAGCCTAGAACTAGGCCTCAAATTCTCCCTTCGTATCGTACCCCCGCGTGTGTGAAAGGGAGTTAATGTTTAACAATGTTACATTTCCTCATGTTTTTAAATAGAAACATTTACATTTAAAGCTTTTACATAAATAATTAAAACATTCAAATTAAAAATTAACTCACAGCGGCCTAAAGCCTACAGCTAGGCCTAAAGCCTAGAACTAGGCCTCAAACTCTCCCTTCGTATCGTCCGATTAGGTGTAGCAACATCGCCCCCTACTGCAAACACTTGGCAGGACCCTACAAAAACCTTTAGACTCAGTGGGGCTTTCCTGGCTAAACAAGTGTAATAATACATTATGTTTATATTCTTTGGTTATTCGTTCCTACCAGCCCACCCCGCAGGGTCCTGTTTAAGTAGGTCCTGAATTTTGTTATTGTATGTGGTTTTGTCCATGATGACTCTGGCATTGCCCTTGTCGGCTGAGAGGATGACGATGTGATTTCTCTTTTTTGAGAAATCTCAAAGCGCTCATCCTTACTGATGTTTGTAATAGGTATCTTAGAGTTTTTGAAGATTGCAGTGATTTCCGATCTTGCCACGTCTGCAGTAATGTGTCCCAAACCCCTAAGGGCTACGTCCACCTGGGCAATGATATCATCAACTGGGATGTGTTTAGGGGTGACTGCGAAATTCAACCCTTTGGCTAGAACCGATTTTAGGCTGTCGGAAATTGGACTGTTACTCTGATTGATAACAATCTTGTCAACATACTCTTTGGTTATTTCTGTAAAGTCGCGTAGGTAGAAATAAAAGAAAACAAATCACGTTTCGATCGCAACACAAGCGAACTTCATCAGGTGGGACAACCACAGCAATGAAATGCTGAAGTCGGCGGGAGAGCTGCCGTGGCAAGAGGTTATATTGGTAAGAGAGGGGGGAGGAGGCAAGGGGGGAGAGAGAGAGGGGTGGGGTAGGGGGGGCGCGTGATGGATCTGGCTTCTTCTTGGAAAGGAGGTTGAACTTGGAAATCAGGTTATCTTTGCATTTAGTTGACATTGAGGCAGCTGAAGAGGCTGTCATGTTATCTACATGTTCCCAATTGTTATAGTGATCACTCAGTTTGAACAGTGTTGTGTTAACAGTGTTCACTCAGTGTTAGGTGTCCACTCAGTGTTAGGTTTTAACACAGTATTCACTCACTGTTAGGTTTTAACACAGTATTCACTCACTGTTAAGTGTCCACTCAGTGTCAAACGAATGACCACAGAATGCTCACTGACGGAGTTGAGCCCTAAGGGAAAATATCTCATTACGAACTTTCGCAGAACACTGTGCAACTATTAAATAACGCACCCAAGTCTCGTCTCTGCATTGAAGATACAATACACCCTTCTCAACGGCGCGTCCCTTACCTGACACCCATTACTCTCCCTCCTCCTCCTCCTGGCTCGCTCGCTCAACTTCTCCCGTCTTGCTCCCTTGCTTAGCCTCTAGAGCTCTTTCCTACACGAAAAGGCCTCCATAGAGAACAAATAACATCCACACCTCTTCTCCCTCCCCGTCAGCCAGAACTCGGGCAGCATTTTATCGAAGCAGGCAAATCCCCGCGACTCTTTATTTGGTTCAGAATCTGAACTTGCTGAAGGAATCTGGAGGAATCCGACGAGCTATAAAGAGGACATTGAGTATATGCTTGGTTCTTTCGGTAAAGTCACGTAGAAGGGAAATAATAAAAATAAACAATATTGCCTGCTTCGATAAAATGCTGCCAGTTTTGGCTGACGGGGAGGGAGAAGAGGTGTGGATGTTATTTTGTTCTCTATCGAGGCATTTTCGTGAATACAATCGAATGACCGCCCCAATAAAGTTGATCCGGGTGGGGGGAAAGTACACACGCAATAAAACAATGTTGTTTTATTTGTATTATTTCCCTTCTACGTGACTTTACCGAAAGAACCAAGAATATGAATCCCTGCAGTCACGAAAGCTTTAAATCTAAATTTAGGGCATTGAGTGTTGCCCCCCAGGCTCCATAACAAAGGCGACAGAGTTTGTTGGGCAAAGTCCGACTGCTGATGAAGACCCGCAAGGTCAAAGACGTCGTCCAAAGTTTGCCTGCCGCCACCCGCCTCCAAATTTGCGGTGCGGCCATGAACGGCGCTTAGTACCAGGCTAGGTGTACCTTGATGCCAAAGTGCGTGCAAGTGTCGAAGGGCTCTGGCTGCTGGCTGATCACGGGGCAGCCCCCCCAGGCGCCATGGGTTGGCGGAGATGGCAGATGCGCCACCTGTGCCGCCCCCGCCCCTGCGCTTTATGCGCCCGGCGCTCTGCTCGTTGTTGTGAGCGTCGCGCTGCTGCCCTCCGTTGTTGCTGGATGGCGACTGCTTCCCAACTGGCCCAGTCGCCTCCGAGCGCACCTAGCCTGGCACCTCCCAGTAGCCTAAAACTACCTAGCCTGGAACCGCCCAAATAGCCTCAGAGTGCACCTCGCTTCGCACCGCACGGCAGCCCCAGAGTGCACCTAGCCGGGCACCACCCAGTCGCGGCCTTCACGATCCTCCTCCTCCACGCGGCCTCCAGCAGCAGCAGCAGCCTCCGGATTTACTGCGTGACGAGTAGCGGCCCGGGCTGGGAGCGACTAGATGCGGGTCTGGTGCCTCCACTGCTCAGGGAGACGGGGGGCCCAGACAGCAGAGGAGGAGTCTCTATCGTTTGCATCATGGGACCTCCCTTGCCAGCATCAAAATGCAGGATGCTTCACAATTTGTTTTAACAATTATACGGAAGATTTGGTCCAACAAGGACTGAATGCTGATGTACCGGCCCTGGCGAGACACCACCTCACCAACACTTACTTCACCTGGAATGGGACATTCTACAAACAATCTTGATTTTAATCTTGATTTGAAGCTTTCGTGACTGCAGGAATCCATACTCTTTGGTTCTTTCGGTAAAGTCACGTAGGTATAAAATAAAATACAAACAAGTTGAAGGTACCCCAATGGGTTCTCCCTTATCTCCAGTGGTAGCCAATGTTTTCATGGAAAAGTTTGAGACAGATGCCATCCAGGCATCCACTCTACGTCCGTCCTTGTGGAAGAGGTACATTGATGACACGTTCGTCATCTGGCCACATGGCCGACCAGCTCTGAACCAATTCCTCAACCACATCAATTCCATACACCCAGCCATCAAATTCACCATGGAGGTGGAAAAGGATGGCAAGTTACAATTCTTGGATGTTTTAATCGAAAAGAGACCAGATGGCTCATTGGGACACTGTCTACAGGAAAGCCACCCACACGGATGCCTATCTAAAACCTGACTCCCACCACCATCCAGACCAGAAGAATTCTCTCATCAAATCTCTACACCACAGGGCTCGTTGCTTTTCTGACCATCACCACCTAGCCAATGAACTGGATCACGTACACCAAGCCCTCAAGATGAATGAATATTCGGATTGCACAATCCGTAAAGCTGTCACCCCAACCGTTGGAAGAGAACCACTTGAGGCCCCAATCAAAACCATCACCTTGCCATACATAGCAGGGGTCACCAAAACATTTCCAAAATCATGAGCAAACACAAGATTCAGGTTCGATTCAACACAGTACATAAAATTCGTGATCTGATCTCATCTCTGAAGGATGTGATCCCTGACATGCAATACCCCGGTGTCTACAAACTAAGTTGTACCTGCCGCAGTAGTTACATTGGAGAAACCAAGCGACATGTCTCAGACCGTGTTCGTGAACACAAGGTGGATCTGAAACACGGTAGGATTAACCAGATACAGTCATAACTTGCTGTGATGCTTCCATCCTACATGCCGATATTTACAGTCATTTCCGACTCTCTGAGTTGTTAAATATCTTTACATTAACAGGCTAAATGTCTCACTAACATAGCCGCTGCTTCCCTTTTCCTCGATGTGGTGGTGGCTCTTATTGTTTACTATAGGCTGAATGTGTCTCATTAACACAGTCGCTGCTGCGGGAGCCGTCTCACATCGACATGCTAATCTCTCATCTCGAGCAATACAATGGCTTCTTCAGCACCGTAGTCGTGGAGTTACATTAACAGATTGACATGCTAATCTCTAATCTCACCGTAGGCGTGGGGTTACATTAACAGATTGACATGCTAATCTCTAGCAATACAATGGCCGAAGTATTTTACGTGTAAATTCCATCTCTAGCCCCGCCCACTTACCCTTGGGTTGTACCCATCTCGAATCTATATAACCTCTTGCTGCAGGAGTTCTCTCGCTATAGTTATCCTGCCTCAGCAGTTCGCCTGCTGTATTTTTTCACCTGAAGACGATTGCTTGTGTTGCGATTGAAACGCGGTGATTTTTATTTATTTTTCTATCTACGTGACTTTAACGAAAGACCCAAAGAGTACTTATACGGGACTATCGTTTCTAATGGGAAAAGAACGGATAATAACACTAACATGGTAACAAATGTATGTGCATAGCTTCAAAGAGTCTCCACTTGTTCGCCTTCATTGTCAACACATACCTGGAATTTTCTCCAGGTGGTTTCCAGAGCCCGGACGTACATTTATTGTGGTATTGTTGCAATTCTAGAAGTGTTAACATTTTTTGAAGCACCCTGTGTAAGAATAGGTTTTACTCTTTCTGGCAATAAAATACGTCTTTAGATGTTAAAACACCAAACAGAAACATTTTGCAAGGAATCATGCCTGCATTAACCACATATACGTGTGGTGAACATGCAAACAAAACACACACGCTCTGGTAGGATATGGATTTCTTTGAAACTCATTGGTCCACACCAGAGACAGCTTTCTTTAGAACCTAGTCTCAAATAGTGTTAGACCAGAGGACGCCTAAAGGCGAACAGCACAAAGACAATGCCACTATCAGGACATTGAGAGCTCGGGATGAGCAGCTACATCATGGGACTTCCATGATGTAGCTGCATATCCTACCAGAGCATGTTTTTTGTTGCATGTTTAACATCTTAACACGTGTTCTATTGCCAGAAAGGGTTAAACCTATTCTTATATTGTTTGTATGTTGAACTTTTTTCGCACCGTACATAGCCAACCGTGCTAATCGGAGGTGCGGGGGAAGGACAATAAACTAAATACACAAACACTGTTCCAAAGAAATGAGTTTTAAATCCGGATTTAAAAGTGCATAGCTCCAGTGACTTCCTAATATCGGAAGGGAGAGCGTTCCAGACGGTCACAGAAGCGAATCTGAAGGCGAGCGTTATTCTTCCATTATCGCGCAAGGTGGCAGCAGCAACACGCCGAGAAGCTCGATGACAGTCGACTGCTTGCCACGAGGAGAGGGCTTCCTGCAGCAGGCAGAGTTCGTGTCGTCTTGCTATTCCTCCTCAGATGACAGTGGTTGACTCTATTGTCCATAGTTTTGGTTGCATGGCCACAATCGCACGACTGTGGCTCGTCTTTTATGTATTTTTGAGTCTCCATCTGTGTACAGTATGGGCACTATGTATCTGTGGCGAGATGTTAACTACTTCGTCTGGTATGCAGGAGGTCGTGGGTTCTATCCCGACCCTGACGCCTGCATATTTTGAGTTTGCATGTTCTCCCTGTGGTCACGTGTATTTGTTTCCAGCTTTCCCCCCGATATTAATAATCAACATGCATTTAGAGTATATGGCTGCTATAAATTTCCACAAGCCACTTCGTTGAGCTATTATTTTTGTGGCCAGGTCGCTTCTGAAAGAGCTATATAGCTCAATGGGGCTTACTTGGTAAAATAAAAAGTTTAGTCGCATAGTTTAGTATCTCAATAGATCTCTTATTTGTATGTGTCCATGTTTTTCTTGTTGCCCATCCCTCCAGACAAGACGCACAGGTTATGCAAACAACATACCAGGGTGTTAGATGAGATGAGGAATGCAGATAAGAGCTACTAAGGCTGCTGTGAGATGAAAGATGAGATGTAGACTAAGGTTAAAAATAGAGATACGAAAGAAGACAAGGGACCCACAAGATACATTTATTGTTTATTACGCTGGTTTACCCAAACATGCCTGCGTCTCATAACTCATGTTCAAGTGTGTTTGCCAGTACGGGGGAGATGATTGCGATGTATATTCCAGTGGACTAATTTTCTGGTGATATTTCAAATTTAGCAAATTTGGACCATGACGCCGGCACACAATGGGCCTACTCTTGCAGCCTTTGACATATTTCACTTGTATGTACACTGTCAAAGCACAACAAATTAATAACAGTTCACGGCTCTTCTGAAGCGAAATTGTTTGACATGTCTGCCAATTAGTGAAAAATTGGGTGGCCCCGTCTGTTAGGTCTTTTCATATTACCTTAAACACACCTCTAATTAGCGGCGGTTGGCTACGCACGGTGCGAAAGAAGTTCAACACACGTACATACAAACACAACGAATACCATCTAAGCGAAATGGGCGTCATTAATTTGAATCCAGATATGATCAAGAGGCCAAGAAACCAATCGGACGAGTTCTTTGAGTGTACCAACAAAACACTGCCACACAGTAATCCACTGTAGCCTGCACTCATTCAGTGGAGGAGCTGCAAAACGACACGAACTCTCTCCTGAGGCCCTCTCGTCGTGACTAGCAAACCTCATCATTGGCATCTAGCTCGTGAACATATTGCTGCCATATGCAATAAGTGAAGATCTAGAAGAATAGCAGGGTCATGCCCCATTCACTGTATGTGTTACGTGTCAATGTGGCTTCAAGGTTAATGTTGCGGCCGTTGCTGCCGGGCTGTTCATCACTCGAAACGGGGGCCCGTGTCCCGGAATAATGACATCGGCCAATGATGCAACTTTTGACCGACTGATCTGCATATACACACACATTCACGCACAGCAAACAGGTACTTGAAGTTTGCAATATAGGATCACACCATAGCCAATTTCCCAAAATACAAAGTCTGTATACGCAGGCAATGTTGTTTAGAGTTTGGCGGTGCTGGAACAATTGGAGAAAATGGGGGAGAGACAGTAACAACTTTAATTTCAATAATAAGGTTGTTTTTACATTTTCAATGAGTTTATATTAATATTTGATTGGCAACTTTTATTGTTTGAGATAAACAATTAATATGGATAAAAATTAAAAAAATTGTCATTCCTGATCAGTTCAAATGTTAAGAGCTTGATCGACAGTGTGTATGCATTGATAGTGTGTGTACGTTTATATACATTTTTATCGGATACAAATTAGATCAGCACCATTCCGTTAGTGAGCCATTTCTGTGAATACATTTAGTAACTATCTCTGCTAAATCAGTTTCAGCTGCTATGATGACAGTCATAGCTATTCCATCTTCATAATTATTCCACATTTCATACTGTGAAGGTTAGTGGCTTTTTATTGTTGTTCTGCCTCTGTCAATGAATGAGCTCTCACACACCATCATCATCAGCAGCAGGGGTTTCAGATGTTATTCATAAGAACACTTTGACCGTGAAGCTCTAGTCAAGACAAACATTAATAGAGTACCATTAAGCACTGCTGAGTAGCTTCATGGGCAATTACGTAAATATTTTTTAGCAAATGCACTTTTGTTTAGTCTAACAGCCAATGGGATCTCTCATGGAAATGGTGCTGCAGAATGTTGATGTACAGATAGTTAATGTACAGATGTACAGATATTGTTAATGTACAGATATTGTTAATGTACAGATATTGTTAATGTACAGATATTGTTAATGTACAGATATTGTTAATGTACAGATATTGAACAAAAGTTCAAGTGCATCCTTACCCCCAATGCAAGTAGTTAGTACAGTATTATAAACATAATTATACAATTGACATGTTTTAAGTTGTATTTAATGAAAGGGTTACCTGCTGTGTGACAGGATCATGGCTGTGCTCCTTCCAGTCGTCGTCATCGTCACTCCGCTCAAACACGTCTCCGGCCACCACGACAGTGCCAACGCTTGTGTCGCGAACAACGACACTCACGTCCGAACACGTATGGCCTGGCGTGGGTATCACCTGCGTAGACGCACATTTGCATGCACGGATGAAATCTCCGCATCTAAACATAAGTTGACTATTTTTCATAGAACACAATTCGAGACTATAGCAAAGCCACAGTAGGTTCTGCCACAAAAAGTCTTGCTACCATCGTCCGTAGCCTATCACCATGCTCTTGCTGCAGCTCGTCTGATAGTTAGGAAACAGAAATATGATCCGATCACGAGTCTGATATGTGAACTGTACTGGCCACCTATTAAATACAGGATTGTGTACAAATTATGCCTACTCGTCTTCAAGAGTCTCCATCAACCTGCTACGTCCTATCTCGCCGATCAGTGCGCACCAGCTTCAACAGACCCAAATGGACTCTGGCTACGATCTGCGGCTCGCGGCGACCTGCTGCTGTTCCCACGTGTAAACCTCGTGCGCGATACGCCCAGCACAGTTTCGGATTCTTCGGCCCAAAGACCTGGAACATGCTCCCAGCTCACATGTGGGATCCATCCCTGAGTCTGAGCCAGTTCTGCAAGACTCTAAACGCTGCTGCTGTTTTTGTTTCAGAGAGCCGACTTCAATGTGCGATCAATGCTCACTCGTGATGGACTGGACTCATAAGTGTGCAATAACAAATGTTCTTACTTATTTACTTTATGATAAATCACTACTGTACATGCAATGTACCTTGCACAATGAAGCAAAGTGCCCCTATCCATTAGATGGAATTCCTACTCAATGTTGAAACATTATTTTGTCAGGATTTAGTGGAAAAATGCCTACGAGGTTAAACTATGAAACCATTTTGCACTTAACTTTGTTCCATTTTTTCTAAGCAATATCCCATGTTAAACGCTGCAGCTTAATTGCTTCTGTTGTGTAACACACTTGCACGCTTTTAACCCATTACAGCAGTGCTTCTTAACCTCTTTGGGTTGGCAGCCCAGTCAACAACACTGGCCCCTGCGCCACCCACTCGCCCGAGCCCCAAAAACACAAACAAGTTAATAAAGGCACTCGACACACAGAGAGACCACACGCCTGTAGACAATGCTGAGAGGGCAGCATTCCCTCGTTATTCACCAACTTGCTATCCGCAATTTTGGCTCTCCGTAAATCACATCTGGAACTCGGCACGACTCCATAGATGGAGAAACAAAGTGGTGAGAGAGAACGTGATGGGAGTAAGTGATGAGAAAGCTTATTTATGTACTTATGGTAATTCATTAGTATCATTATCTGCGAAATGTGCTATTCACGAGCATTTCCGGAACGTATTCCTCGCTAATAATGAGGGAATACTGCATGCAATCTGTTTCAAGTTGCAATGTAAAACATTACCAGAAGACACAGACAAGTTGAAGAGCAGTAAAAGATGACAAAGTGTACCTGTACTGCTTAATAGACCAGGTTGAATATGCGTGTTTTGCAGCAGCAACGTGGCGTTGACATTTAAAACACATTTTCAAAATGTCCCCTGCACAATATCCATGCCATAGCATGCGATTCACACCCGAGAGGCTTTTTGTGCCTGTTGGGTTGGGAACCGCTGCCTTGCAATCGCAGCCAATCAGGTAAAACGCATTTAACATATCAGTCACAGGCCCAACGAGATAAACTTTCTTTTTAAACGGGAGACGTGAAGTAAAATACACAAGAGGTAAAAAGAAAGTTTAAATAACAAATCTTTGCACAAAACACAAACAGGTTATAAAACGTACATAGGTACCTGCACATACGGATTTATCACGTACGCCTTTCCCTCGGCAAGCCCATGTGTTTCATAGAGGTCTCCCTGGGACACATCAAACCCCATGATGATCCGCGCATGAGGGAACAACCCCACGTTTCCCGCGTGGTCCGAGTGCCCGTGCGTGCACACCACCGTGTGCACCAGCCGCAGGACATCGCTCGGCGCCAAACTCTGCTGCACACAGCCCTGCACCGTCCGCTGCAAGGAGGTGATGAGTTCCTCTTTGGCCCACGGTCCTCCGGTGTCCACCAGGATGGCACAAGGTCTATTAAACATACCACAGTTACACTTACACTCCTCTGTAGTAAAACACCAAAAACTCACACGCACAGCTTGAGTGCCGCGTAGACCCGAGGAGCTCTAATGGATAGAGGCGCCCATACCAGTCAGGTACTCGGCGAGGGGCGAGACAAAAATGTGTTCCCTTCCCCAACTCGCGCTCAAACCCCATGACTGACGCAACTAAACGTTGGTCTCCAGTTCCCAGTAGCTCGGGATCAACCTGTCACGGTGTCCTCTGGGAGGGTAAAGAAGAAGGGGCTGCAAATAATCACAGGGTACAATAAAGAGGGCAGCAGGGTGGCATGGTGGTAACACTTGTACCTCACATCTAGAAGGACATGGGTTCGATTACTGACTCGGGCAAATTTCTGTGTGGAGTTTGTATGTTCTCCCCCAATTCTGCATTGGCTGCCTCTGCATGTGTGTATGTCTCTTGGTGTGGTGTTGCTCTGGTTGTCCCTCTGGGCTGCCCAAAATATCTTTCCCTGTGTCTTCTCTGTATATGTACCTCGTGTCTGTTCATGAGTCCTTGTCCTCTGTTTTCCGTTGGCATGTTCAGCCCAGATGATGAACACGAGAGATTTATCAGTCTTTTGAAATACGTAGTCAACCAGGTTAGTGTCTGTTTTGTTGGCCGACTGGTTTGCATCACATTATGTTTCTAAGGTCTGTTGAGTTTCTCGTCTCCCATCTTCTTGTTGCATTTGCTTACGTGCAGTTTGCCGTTCGCCATGTGCTATGTACGTGGTGTCGCCCTGTGTGTTCCCTCGCTAAATGTTTCACCCCATTTCCACCTGATGATGAGCGCTTGTGCTGCGTTCAAAACGTCGTGATTTATTTTATTTTACTTATTTAAATTGTATTTCTACATACGTGACTTTACCAAAAAAAGTATAATTCGTCTAGGTTCTCCAGTTTCCTATCATAGCTAGGAAAAATACAATGGTACTGGTGTTGGTCAAACAACCCAATGCAGGATCATCCCTAAAATGAGTATTTGGCTTTCCTGGGTGAATAAGTATTGTACTACATATATATTTTGGGCGATTTATCTGGATCGACCATTGCTACGTACAAAACGCGGACTCTGTCTAGCGATGGGAAACCTTTTCGAATTGGAGACAGGAAGGAGCTGAATGAACCCACCTTTCTGCTTCTCCCGGCACACTCAACAGGAGAGTCACAGTCCCATCTGCGTGAGTGTGATTGTCACTGTCCTTGTAGCAATATCCCTCCCGCAGCACATGCACAGAGTATGGAACACCTACACATACACATAACAAAACACTGCCTTGGCAACCAGCATATTGCGGTGGGTGTAAGTGGGTGTATATGTTTGGGGAGCAGTAGTGTAGCGGTTAGCGCACTGCACTACGGACCTGGTGCCCCAAGTTCAATTCCCGCTCACGGCCAACACCAATGACGATTATTTGAACCAGATTCCGCCTCAAATGAGTACCTGGAGCGGTGTGTAAACATCACCACTGGAGTGACCAAGGTGGCGGGGCGTGGTGTTGGCCACCCACCTCCTCGTGCCATGCCAGCCTTCAGAGGTGCTCGCAAACAGCACTTGTGCCTAGTCTGTTAATGCTATATGGGGATATTTGTCTTTAAGTGGGGCAGTGGTGTAGTTATTTGCCGCAGTTTTGAGGGTTAAGGAAGCCATGCATAACAGTGGAAGAGCATATAAATCCACAGACATGCGCCCAAGTTACCAACCACGATGTCACCCCAAATGTGAAATAATTAAGACTGCAAAAAAACAATACATTTCTTAGCACTTCGAATTGTTTGACACTCCTTACTAGGAGCACATTTCCTCGCAATAGGCATCTTTTTAATACCTTGTGAGTCCAGTAAAAATATATATATTTACAAACCAGGTATTGTTGAAAGGTTATCCGTTTTGCTTAGTTCTGCCATACCTGTTGAAGAAAGGGCAGTCTTATTCCAACAATAGCAATGGAAAACAAAGCAAATGCAGTCAGTATACAAGCTACACAAACAACCATGCTGATCCAGACATTGTATCCACTTCACTTTACCTGCAGCCATTTTATCCATGGAAAAATTTGCCTGAGATTCTCACTTTTGGTGTAAATTCTTCCTGTTAACCACAATATATGAAATGAAGTATTGTATTTTTTTACAATTAGCCCATGTACAAGTACTATGTTACCAGTAAGGTGGGGATTTCACACAATGCGTGCAAATCGCTCCAGCTGGCACAACATTCGTTGGTCGAGGTTTAGTGAAGTTTGTGAAGCCAACTTCCATTTCTGTGGCACTGTTTCAGCGCCTCCATCATTTTAAGAACTCATGTCTTGAAAACGTATTTTTGTGTTTAGTTTGCTGTCCCCCCGCACCTCCAAATTAGCACGATGGGAAAGGCGTTCAACATACATACAACATCAAATTGCACAGGATTAGCCTTTTCTGGGCAACCCGCCATCTTCCCATCAACTTTCATTGTCAATTCATATTTTTTCCTGCCTCAGTAGCTCTTCCGCTATATTTTTTTCACCTGATGACGATTGCTTGTGTTGCGATCGAAACGTCGTGATATTTTTTTTTATTTTTCTATCTACGTGGCTTTTCATTGTCAATCTTTCTCTCCAGGTCACGCGACCTCAACCTCGTTTACCACCTTGCTTGACCCTGCCGCTGGAACCCAGAGGAATCCAGAGTGTGACTTGATTCGACTGGGGGGGGCTTGAGGCGTTCACCGTCGAGCGTCAACCTTCACCAGTGCCGCAGTCTCTCTGCTGGGAATTGCAAATTACAAATCGAGTACTGTAGTGTACTTTGCCTGGACCTATAGTCCGCAAAGTGTTGGAGTTTAGCAAAAAATACTGCGACGATACATATTGAGACCAGAAATTTCATATTCTTGGTTCTGTCGGTAAAGTCACGTAGAAGGGAAGAAATAAAAAGAAAAAAGAACATTCTCACGACGTTTTTATTATTTTATTATTTCCCTTCTACGTGACTTTATCGAAAGAACCAAGAATATGAATCCCTGCAGTCACGAAAGCTTTAAATCGAAACAGAAATTTAATGTCAAGTATTTATTGAGTTTAAAGAAAGTGAGTCATTTTGTTAAGTTCATGGTCAACAGGCAAAGCCTTGGACTGGACTGCTCGTGGTGTCTGGTTGCTGGCTGGGACGAATTTGTCTGCAATGTTCGGTTGCTCTGGAGAAACTAACCCATAAACTGTTTTAATTTTACCAGATAAGGCCCACTGAACTATACAGTATAGCTCTTTTTCAGAAGCGACCTGGCCACAAATGATAGCAGTCAAATACTCTGAGCGTGTTGTTTCTAGATGTGTAGGGAAAAAACCGGAGGAACCGGAGAAAAATCCACGCGACCACGGGGAGAGACACACTTCTAATACACAGCAGGCGTCGGGGTAGAACCCACGACCTGCTGTATACCAGACGAGGTAGTTAACATCTCCTAGCCGCCGCGATGCTCCGGCGGCTTTGACTTGTGTTATCAATCATCCCTGGACTCTCGTGGCGGACACTTCCCACCGACTCTCACAGTCATCAGACTCCTTGAGTAAAACTTCCACGGTTTACTCGGCAAAGTGTCTTGGCCAGAGTCGGGGTTGCCAGGATATTCCTTGTCCGGCCTGGCCATGTGGTTGGTAGCGCAACCTTCTTTATTGCATCCGCCTAATGATCCACAACTCGGGCAGGACGGAAGGGTATTGGTGAACACATACACACACACAAGGGTTGAATACACACACACACACAAGGGTTGAACACACACACACACACAAGGGTTGAACACACACACGGGGTCTTATCCTCCACGTGGAGGCCCGGACTGCCCGGCCCCGGGACGTGAATGGATGTCGCCCACGGCGGCAAGATGCGACTCCAACTGGATGCGCTGCGCGGTGCCCCGAACGAGGCGGGTGGCGTGGCGGCTCTTTAAATGTGGAGGGACGTTTCTGTTTTACCGAATTCCAATACAAAAATGTCTCTTCTTGTTATTTTGGTTTCCAACCCCTGTCACAGTCGATCCATATCAACAGCCAAACTAAGGAAGGTGTCAAGGGACTCCTCTGGTTGTCGCCTGATGAGGCTGGTCGTAATTACCGGCGAAACGTCGAATTGTAAATGTTGTGGGGTTTACTCTCCAACACACCGGTTAGTGCTGAACTAGTCATGCATTGCCATGTTTTGTTTACGTGATAAACCTTACGAATTGGCTGTATCGGGTGGTGGCGGGTTTAATGACACGATCTGACGTGTAAAATACCCTCTATTATGAATCCTGTAGTCTCATTTACATTTGGGGAACTTACTTTAAGCAAAACATTCCAATGGTTTAGAAGACAGTGGAACAAGTCAACACAGACGCAACACCCCCAACTGACAATCCTTGACGAGAGCTTGAGGGACAGAAGGGCAAGCGAGTTCAAGACCTTCTGCAAAGTTCAAGTCCATGCCTCATCCTCCACCAGGAATCCTTGCAAGTGATCAGAGGCATGTTCAGCAGCGGCGTAGTAACGACATATCAGCTCAGCTGGTGCGGCAATCCGTAATGTGGGGCCCCAATAATTGATTTGTATCGCAGGATCGCACCTAGAGGCTATTATATATCGCGACTCCTCTTGTCCAATCACGTCATAACGCTCATGGTCTCGAATATTTAATGCTGTAGGGGCACTCCGTGTTCGCAAAACGCAGCCACTACAGCTCCGTAGTACCTCTTTGCAAAATTACGCTTCTGCTAAATCTTGACTTAAAGCTTTCGTGACTGCATGAATTCATATTCTTGGGTCTTTCGGTAAAGTCACGTAGATAGGTTCAAAGAAAATAAAAATTAAAAACTACGACGTTTCGATCGCAACACAAGCAATCATCATCAGGAGAAACGTCAAAGTTTTTTGCTATTTTTGTTATTTTCTTTGAACCTATCTACGTGACTTTATCGAAAGATAAAAAATGAAATAAAAATAAATAAAAATAAAGATAAAATAATAAACTGACAACGTTTTGGAGGCAACACAAGTCTCCGCCATCAGGTGGGGCCGTCACAGCCAGATTTGCTGCATCAAGTGAGGCAGGGATTCCAAGATGCAAGCTCTTAAATACAAGTTAAGGGGGAGGAGAGGGGGGGGGAGCTTATCAGAATGTGGTAGCCAATGAATTATGTCTGTGTTTGTATATCTGAATGGCTTCGTGTACAAACCTTTGAGAGCACCTTCCGAGACCAAGGTGCTCTGCAAACCCTCTGGCTACCATCAAAGGTTTGTACACGAAGTCATTCAGATATACAAACACAGACATAATTTCAACCGTGATGATGGGTACAAACTTAGTAATCATTGGAAAGATGTTATTAACCATGCAAAAAAGATTTAACTACTCATTTTTGGACCATCTTATCTGACAGGCACTAGCCAACACTGGTATAAACATGGGCATTTTTGTTCTCTTCTATCATGTGCACCAACAGGTGCTTGTGCACAGGCATATCCACGTACACATGCACCCCGTGCTCTCTTTTAGCCCCCCCCCCCCTTCCAATACGTTATCATGTGCACCAACAGGGACTTGCGCACAAACACGTCGACGCCTACGAGCACCTCGTGCTCTCTTTTAGCCCCGCCCCCTCCCGATACGTTCCATTCATTGGCTACCACATTCTGATAAGCTCTCCCCCCTCTCCTCCCCCTTAACTTGTATTTAAGAGTTTGCATCTTGGAATCCCTGCCTCACTTGATGCAGCAAATCTGGCTGTGACGGTCCCACCTGATGACAGAGACTTGTGTTGCCTCCGAAACGTCGTGATTTTATTATTTTATTTTTATTTCATTTTTTGCCGACGTGACTTTACCGAAAGAACTAAGAGTATGAATCCTTGCAGTCACGAAAGCTTCAAATCTAGAATTTATCGAAAGACCCAATAATATACGTTACCACTCTAAATTAAAATAAAACGTGGAACGTAAATGAAAGCATCGTAACAAAAGTTAATTTAAACCGTGTTTTTAAATTCGTGTTGTTGTTTTACACTTGAAAATGTATCTCAGGGTGGTTGTCAAGGGGCACCCCAACTCGTAGCTCTGACCACCAGGGGGAGCCAAGGCACCCCCTGCCCCCACTGTCGTTCCCCTGATTTTCAGCAAATGTTTCTGTCTAAATAACCGAGTTGTGCCTCAGAACGCACGCACGCAGCCTCGGGGAGAGTGATCGTGTAGCGCACACCAGTTGACTTCAGTGTTCCGTCACCTGGCATGCGGTATGTGGTGCCACGACCGCGGAGAAACTCCGCAAGCGCCGCGATTGTCCACTACCCCCCACCCTGAGCACACGCAGCACACACGCAGCACTGTCACCCACGTAGTAGTGTCCTGGCGGGGGATTGCCTGGCACATCCGGTTTTAATCCAAAGGGCCCCTAGAGGGAAAGTCCCATGGTTTCCCGGTGCCAGGAGATTGGCCGACCCTCGCAGGACAGGTTACATTGCGATGCCCTAAAATTGTTTTGAAATTGTATGGGCGCAAAAAGAAAAGGTTCCCTGGGCCAACCACAATGAGTTACTCGCTGCACTCGGGGGGAGGATGGAGGGCAGAACATTGAGCAAGAAGGGCGCAAGCACCCTTCCAGACAATGGACAACGAGGGACAATGGGTGGCCGCCGCCACGCAGCACTCGAGGGAGGACACGGTAACAGGGGGGGGCGGTAACCGCAGGTAAGCGCACGATGGGTCGCGCGGAACAATGGCACCCCGGGTATTTGAAGTTAAGGGAATTAAAAGAGTAGCCCGGGATGATTTTTGGTCTTTTGTCTTCAACCTCCGGTATGCCGCATTAGTGCGAGTGACGGTGTGCCCAGGGGAGCGAGTGCAAGGCTGCAGCGTCGGTGTGGTGTTGGCAATTGGAGTGTGTGTGTGAGACGCGCGTCGTACGACCGTGCTGCACGAATATTAGGGCGGGGGAGGGGGGAGTTGCGTGTTCGCGCAACAACAACAAAAGCATTCACGGCGAGGCGCGCGTGCACGCAGCTGCCTTTGTATTCGTGGTGGTGTCCGTGGGGGGCGTGTGCGGAGTAACCCCGTGCGGCAGTGAGCCAGCCACTTCGCCATGTCCCTCAGAGGAGGCGCTAACGCGGGGGTGCCGATCACCCGGTCGGCGGAGGCCCGGCAGGGGCTGAACGGTGTGGTGGAGGAAGAAGTAGAGGAGGAAGTGGAGGGGGCAAACGTTGTGCTCCACCTGCCCGGCGAGGGCGGTGGGATGGAAGTGGGCCCCACAGGTACAAGCCCACGGCTGTTGGGCGAATCAGCGTTTTGTCCACCATGACTCCTCGATCGTGATCATTGTAATTGAGGTTCATATGGTTCGTGCAGCATTGACAAATGGTTAAGGTCATAAGATATAATCTATGTTGAAAAATAAGAATTATCAGTGACAATGAGAGTCGCAATACTGCAGTGCTACAAAACTAACGATATGGATGTGAAATCTGTGAGTATGGGTCTGTATGTCAATCTATTGGTCATTTGAGTCTCTGGTTCTCTGTGTCAGTCTATGGGTTTCTATATTATTCTATGGGTCTCTATGAAGCTGGACAATTGTAAAGACACAACACAGCAGATATTATTGGGTCTTTTAGTAAAGTCACGTAGATAGGTTCAAAAAAATAACAAAAAACTACGACGTTTTGATCATCAGGAGAAAAAAGATAACTACAAAGCAGAATTTTTGCAACAGAAATATGTTTTTAAGAAGGATGTTAAACATGCCACTGACAAACGAGATGAGTAACTCGTATTACGGATAGCAGTCGAGTACACAACAATGCAATTAATGAGAATACAGTAATTAGACTATTATTAGAGGAAGGCAAATGTACACATCTTGGACATGTAATGAGAATACAAGTGGCTGAATATATATGTGGTTTTAACTGGGGAAATTAGAGGCACTACAAGAGGTCGGGGAAGACAGCAAATTCATTTACATGAGCAATTTGCTAAATGTTATGCAACTGCGAGTATATAATGCAAAGTCCCATAATAATATAATATTATGGACAGAGCGAAATGGATTGAAGGCCATGGTTATATATCGACGTCTTTCCGGAAGGACATGGCTCACGATAGATGACTTCGATGAGCTATCATTATTATTATTTCGCAAGGACCACCTCAAGGATCGATGTGCGCGTGCCTCATCACTCCACAGCCGAGTGTTAGCAATTCCAGTGTGTACCGTAGAGTTCACGGTGGTTCAGATGTCTTGTGACCACCCCCCGCCCCAATTTATTGAACCCTGACATTTGTTTTCCTTTGCAAATAAATTTCTGGTTTAAATACACCTTACTTAAAAACACATTAAGTTTTAGAGAATGTAATGTGGGTAACAAGACAGCTGGACCACTGTGCATGTTTAGAGAAGTTCAAGTTCATTTATTAGGTATTTTAGGCCACTAAATTGCAGTGGCAGCTAGGGGTGTACAACTATGCTTGTCTTCAATAAAGAGAAGCATAGTGCACACGGGCAGAGTTTTGAACAGGGTTTATTGAAGACACCACGACGCACCCTTGGGCAGTGGTTCCCAACCTTTCCGAGTCTGCGCGCCCCTTTTCAACCTCCGAACATTTCGCTGACCACCATACCCACAATTCATTTGAAATTGTTCATTTCCTTGGCAAGGATGTCATTTTTATTATGACCCGCCCCACACTGGTGGACATCTGTGAAAAAGAGCTTCATATCTCATCGGATTCCTCCTCCAGTGTAAATGTAAGATTCCGATTATTTTTCTTCTCCGCTGACCCCATGTAGTAGGTAGCCTCGCGGGGCACCAGAGGTCTGCGGGCCACAGGTTGAGAACCGCTGCCCTCGGGAGATGTTCATGATTGCCACGTGACTCAATACTCTTCAAAACTGCCCCGTCGAACAACAGCCAATTAGCGATCTTAAGGAGCCTCATCACTTCCTGACACATGCTTTGAGTTCAAAAGGTAATATTCCGAGTACAAATAATGATTGCAATCTCAATGTAAATCTCTGTTGGAAAGCATTCAATTTACCTTAAAAAATGCGTTCAAAACCCTGTCGTAAAAATATACCTTAGTAGATTTATGTACACTCCACATACAATTCAAGGGCAAGGTCAATCATTTACAGGAACGCATTCTCTCTTTTAATGGACGATTAATGCCTCCTGAATTTTCACTCATTTATCAGAATCCCAGAACAAACTTATTACTTGTTAAATTAAGTTTAGCCCACTTTATGTTGCAGCAAATGTTGGCCTATTCAACTCATGTAAAGCCTTACAGCTTTTTCAAGCATTGCATTTGTTAAAAGTTAAATGGCAAAAATAAAATGTAGTTTTTTAAAAATTTATATTTATGCAATTGCATCACACAACGCTGTGCAATCCGCAAACACCGAGGTGCGTATATATAAATGTGTTCGTAGCCAATTGACGATGAGTATTTCTTCATGCCGGAGGAAACCAGAGCACCCGGAGAAAACCCACAAAATCCCATACAGATGTGACAGATGGAGATTATTCTACACTTCCTGGGAAGGGAGTTTCACAACATTTGTGTGAGCCACTAACCCTTGCCGTGCTGGATTACAGGAATGCACGGCCACTGCCCGGCTCATTAGACGACAGTCATTGAATAGCCCAACAAAACGAACTGACTAAATTATCCAAGTTCAAAACCTTATATTACAGTGAAGGAAAAAAGTATTTGATCCCCTGCTGATTTTGTACGTTTGCCCACTGACAAAGAAATTATCAGTCGATAATTTTAATGGTAGGTTTATTTGAACAGTGAGAGACAGAATAACAACAAAATCCAGAAAAACGCATGTCAAAAATGTTATAAATTGATTTGCATTTTAATGAGAAATAAGTATTTGACCCCTCTGCAAAACATGACTTAGTACTTGCAATCACAGAGGTCAGACGTTTCTTGTAGTTGGCCACCAGGTTAGCACACATCTCAGGAGGGATTTTGTCCCACTCCTCTTTGTAAAACTTCTCCAAGTCATTAAGGTATTGAGGCTGACGTTTGGCAACTCGAATCTTCAGCTCCCTCCACAGATGTTCTATGGGATTAAGGTCTGGAGACTGGCTAGGCCACTCCAGGACCTTAATGTGCTTCTTCTTGAGCCACTCCTTTGTTGCCTTGGCCGTGTGTTTTGGGTCATTGTCATGCTGGAATACCCATCCACGACCCATTTTCAATGCCCTGGCTGAGGGAAGGAGGTTCTCACCCAAGATTTGACGGTACATGGCTCCGTCCATCGTCCCTTTGATGCGGTGAAGTTGTCCTGTCCCCTTATCAGAAAAACACCCCCAAAGTATAATGTTTCCACCTCTATGTTTGGCGGTGGGGATGGTGTTCTTGGGGTCATAGGCAGCATTCCTTCACCAAGAAAACAGTTGTTACCAACTGTTTTCTTGGTGACTATGGTCCCAGCTGCCTTGAGATCATTGACAATATCCTCCCGTGTAGTTCTGGGCTGATTCCTCACCGTTCTCATGATCATTGCAACTCCACGAGGTGAGATCTTGCATGGAGCCCCAGGCTGAGGGAGATTGACAGTTATTTTGTGTATCTTGCATTTGCGAATAATCGCACCAACTGTTGTCACCTTCTCACCAAGCTGCTTGGCGATGGTCTTGTAGCCCATTCCAGCCTTGTGTAGGTCTACAATCTTGTCCCTGACATATTTGGAGAGCTCTTTGGTCTTGGCCATGGTGGAGAGTTTGGAATCTGATTGATTGATTGCTTATGTGAACAGGTGTCTTTTATACAGTAACAAGCTGAGATTAGGAGCACTCCCTTTAAGAGTGTGCTCCTAATCTCAGCTCGTTACCTGTATTAAAGACACCTGGGAGCCAGAAATCTTTCTGATTGAGAGGGGGTCAAATATTTATTTCCCTCATTAAAATGCAAATCAATTTATAACATTTTTGACATGCGTTTTTTCTGGATTTGTTGTTGTTGTTATTCTGTCTCTCACTGTTCAAATAAACCTACCATTAAAAATATAGACTGATCATTTCTTTGTCAGTGGGCAAACATACAAAATCAGCAGGGGATCAAATACTTTTTTCCCTCACTGTATGTACCGTGGTGATAAACCATTCTGAAAGTACTGTATTTTGGTTGAATTTGCATTACACCTTGTAAACTTCCCACTTTTAACTCTCACTAATGCAGTACTGATGTAATTGTTTTCTGTTTTCCAATCTGTACATTGCTGCAATTTTCATGGGAACCACAATATATACAGCTTCCTCACTCCTGCCCCCACTGAGCCCTTGGCATTCCTGAATGTGATGTGGCTCACTGATGACCACTTATCAAGGCCACTGCTGAGTGTCTCTCAAGCTGCAAACGAATACAGTACTTAATAACTTGAAGTCCTGTCACCCAAAAGATTGTGCACAGATAAATCTTGCACCTATGGCTTTAACCCTCACTGATGCAGTGTTAATACATTCCATCAGCTGCAATGCATTGGTTATTGTTCTCATTCCCAACTGTCCCAGTACAATCCATGATTTTAGCTTGCACATTGATGACTTAAAATTAATTGTAGGTACATTTTTATTCATTTTAGAAAACATGATTAATAAGTTATTAAGGCAAATGCCAATAACAACCCCCCCCCCCCCCCATAAATTATAATTTGATCTGAAAAGTGATTTATTAAAAAGACCTTTCCAAGCCGCTCTCATGTAAATAATTGGGAGCACAAAAACATGGCGACTACAGCTGCACAATGCGCAGAGACTTTCCTGCCAGGTAAAGCGCGGGATGCAGCGGCTTCCTGAACGGCTCTTCGAACGTGTACAGCAGGGCCATCGTGTCGGCGTTGTAGAAGGCCAGCACACCCGCCTCAAAGTTTACGTACACCCCGACCGCGTGCAAGGGCTCGGGAAACGCCAGCGGTGTTTTGACGTCGTCATGGTACACTAAATACTGTGCAGACCAGCACCACAATCCCCAGGAGATTCTGTTGCGCCCGAGCACACAGGCGGTGTCGGTTCCCTTGCGTTTGATGGCGCTGTAGGTCGCTCCCACGGCCCAATTGCAGCCGTCTCGGACATCCACTTCCCAGTAATGACAACCTGCGGCAAAGCTCTCGGAGCAAATGACCTTGAAAAAGAAACAATGGTGGAGAAACACGAGTTAATTAAACGTGTTCTTAAAAACATTTACAAATGCTGACTCGTACAAATATCACGAACTAAGAACGTGCTGCGGAATTGCGCGATGAGTAATGGTGGATCAAGTACTTTTTTGTTGCGATTTGGCTATTCATAAATTGCTAAACAAATGTTATATGGAATCGGCCATCATTTCACCAAGCAAGCCATAAAATCAGACAGCTTTTTATTTTTTTGTAATTTACTCGTTTTGTTCTGGATATCTCCTAACTTCACCACACGCCTCTCCTACTTCACCACACGCCTTGTAGGACTGAGTTTTTGAGCTGCAGTGAACCAATGATTATGCCGATTAGATGTACTAATATGGCTGTTGTTCACAATTTCACCCAGTAAAATAACTCATCATCAGTCGCTCGCCCCTGGCCGGAACGTAGCAGTCCCCACTACCACACTGCCACACTGCCACGTGACCCCATGACCCTGAGCTCACCGCCACGCCTCGCACAGTCCAAGACCGAGGTGTTATAATAATACTACTTTCATTTAAGATAGCATCATTCATGCTTATAGCATCACATGACGCTGTACACTACCGTACCGTATGTGGATATACAGCAGTGGCGGCTCGTCAATAGAGGGCGCAGGGGCGCCGCCCCCATCAATATTCAAGAAATATACATATACAAAATTTATATAAAAATTCATAAATAAAATATTTTTTTCATACGATGTGCCGGCTGGTAGTAAGAAAAGCATCAGCATTTAATAAAAACTGGCTTTAATCGGTCAACTATTTTCTATGTTTTTCAATGTGTTTCATGCGGGGCGCCGGACAAATGGATGTCTATGTGAGACTTTACATTTTCGGACAGCATGTGACCTGAAGCTGGTCTCTAATTGGTTTCTTAAAGATTCTCCTCGGGGCGCAAGTCGTTGCGTCCCTGGCCAATCAGAATTGGATACATGTTATTTTATCCAATCTGATTGGTTCTCGTCACCTGTCATTCAAATTTACGCTCTGGGCCACTACTGCGAGTGCGCAGGCGACAACACTTTGACATCTTCTTGGTTCTTTCGGTAAAGTCACGTAGAAGGGAAGTAATAAAATAATAAAAATAAAACATAATAAAATTATTCTCACGACGTTTCGGCCACAACGCAAGCAGCCGTCCTCAGGTGAAAACCAGGTCCGTCGAGGCGACAGAGTCTGAATGAAACAGCACACGAGCTTTCATTCAGACTCTGTCGCCTCGACGGACCTGGTTTTCACCTGAGGACGGCTGCTTGCGTTGTGGCCGAAACGTCGTGAGAATAATTTTATTATGTTTTATTTTTATTATTTTATTACTTCCCTTCTACGTGACTTTACCGAAAGAACCAAGAAGATGAATCCCTGCAGTCACGAAAGCTTTAAATCAAAATTTAACCACTTTGACACTTGCTAGGCTGATCAAATTTTTTGTGTAAACAATGGCAGCAGTTCATCCAAATTCTGTAATTTATTTACAAAAAAACCCTTTCACAAGGCTTTCGCTGGAAGAAATAAAAAAGATAAAGGATCTCGGACCGGACCAACCCGATTTACAAATCCAGCAGCAGGCCAGTGACAGAGGACGAAGCTACACACGAAGCTTCACCCGCGCTTGTTATGAGAAACGGAGGTGGCTGGCTGGATGTGATGTTAGCAATTCTCTTTTTTGTTTTCCCTGTCTTTTATTTCAAAGTGTCGGCACTGAAGTTTTGTGGACAACGACGGGGGTAAGAGACCTCAAACATCTCTCTGACAAATGCAAACGTCATGAAAGTAGCCGCAGCCATATTGATAATAGCATGAAACTAACGTTTTTATGTTCAAGTAGGAAACATGCTTTTTGGTACTTCTTTTGGTCTGAAATGTAAATAAAGATCATCAAAATTTATATTCAAGTAGTCAAAATGGTTTTTGGTACTGCTTTATATTTATTTGCCCCCCTCAATAAAATAAAAAAATGCGCCCCCCCAAAAATAAATATCACCAGCCGCCACTGATATACAGCACAGTGGTGTTCAACTGTAAGACTCGCGGCAATAAGATTGAGTTACCGACCTGCAGCGTTGAGTCGAACCGGTCTGGGTGGTTCGGATATCCTTGGTCCTGGCTGCACCACGTGACTGTATGCAAATCCATGGACAACTTCAATTTTGGATGTGCCGAGTTTGGGTTCAGGGTGGGTGTTTTTCCATCTGTTAAAAGCAAACCATAAGTATATGAATTGTGAAACATTTAAAGAAACTGTACCAAAACATATATTTTAAATGGTGTATTTTTAAACAGGTGAACATCCATCGAGGTACGCATCATCTTTTTTAAAACACAGATCTGTGTGATTGTAAAGGGTATGTAACCTGATAGGCAAATGAGCAAAACCCAAATGTCAACAAAGCATGCAAAACACTAACGCAATCACACATCCTTGACAATGTCGCAATGAAGCAACATGTGCTTTATTACACGTGAACATCTATAAACATCTACTAATGCTATGTTACAACTAGAATGCGTTAACGTAGTATTTTTTAAGCGTCAATACAAATTAACCATGTACACCGCAGACATTCTTCCTATCTTACTACCGGCTAGATTTATGACGAGTC
The DNA here is from genome assembly GCF_015708825.2 of Lethenteron reissneri. Lineage (NCBI taxonomy): Eukaryota > Metazoa > Chordata > Hyperoartia > Petromyzontiformes > Petromyzontidae > Lethenteron > Lethenteron reissneri. Next base: position 11,136,437 of record NC_083827.1, read on the forward strand.
TGACTATAACCACATATCCAAGATGCCCTACAGAAATTGGGGCCACGTGCAGGAAGAGAGAAGGCTTGGGAGAGAGGAACGGAGAGAGAGATAGGAAGACTTATTTCGAGGTCTCTATCACGAGGGTAAGGGGGGACGAGAGGAGGCTACAGGGCAGAGGGGGGGGGGGAAATAGACGACGGGACTTGAACAGGGAGGCAGGCTGCGCGATCCTGCATTGAGCCAGCGTATGATGGCAGTACAGCAAGTGGAATAATTTACATCTGTATCTATCTGTATGGGGATTGAGTGTCGCAACCTTCGTCGCCTCCTCTCATCGCGCGTGTGGGTTTTTTCTGGGTACTATACTTTCCTCCTACTTATATGGACGCCCACACAGCTTCATAATGGGCGCAGACACTTTACGAGCAAAAAGCACTTTGTGTGGTTTTTTTTACGCTATTTTATGGATGCATCATAAAGGGTTCATAAAACGGGGCAGCACAACCAAGTCCCGTGACAGGTAACAAAGGACAAATGCACGACCCAGATGTTTCTGGAGGATTACGCTGCACTCGGGGTCACGCAGGGCCATTTGCTTTAAGGCCAGGCCTGCATAGGACATTTACAAAAATCGGTGGTTTGAATGTCACCTCTTTGTTAATGAATGGAAATCAACTGTACATAAATTCCCGTTGTGGACATCAGTTCCCTTTGCAGACATCACTGATATGATTGCTTGTGTGAATAGTTTTAACACTGCCACAACAAGATAGTGTTTTAATGCAGGAAAAGGCATCTGTACAACTTACACGACAAGTAAGACCAGTTGGATTCAAACGTGGCCAGTCGCTTGTCCACACGTTTCAGAACAGACTCCATTTTCCGAGGATCCAGCTCACAGCGAACTTGGTTATCCACTTGGTCCACTCCTGCCAGAGATTCCATTCTTCAAAAAACACCGTCATCGTCACCATTATCATCCAAAATCAACAGCATCACCGTCGCCGCCACCACCACCATGTGGCTATAATAATCATCATTCCCGTCATCATCAAGAGGTGTATCATCAAGGTGTATCTTTATCAAGCGGTGTATCATTGCACCTCTGATTAGCACGGTTGGCGAAGTACAGTGCAAAAGAGGTTCAACATAGATACATACTGTCTAACTTTTATCCATGATCAAAAAAAAATAATTCAGTGACACCAACAAACTATAACGCTATTAAATAACACAAACACATTATGGTGTTGCATGTGATGTTTTTTTTCCATTATGAAGCAAAATCTGTCGGCAAGTAAAAATAATCACAAATTGAACGGTGAGATTTGACACCACTTGCAGCGTTTGTGACTCGAGAATGTTCATCAGCCGCATCTATCATGGCTACGCTGGGACTTCAGGCTCTACATTGGACATCCACGGATGAGCAGCTATGCACGGAGCGAATGAGAATGTTGGTGATGTTATTAGAGGGTTGCTCCAGATGTCTAATGACCCCCTCCCCCAATTATTTGACCCGTAACATTTCTTTACTTATTCATTTCTGTTTTCACACCCATTGGTATACAAACACTTATATTACGTTTTAGATAATTAAATGGGGGTCGCAAGACATCTGGACTACCCTGTACAATGTCAAATAATAACTATAATCTTGGTTCATTCGGTAAAGTCACGTACGTAGAAAATAAAATTATAATATTCAAATACAATAAAAAAATAAAAGCAAAAACCTACGACGTTTTGATCGCAACACAAGTGGTCTTCATCGGGCGGAGAGAAAAGAGGGCAAGCCTCCAAATGCAACCGCTTATAAGGGTTTACAAAATGAGTAGACGGGGGACGAGAGTTGGGGGGAGGAGAGCTGATGCAGCGTAAACAGCATGGGCGGGACAGCAGTCAGACAATGGGGTAGGAAGGCGGTGGAAATAGGGGAGAGAGGGGGGGGGGGTAAGGGGAGAGAGTGGGGGTAGAGGAGACAATGGGGGAGTTGGGAGGAGGATTGTGCGTACACAGCATGGGCGGGGAGACAATGGGGGGAAAGGGGTAGAGATAAGGGGGAGGGAGGGGGGGAGATGGGGGGGCATTGCACCTCGCTACACACATCCACACTGTTGACTGGTAACCGACGGTTACCAGTCAGCAGTGTAGCGAGGTGAAATGCCCCCCCCCATCTCTACCCTCTTCCTCCACCCATTGTCTAACACACTTGGAGTGCGCCCTCGCCTTCAACTCCACCTCTATCTCTACCCCCCTCTCTCCCCCTATATCCACCCCCTTCCTACCCCCCCCATTGTCTGACTGGCTGCCCCGCCCATGCTGCTTACGCTGCATCAGCTCTCCTTCCCCCAACTCTCGTTCCCCGCCCACTCACTTTGGAAACCCTTATAAGCAGTTGCATTTGGGGGCTTTTGCGCTCTTTCTCTCCGCCTGATGAAGACCGCTTGTGTTGCGATCGAAACGTCGTGGGTTTTTTGCTTTTATTTTAAATTAAATTTTAATTATATTTTATGATTTAAGTTTTATTTTCTATATACGTGACTTTACCGAAAGAACCAAGAATATGAATTCCTGCAGTCACGAACGTTTTAAGTACAAATTAAAATAATATCTGTCCGGTAATGTGTTTGTAACATGTACATAATGATTGTGGTGGTAATGTGGGGAGCGGTCGTGTCGCAGTTTGCATACTGCTCTACAAACCCGGCGAACCGAGTTCGATTCCCGCTCACGGCCAACACCAGTGACTATTATCTGAATCGGTCCTGGGCCTCCCCTAGGTCGACTCAGCCTCAAATTAATACCTGCTATGGTATGTAAAAACATCGCCGCTGGGGAGACAAAGACGGTCGGACGTGGTGTTGGCTACCCACACCCTCATGTGCTGTTCT
>NC_083827.1:11139812-11260222 GCF_015708825.2 Lethenteron reissneri
GTGGTGCTGGTGGCGATGGTGGCGATGGGGTGATGGTGGTGATGGTGGTGATGGGTGGTGGTTGGTGGTGGTGGTGATGTGGTGATGGTGGTTGATGGCGATGGTGGCGATGGTGGCGATGGTGGCGATGGTGGTGATGGTGGTGATGGTGGTGATGGTGATGGTGGTGATTGGGGTGGTGGCGATGGTAGCGTGGTGGCGATGGTGGCGATGGTGGCGATGGTGATGGTGGTGATGGTGGTGATGGTGGTGATGGTGATGGTGGTGATGGTGGTGATGGTGGTGATGGTGATGTGGTGATGGTGGTGTGGTGATGGTGGGTGGTGATGGTGATGGTGGTGATGGTGGTGGTGGTGATGGTGGTGATGGTGGTGATGTGGGATGGTGATGGTGGTGATGGTGGTGATGGCGATGGTGGCGATGGTGGCGATGGTGGCGATGGCGGCGATGGCGGTGACGGTGGTGATGGTGGTGATGGTGGTGATGGTGGTGTGTGGTGTGGTGGGTGGCGATGGTGGCGGGTGGCGATGGTGGCGATGGTGGCGATGGCAGTGACGGTGGCGATGGTGGTGATGGTGGTGATGGTGATGGTGGTGATGGTAACTCTTCACAGCTCGCAGAGAGGCCATGCATGACCCAACCGGTCTGACACCTCTCTCTCTATGTATTGTGATGTAGACCCCTTTGCCTGGAAATGTCGCCTCCATTTATTATTAATTTAAATCTAATTCATTATTAACTTTAAGGTCACACACATACGGAGTTATTTTTGTTAATTGTGCTCATGCACCGCTGCAAGCGTAGTCGCATTATCAAGTAATGTCTTTTACATGATACCCTTTAATGGGGCAAGTGCTGTTAGCGAGGACCTAATCAGGACGGTACGGGTCGCCTTTGTCTCCCCAGTGCTGATGCTTAATACACACCGCACCAGGTTATCATTTTAGGCTGAGTTGACCTAGGGGAGGCTCAGGACGGGTGCAAATATTTACCACAGTTTGTTGGTCGTGAGTGGGAATCGAACTTGGGTCACCGGGTTCATATCGCAGCGCGCTAACCACGACGTGAACAAATACACCAACAAACCTGCAGTGTCGTCATCACGGTAGCTTGTGCCAGGCTAGGTGCACCTTGAGGACGTCACGTGAAGTGTCGAAGCCTCGGTGCTGACAGGGGATCACGGCACAGACCCAGCAGGTGCCGTGGGTTGACTGACCGAGATGACTGACAGATGCACCACCTGTGCTCCCTACTGTACCAGGCTAGGTTCAGGAGGTATCGGAACAGATGCCGTGGGTTGACTCACTGAGATGACTGGCAGACGGACCTCCCCCCCCCCCCCACCGCACTGTGCCACCTCATTGCGTTTTAGCCGCCCGGCTCTCCGCTCGTTGTTGTGAGCGTCGCTCCCTCTGCCCGCTCCGCCGGAGGGCAGCTGCCTACGACTGCATCCCATTTCCCAGCCCGCTCTACGTGCACCTAGCCTGGCACTGCCCACTAGCGCCTTTGAGCGAGCCTCCCGTGGAGGCGACTCGTGAAGGGCACGCGTAGAGCCACTCGTGCACCGCGAGCTGTAAAGTCTGAATGCAGCAGGCGATAGAACAATGCGAGTATCTTAATGCTCAGTCTTCTCGCATCCCCCATACCCCACACCCCCCACTCCATTAGCCCCCTCCCTCCCACCTCGCCCGGCACGGCCTCTTGCACAACGGAGCAATTAAAAATCTTCGCACGATCCTCACATCTCAGTGAAGTGAACGCGGGACGCTGGACGCTGTGTAGCCAGACGTCTTGGGGAACCAAACGTCCCGACGCTCCGAGGAGCCGTCGCGACGAGTTTGGATTTTGATGCCGGGTTTTGATCCTGGGGTTTTTAATTGCTGGGGTTTTGATTCCGTGTTTTGAGCCTCGATTTGACTCCAGGTAACGATTCCGGATTTTTTTTATTTTCTAATTTAATCCCGAGTTTTGATTCTGGATTTTTTTATTTTCTAATTTAATCCCTGGTTTTGATTCCGGATTTTTTTCCCGTGGTTTTGATTCCGTGTTTTGATAATCGGTTTTGACTCCAGGTAACGATTCCGGATTTTTTTATTTTCTAATTTAATCCCGAGTTTTGATTCCGGATTTTTTTTCTTCTAATTTAATCCCGGGTTTTGATTCCGGATTTTTTTCCCGGGGTTTTGATTCCGTGTTTTGATCCTCGGCTTTGACTCCAGGTAACGATTCCGGATTTTTTTATTTTCTAATTTAATCCCGAGTTTTGATTCCGGATTTTTTTTCTTCTTCTAATTTAATCCCGAGTTTTGATTCCGGATTTTTTTCAGGGGTTTGGATTCCGTGTTTGGATCCTGGGTTTTCACTCCAGGTAACAATTCCGGAATTTTGTATTCCCTTTTTTAATCACCAGTTTCGATTCCGGTTTTTTTTGCGGGCTTTTTGATCCCGGGTGACGATTCCTCGTTTTTGATTCCGTCTTTTGATCCCGGGTTTTGTTTATTCTGGATTTTGATTCTACTGCAAGCAGAAGGGCCACCACGTAGCGCTGAGCACTGGAGAGCAACCCTCCTTGCAGGGAACGTCTTGGAATACGTGGGAGTTACCCACACGTTACCCCAGCACACACGAACTTCCGACTTACTGTGGTATATACACCATTTTTTCATGGAAAAATAACGGATAATACACTGTAACATGATAACAAATGTCATGTTAATAGCTTCAAAAAGTCCAAGAGTTTCCACGTGTTCGCCATCGTTGTCAACACATGCCTGTAATCTTCTCCAGGTGGTCTCTAGTGCCCCGGAGGGCACGCTTCTTGTGGTCTTGTTGCAAATTTCTCACAAGTGTTAAAAACATGTTTTGAGGCACCCTCAATATAACCCATTTACACCGATGGTGCGAGCCAGATGCGGTAGTGGGTTAGAGAAAGATACAATATAAAAACGTAGCCTCACATTTTTTTTGAACGGGAAATCCGACTTGCGACATCAAGTCCAGTTGCCGGACCATCACAGCTCACGCGGATGTCCTCAGGGCATCGCAAGATAGTGAGATTAACACGTAGCAGGCTTTCGCGACCAATATTATTCATAATCAACGTTTTTGGGTTTAGATCGCGTTATTTATAAATGTGTCGTAACCCTCCACCAACCGACACGGCCAATCAGTAAAAAAGTGTGACGTTGACAAAAGACAAATAGTTCACTACTTTAGCCCACCGGTGTGTTGAAGCGTGAAACTACAACAAATTGTAAATGTTGTGGTTTCACGCTTCAACACACCGGTGGGCTAAAGCAGTGACTCTATTTGTCTTTTGTCAACGTGACACTTTTTTACTGATTGGCCGTGTCGGGTGGTGGAGGGTTACGACACATGTATAAATAACGCGATCTAAACCCAAAAACGTTGATTATGAAGATCGTGAGAGACGGTGCTTAATTGCCGGGGGCCTCCATCCAGCGGTGAATCGACTGCAGCTGCTGCTGCTGCTGATGATGATGCTGATGATGATGATGATTGTGGTGGGAACATGCAATTGTAGCTATTGATGCAATTGAGAGCTCCAGTGTCTACCCACTGCTGGATGAAACGATGGGTTAAGTTTATTCAATCTCAGCCCCTCCCCCCCTCGCCAGCACAGCCGCCTCTGTCCACTCAGCGGTAGAAATGGGTCCAGCATCGACAGTTCGGCGATGGGGCAGATCGCGTCTGGTGGGGTGAAGTGTGGGTACTCTGAAATCTTCCACAACGACTGTAGTCAGTGGAATGCGGTTCGGCTAAATACCGGCTGCATCGCACGCGCGCATGTGTAATTTGTGGATTTTAGCAATGGGAAGAAAGATGAGAGCCAAGAGAAAAACCATGCAGAACTGGGGGGGGGGGGGGAGACAACACTTCACACTGAGACAAAGACCCCCCCCCCCCGTGTAGCCGTAACAGATTGTTGGGGCAAGTGCTGTTAGCGACACACCACGCACTCACACGCTCACTCACAATCTTGCAGAGCAGGGGGAAACATACAAAGGTCCCCCGTATAGCCATGACAAACTGTTGGGGCAAGTGCTGTTAGTGAGCCCCTATGAAGGCCGGAACAGCAAACGAGGGGTGGGTGGCCAAAACCACGCCTGGCCGCCTTTCTCTTCCCAGCGGCAATGTTAACACACCGCACGGGTACTCATTTAAGTCTCAGCCGATCTAGGGGAGGCCCAGGACCGGTTCAGATATTCATCACTGGTGTTGGTGGCCGTGAGCGGGAATCAAACCCGGGTCACCAGGTTCGTAGCGTAGCGCGCTAACCGCCTGCGCCACCGCTCAAAAGAACCAGGAACCTCTTGTGAACGGTCCGATCGCGTTTTTTATTCTTTTGTTTTCAACAAAGCACTCCGCTACGTCGAAGCTCTTCGCTCCGCTCCCATTCATTCCTTTCGACGCCGATTCCCTATTCAACAAAAGCGCCCGGTGGTGAAACTAATAACTTGGTGGTGCTGCTGCTGCTGTTGCATCTGGGCGGGTAGCTGTGCACAAAATGCCGTCAGCGATTTGGTTTATTCCACCAAAGCGGCGGTCGGTCACTCGTTGAAAAGCCCGTGAGGTCTCCTCTCTTTGTTCGTCGTTACTTTTGTCATGCGATCGACTTTTCGATCCCATCTCCCAGTTGAAACTATGGGGGTTACGTTTCTTTCCCGTGGGGGGGGGGGGGGGAAGTGGGGGGTGGGGGGCGCCACGGTGGCAAAATGTTAACCCACCTCGCCTAGTATACAGGAGGTCTTGGGTTCGATCCCGACCCTGACGATGCCTGCTGTATTTGGAGTTTGCATGTCTCTCTCTCATCATCATCACGGTGGCTAGGAGATGTTAACTACCTCTACTGGTGAGCAGGAGATCGGTAGGTTCGATCCCGACCCTGACGATGCCTGCTGTATATTTGGAGTTTGCGTGTCTCTCTCTCTCTCATCATCATCACGGTGGCTAGGAGATGTTACTACCTCGCCTGGTATACAGGAGGTCGTGGGTTCGATCCGACCCTGACGCCTGCTGCTGTATATTTGGAGTTTGCGTGTCTCTCTCGCTCTCCCCGTCGTCCCGTTGATTTTTCTCGGGGTCCTCCGTTTTTTCCCCTCCACATTTAGAATCAACATCACGCGTGCATAGTTATTGGCTGCTATGAATCTCCACGTGATGCTGCTAAGCCACTCGGTCGAACTATCATTTGCGATAGCAAGCTGGTAAAACAGAAAATGTACAAAACTGTTTCAATAATATTCAAGAGTCGTCCAGCCAGCGTAGAAAATTAGCCTCAAAAGCTGCCTCCTTGGCGAGAGGGACTTCCACCAGCAGCAAGCAATTGCAGGGCTGCACCTGTATCCTCGGCCCGAGGGGTAGAGCTTTAATATTTTACAGGTTAAAGGGTTGGGCTTAAGGGTGGGGGGTAAGGGGCGACATGTGAAAAGGGGCTATATCGAGACTCGCGTTGTGCTCCCCAAAAATTACAATAATATTTATTTACAAATTGTACCTCCCTCCCGACACACCCAGGCACATACCGTGCGTCGGTGAGCGAAGCGGCGGTGCCGGGCATGACGGTGGGGGCGAGTGCGGGCACAGGACGCAGACGAGGGCGACAACGCGAGGGTGGACTACCGCATCGTGGCCGGGGACAGGGCCGGGGCCTTCTCCATCGCCACCGACCCCTCCACGCAGGACGGGGTCGTGACCCTCGCTCAGGTGAGATGGGAGGGGGGGCAGTGATGATGACGCGGGGGTAATGATGCGGTGTGGTGATGATGACGTGGGGTGATGATGCGGGTGGGGGGGGGGGGTGCTGATGGTGGTGATGGTGAAGGGGCGTGAGAGTGAATGGAGGTGGCGTCGGTAAACATCTCCATTCGAGCTGTCAGAGGTCTGTTGGCTACATCGGGTCGTAGGTCGACGCTGAGGTTTACCGTCGGTGAAAGTTGCAGGCAACCCAGTGTAAGGGTCCTCCGTAACGGGCCTCTCGACTTCGGCATCACAACTCCGATTAGCACGGTTGGTTACAATACGGTTGCGAAAGAAGTTTGTGTAACATACATGTTGCGTGTACGTTGAGCTTCGTGCGCACCGTACCGTACCGTAGCCAACCGGTGTTAATCCGTGCTCATCAGAGGCGCGGCATCAATCCCCCTACCCACGTGACCGGGAGTAACCCCCTCCCCACCGCGCCGTGTGACGATCCGCGAATTTGGTAGCTGCAGGTTCGGAGACAGGGACGAGGGGAGGTAGGAGGGCACTACTGGGAGAGGAGAGAGGGGGCCATGGGGATAAGAGGGGGACGTCGGAGGAGTGACGGGGTGATGAGAGAGCTGTAGATGAAGGGGGAGAGAGCTGTGGATAAAGGAGGGAGCTGTGGATGAGGAGGAGAGAGCTGTGGATGAGGAGGAGAGAGCTGTGGATGAAGGAGGGAGCTGTGGGTGAAATAAAGGGACTATAACCCACACTTTGGTGAGGAGAGTTTCCACTCGACCTGGAGTCAAATTGCCCAATGCAATTTCATATTATGCTGTATTACACCAATGCTGATTATACTGCTGCTGATGATGATGAAGATGCTGCTGCTGCTTCACCGGCTGCCACAGATGATGGTGCTGATGATAATGGTGACGATGTTGAGACTTTGCTTGTGATGGTACCCTGGAGATACGACGTTCCCACTTCGATAGGACAAAAGAAAATCCAACTCCCCACCATCGCTCGCCTCTCCGAGACATCATTCCTCCGCTAATTAACTCGCGAGCCAGAGATGCCGACCTCGCTTATTGCCAATTAAGACTCCTGAGCACCACACACGCGTGCACACACACGCAAATGCACAGACACACACACATGCGTACGAACACGTGTGCGCACACGCACACAAAGACAAAAAAAAATCCCCTTATAGCATTAATAGACTGTGGGAGGCAAGTGCTGATAGTGAGCACCTATGAAGGCCGGTGTGGCACGCGATGGGGTGAGTAGCTAGCACCACGCCCGGCCGCTTTTGTCTCCCGAGTGGCGATGTCTACACACCGCACCAGCTACTAATTCGAGGCTGATTCGACTTAGAGGAGGCCCCAGAACCGATTCAGATAATCGTCACTGGTACTGGCCGTGAGCGGGAACCGAACTCAGGTTCAGGGATTTTGTAGCGCAGCGCGCTAAAACCGCTACACCACCGCTCCACGCATAGGCACACACACACAAATACGCATGCACAAACACGCACGCAGGCTCTTCAAAGGCGGCACAGAGTACATGACACGCACTGAGGTTGAGTTTCTTCCGGGGCAGCACTGTGGCTCGGAGATGTTAACTGCCTCGCCTGTTCTTCTTCTTCTTGGTTCTTTCGGTAAAGTCACGTATAAGGGAAATAATAAAATAATAAAAATAAAACATAAAATAATTCTCACCACGTTTCGGCCACAACGCAAGCAGCCGTCCTCAGGTGAAAAACAGGTCTGTCGGGAAGACAGCGTCTGGTTTGCAGGAGATCGTGGGTTCAATCTCGACGCCTGACACCTGCTGTATATTTGGAGATTGCAAGTCTCTTTCTCTTACTCTTTGGTTCTTTCGGTAAAGTCATGTAGGTATAAACTAAATTATATTAATTCACCACGTTTCGGGCGCAACACAAGTGTCCATCATCAGGTGGGAAGCCTGGTCTGCTGCCGAGGCAGACTCCGGGTCCTCCGGTTTTCCCCTCCGCATTTAAAGATGAACATTCGTTCAGAGTATTTGGCTCCTGTAAATATCCACGTGATGATGATGATGATGAGCCACTTTGTTGAGCTATCATTTGTAATGGCCACATCGCTTCTGGAAAAGGGCTAATTTAGCTCAGTGGGACTTAACTCGTAACATGAAAAAAAAGATTAGTTCTTAATGGTAAATGTGTCGATGTCTACGTATATTTCTCTCATTCTTAAGCTCTTCCGTGCTCTCGATAAGCACCATTTCCAGCTTGCACCGCTCTCTGCTCCGGCGGGAATTTTTTTATATCGGCACGTGTCCGTGAATCAAAGGGCATCAATGATGCCCCGGCACACAGCATCCAGTATGCCTCTCCTCAAAATCCGTGGTCACTATGGCCACGTGTCACCCACGCTCGTCGGCCGGAGACACCCCAGAAATGTTCCCATTCCCCGGCACACACCATCCAGTATACCTATCCCCTTATGCCCGCGGCGATTCGTCTACTCCGGTCAACATTCGTTGTATGCCGGTGTAGAGCGAGCGGCTCGCAATCTTAAGGTTGTGAGTTCAACTTCAGGTTCTGTTGGGGGGGGGGGGGCGGGGGTGGGAGATGGAGGAAGGAGGTGGTGGTGGCTGATTCAGTGTCGTCGCCGATAGAATGGGGCACCGTTTTTGGGGGGCCGGGTTTGATGGGGGGAAGTCAACAACAACATCGACTGTCTTGCGGATGTACTCGTCCCCTGCCATGGGAACGTGACATTTCCCACCACTCTCCCGACACGGCTCAACGTGCACCACCGCCTCTCTCTCTCTCTCCACACTCGCGTCGTAGCCGGAATCACTCCGCGAGATGAACCCGGCTTAGTCACGTGGCGAAGCAGGCGATACTGGGAACGGGTTAATCTTGTTTGGGGTGGCAGGGTTAATACTGATTAGGGGGTTGGGGGGGGGCACGAACGCCACTATGGCTTTGACGTGACCAAGGTTAACCGACTTGCGCTCATTTTATGGTTCTACATGCGCATTGAGGTTAAACGGCCGTCGGATAGTTACGTCGGCGGAGGGCTGCGTTCAGGGTTAATGGGATGAGTGCTCACGTTGTTATTGTGCTTGTGCAGTAGATTTAGAGCCACTGGGATGACCTGAACGTTATTGGGGTTGGGGGCCGAGGGGGAGGGGGCATGGGAGAAGGTTGATGGGGGTGGGTGGGGTGCGGAATGTTCCGGAGATGATCTCCACGGAACCTGCACTGGCGGTGTTTGTAGGTTATTGGTTGCGGCGAGCGGAGTTAGTAGCTGCTGGGGTTGCTGGATCGTGTAGGGATTTACGAATTTGTGTGGTGCATTGCTGCTTCATGTAACAAGTGATGGTGATATTACAATCCTATGATTATGATGGCTTTAGTATGAGATGATATCGCTGCTGTTGCTGATGATTATGGTCATGGGCTTGTTGGTTCTGCTGTTGATGGTGATGATGCTGCTGCTACTTTTGATGATGATACTGATGATGATGATAATCAGCTGGGTATGCACCGACCAATTAAAGTCAGGCTACTGTGCTTCGAATGCATTTGCATTCGAAGGTTGCTAGGATTTTCATGGCAAGATATAGGGTGAGAAACTTGAAGGTTGGGAGTAGGAATTGAAGATTATGATTAGTGGGTCACGTGGTGCAGGGTGAAGGAGGAGGATGTGATGGGTGGGTCACGTGGTGCAGGGTGAAGGAGGAGGATGTGATGGGTGGGTCACGTGGTGCAGGGTGAAGGAGGAGGATGTGATGGGTGGGTCACGTGGTGCAGAGTGAAGGAGGAGGTTGTGATGGGTGGGTCACGTGGTGCAGGGTGAAGGAGGAGGATGTGATGGGTGGGTCACGTGGTGCAGGGTGGAGGAGGAGGTTGTGATGGGTGGGTCACGTGGTGCAGAGTGAAGGAGGAGGTTGTGATGGGTGGGACACGTGGTGCAGGGTGAAGGAGGAGGATGTGATGGGTGGGTCACGTGGTGCAGGGTGAAGGAGGAGGATGTGATGGGTGGGACACGTGGTGCAGGGTGAAGGAGGAGGATGTGATGGGTGGGACACGTGGTGCAGGGTGAAGGAGGAGGATGTGATGGGTGGGTCACGTGGTGCAGGGTGGAGGAGGAGGATGTGATGGGTGGGTCACGTGGTGCAGGGTGGAGGAGGAGGTTGTGATGGGTGGGGTCACGTGGTGCAGGGTGAAGGAGGAGGATGTGATGGGTGGGTCACGTGGTGCAGGGTGGAGGAGGAGGTTGTGATGGGTGGGTCACGTGGTGCAGGGTGAAAGAGGAGGATGTGATGGGTGGGTCACGTGGTGCAGGGTGGAGGAGGAGGTTGTGATGGGTGGGTCACGTGGTGCAGGGTGGAGGAGGAGGTTGTGATGGGTGGGTCACGTGGTGCACGGTGAAGGAGGAGGATGTGATGGGTGGGTCACGTGGTGCAGGGTGGAGGAGGAGGTTGTGATGGGTGGGTCACGTGGTGCAGGGTGGAGGAGGAGGATGTGATGGGTGGGTCACGTGGTGCAGGGTGGAGGAGGAGGATGTGATGGGTGGGTCACGTGGTGCAGGGTGGAGGAGGAGGTTGTGATGGGTGGGTCACGTGGTGCCAGGGTGAAGGAGGAGGATGTGATGGGTGGGTCACGTGGTGCAGAGTGAAGGAGGAGGATGTGATGGGTGGGTCACGTGGTGCAGGGTGAAAGAGGAGGATGTGATGGGTGGGTCACGTGGTGCAGGGTGGAGGAGGAGGTTGTGATGGGTGGGTCACGTGGTGCAGGGTGAAGGAGGAGGATGTGATGGGTGGGTCACGTGGTGCAGGGTGGAGGAGGAGGTTGTGATGGGTGGGTCACGTGGTGCACGGTGAAGGAGGAGGATGTGATGGGTGGGTCACGTGGTGCAGGGTGAAGGAGGAGGATGTGATGGGTGGGTCACGTGGTGCAGGGTGGAGGAGGAGGTTGTGATGGGTGGGTCACGTGGTGCACGGTGAAGGAGGAGGATGTGATGGGTGGGTCACGTGGTGCAGGGTGGAGGAGGAGGTTGTGATGGGTGGGGTCACGTGGTGCAGGGTGGAGGAGGAGGTTGTGATGGGTGGGTCACGTGGTGCAGGGGTGGAGGAGGAGGATGTGATGGGTGGGTCACGTGGTGCACGGTGAAGGAGGAGGATGTGATGGGTGGGTCACGTGGTGCAGGGTGGAGGAGGAGGTTGTGATGGGTGGGGTCACGTGGTGCAGGGTGGAGGAGGAGGTTGTGATGGGTGGGTCACGTGGTGCAGGGTGGAAGAGGAGGTTGTGATGGGTGGGTCACGTGGTGCAGGGTGAAGGAGGAGGATGTGATGGGTGGGTCACGTGGTGCAGGGTGGAGGAGGAGGTTGTGATGGGTGGGTCACGTGGTGCAGGGTGGAGGAGGAGGACGACAACGAGGAGGAGGAGGGGAGGGGGTGACCCAGACCGGTATTGGAGTGGCACCCTCGCCATTGCCCTAACGAGCAGTCGAGAAACGTAGTCACCGAGCAATCTGAGCACTCGCGCGGCTGCTCGGGTGTTCCCCGACACCTCGTTACTGTTGTTGTTGTTGTGTTTTTTTTTTACTCGTTCCTCCCGCGCGCGCGCGCGAGAGTCGGGACAATAAAATTGAGCGAGGTTAATTCGAAAGAAGCGAACAAATTGCCGGGCAAAAGTCGATAATCGCTTGGAATTCAGCACCCCCACCCCCCCAAACGCACCCACTCCGCCCCCCCCCTTCTCCCCCGCCTCCCACCCCCATCTCTCTCTCTCTGCCTCCCTGCCTCTCACCCGCTGTGTGTCAACTCGTGTTGGGCGTGTGTGTGTGTGTGTGCGTCGCAATTCGTTTAACCTTTACGGAGGAGGGAGACATAGGCGGCGCTTTGGACGCGGAGTTTTGATGTTTGTTTCATGTTTATTGGATTCGTTATACGGCGAACGGGGACATAACTATATTATTCATTTAGATTTTCACTAAAATATATATATTAAAAAAAAACTGCTCATTTGCGTGCGGCGGTGTGATCTATATTCAAGATCATAGACTTACAAAGACAAAGATCCCCCGTATAGCCTCAACAGACTGTTGGGGCGAGTGCTGTTAGCGAGCCGGCACGGTATGGGGAGGGGGTGGGTTTGCTAGAACCACACCCGGCCGCCTTGTCTCCCCGGTGGTGATGCTTACACATCGCACCAGGTACTCATTTGAGGCTGAGTCGACCCGGTTCAGATAATCATCACTGGTGTTGGCCGTGAACGGGAATCGAACTCGGCTCTCTGCCCGGTTCGTAGCGCAGCGTAGCGCTAACCGCTGCACTACCGCTCCCCACTCACAACAACAACCGCCGCTCGTCACTAAGTGACGGTGACGTCACCACGGCGCCTGTGCCAGGCTAGGTGCACTTTGAGGCCACGTGAAGTGTCGACACGCTCGCTGGCAGGAGGTCACGGGGCAGACCCAGGTGCCACGGGTCGACTGAATGAGATGACTGGCCGATGCACCACCTGTGCCCCCCTGCTGTGCCAACCTGCCGCACTTTACCCGCCACGCGTTGTTGTGAGCGTCGCTCTTCTGTCCTCCGCAGTCGTTGGAGGGCGACCGCCTCCAACGGCCCAGTAGAGGGTCCTTCACGAGCCTCCCCGCTTAAACAAAGACAAAGAACCCCCGCACTGCCTTGACAGACTGTTGGGGCAAGTGCTGTTAGCGAGAAGCTCCCCACGAAGGCCGGCACGGGCACACGACTGGGTGGGTGGCCAGCCCACCACGACCGGCCGCCCTTTGTATCCGCAGCAGCGATGTTTAGGCTGAGGCAGACCTAGGGGAGGGCCCGAGGATTGGTTCAGATAATCGTCGCTGGCATTGGGTTTCTGCCGTGAGCGGGAATAGATCTCGGGTCGCTGCCGGGTTCAGGTTTAGCGCAGCGCGCTAACCACTGCGCCACCACTCCACACACACAACGCGCTAACCACTGCATCTCCACTCCACACACACAACGCGCTAACCACTGCGCCACCACTCCACACACACAACGCGCTAAGCACTGCACCACCGCTCCTCGCACACACAACGCGCTAACCACTGCGCCACCACTCCACACACACACAACGTGCTAACCACTGCACCCCCGCTGCAAACACACACAACGCGCTAACCACTGCGCCACCACTCCACACACACACAACGCCCTAACCACTGCACCACCACTCCACACACACAACGCGCTAACCACTGCACCACCGCTCCACACACACAACGCGCTAACCACTGCGCCACCACTCCACGCACACACAACGTGCTAACCACTGCACCCCCGCTGCAAACACACACAACGCGCTAACCACTGCGCCACCACTCCACACACACACAACGCCCTAACCACTCTGCACCATCACTCCACGCACACACAACGCCCTAACCACTGCAACCACCACTCCACACACACAACGCGCTAACCACTGCGCCACCACTCCACGCACACAACGCGCTAACCACTGCACCACCGCTCCACGCACTACACAACGCGCTAACCACTGCACCACCGCTCCACACACACAACGCGCTAACCACTGCACCCCCGCTGCAAGCACACACAACGCCCTAACCACTGCACCACCACTCCACACACACAACGCGCTAACCACTGCACCACCACTCCACGCACTACACAACGCGCTAACCACTGCACCACCACTCCACGCACTACACAACGCGCTACACAACGCGCTCACCACTGCACCACCGCTCCACACACACAACGCCCTAACCACTGCACCACCGCTCCTCGCACACAGAGAAACACGCGCGCGTACAACGCTCATTACAACCTATGTCAATTCAAGAGTCATTTTCCCACTGGAATTATCACTGGGGGGGGGGGGGGGGGGTGGTGGTGGGGGTTGGAAGTTAAGTAGAGAAATGAGCAACCGCTTTGTGGATCTTTGAGGAGTCCCACCCCCCCCCCCCCGAATCGATGATAATTTAATTACAAGACTAAATTGAGGGTGATTGAGGCTTTTGTGGAGTTGACCTTTGGATAATGTTGTTTGTGTGTGTGCGCATGTTGGGGTTAGGCTATCGGGTGCGGTGTTCGTCACCAACCCCCCCCGTCCCCTCGCCCCCCCCGTCCCCTCGCCCCCCCCCTCGCCCCCTCGCCCCCCCCCCCGTCCCCTCGCCCCCCCTCCCCTCGCCTCCCCCCACCCCCACCTCCGCCCCCCGCCCCCCCGCCCCCCCTCGTGTGCCGTTCCGATCTTCATTGGTGCTCGCGAACGGCGATTGCCTCACTCAGTCTACCGAGGCACGAGGGAGTTTATTGTCTTTTGGAGCTGTGGTACAGCGGTTAGCGCGCTGTTCTACCATCCCGGCTACCCGAGTTCGATTCCCGCTCACAGCCACCAACGTTGGTGACGATTATCTGAACCGTTCCGGGGCCTCCCCTAGGTCCACTCAGCCTTAAATGAGTACACGGTTCAATATGTGGGAGCGATACCTCTGTGCACGTGTTTTATGTAAATCTATGAATCTGTATGCGAGTCTCTGGTTCTCTCTGTGAGTCTGCGGGTCTCTATGTGAGTTTGTGGATGTTTTTGTGAGTCTACGGGTCTCTTTGTGAGTATATGGGTCTCTATGTGAGTCTACGGGTCTCTATGTGAGTCTGTGGATGTTTTTGTGAGTCTATGGGTCTCTATGTGAGTATATGGGTCTCCATGTGAGTCTGTGGGTCTCTATGTGAGTCTGTGGGTCTCTATGTGAGTCTGTGGATGTTTTTGTGAGTATATGGGTCTCTATGTGAGTATGTGGGTCTCTATGTGAGTCTATGGGTTTCTATGTGAGTATGTGGGTCTCTATGGCAGCTATTGATGGCTGGGCTGAGGTCATCAATTCACTACACTCGAGATCCCGGTTTAGATCGCTGTGGTTGAGCGGATGACACACGGATTGGAACCTAGGCCTTGAGAGAGTTCCAGCTCCCAGTCTCTGAACCTCTCGACCACCCGACCCCCTCCCACTCCACAGACTTGATTTGTGAATGAAGATTTGTGAATGAAGATTGGTGTGTCCATGACGCTTTGTGTGCAACGAGAGGAAAGATCAGAGTTAGATTTTAATCCACCACTAAATCAATTATCAAATAAGCATCCCCCCCCTCCTCCACCTACTCCCTCCCCCTCGTCCTCGTCTCCCCCTCCCCTCCCTCCTCCCTCCTCTCTCCTCCCTCCTCCTCCCTCCCTCCTCCCTCCCCCTGCTCCCCCCCCCCTCTCCTCCTCAACATCTCTCCCCTCCCACTCTATCCTCTGCGTGTCCCTCGCATCGAAATAAAATACGTGTCTTGACTCCGTTGGCTCTCGCTGTGTTATAAATAATGGTTTAATTATATTTAACAAATTACGACTTGGGAAAGACGCCAGGGTCTTAAACTATATTATATTTTTTAATTAGCACTATAAATCGAGAGTGAAACGTAATGTATTAGGTGGTGGTGGTGGTGTAGTTAATGGAGGTGGTGATGATTGTACTTGCAATGGTGGTCATAGCGGTGATGATGATGTAACTAATGAGGATGTAGCTGATGATGTTGGAAATATGTGTACGTGATGTGTGCATGAATGCATGCAGACTGCATGTCTGTGTATACGCGTTCGTCGCTTACGTAGGTTGCTGCTCGCTACCAACACTTGTCCCAGCAGTCTGTTAAGCTCCGCGGGGGATGTTTGTTTTTGGTTGTCGCGTACACACGCATGCAAGTGAGTGAGTGAGTAGTGTGTGTGTGTATTCTCGTGTGCCGTGCCCGCTCACAGCAGAATCAGAATCCGTATTTTTCCTCGAGGAATTCGACGAGCTATGAAGCTATTTTTCACAAATGTCCAGGAAGGAACCTCGGGTCAGAAAGTTACAACAACAAACAATACGACAACATGATAGGAGTGTCAAGTATAGGCACGGTAGACAAATCACCTAAACATATATGTTTATCTTCTTGGTTCTTTCGGTAAAGTCACGTAGAATAGAAATAATAAAATAATAAAAATGATTTGTGAATGAGAATTGTAAATAAGAATTGTAAAAATAAGAATTATTTTATCATGTTTTATTTTTATTATTTTATTATTTCCATTCTATGTGACTTTACCGAAAGAACCAAGAAGATGAATCCCTGCAGTCACGAAAGCTTTAAATCGAAGCATTTGTTTATTACACCAGGTAAGGGCCCTCTAAGCTACAGAGCTCTTTTTCAAAAGCGACTTGGCCACAAATTGATAACTCGAAGAAGTGGCCTTAACCACGTGGAATATACACATCGCAGCCGAACAATCTCAAAGCGCTTGCCCCAACAGGAAAGGCTACGCGGAATATCTTTGCAGTTTGTGCGTGAACGCACGTGGTCAAACGGTTACAAGAAATATCGATGCATGCGTGCGTGCATATGGACAAACGTGATTTAATGCGCGCCTAACTCATAAATCAGGTGGCCAGGAGCGGCGAAAACCACACCGGGGCCGCTTTTGTCTCGCCGGTGTCAAATTATTACACAGCACACCGAGTACTCATTTAAGGCTGAGTCGACCTAGGGGATGACCTCGAAATGGTTCAGATGCTCGTCACTGGTGTTGGTGGCCGTGACCGGGGAATCGAACTGGGAGTCATGCCAGCCGCTACGGCACTACCGCTCCCCACTTCGAAAAATGTGCTAACAGCACTTGCCTCCGACAGTATGGCAAGGCTGTGTGGGTCACCTTTGCCTTTGTATGTGAACAAGACAACTATTTGTCCGTACGGCCTTAACAGACTGTAGGGGCAAGTGCTATTAGCGAGCACCTATGAAGGCCGGCACGGCACACGAGGAGGTGGGTGGCCAGCACCACGCCCGACCGCCTTTGTCTCCCCAGTGGCGATGTTTACACACCGCACCAGGTACTCATTTGAGGCTGAGACGACCTAGGGGGTGGCCCAGGACCGGTTCAGATAATCGTTACTGGGTGTTGGCCGTGAGCGGGAATCGAACCCGGGTCGTTGGGTTCATAGCGCAGCGCGCTAACCCATACACCCACATCCCCCCACGTACACACACATAACCACGTGCATCTCCTCTCCACAGCTGTAACCGCACATGACCCCTGGTGACCTCTATTCTCGAACCACTCCACCACCACAAGCTCCTTCTTTCTCTCTCCCCCCCTCTCCCCCTCTCTCCCGAGTGAGCCCCGTGTATCTGAGACGCTCACTAAAGCCTTTGATGTTAATTACCCCCCCCCCCCCAACGCCCCCCCCCCCCCCTTCGTTAACTAGACGCACAACAACTGGGCTCTCCGCAGGCATCATCATAGCCCGATAACCCCCACCTCACTCCCCTCGCACCCCCCCCCCCAAAAAAAAATCCCCACGCACTCCCAAGTCGCGTTTCTCACGCCGATATGTAAATGTCACGCGGTAATATTTAATGACTGGTATTGCGGATACAACGTGTCACCAGCATTGCTGTGCCGCAGGCTATGGGAGGGATAGGCGGAGGGGGAGGGGTGAAGAGGGGAGGGGAGATGGGAGCAGAGGAGGAGGAGAGAAGGGAAGAGGGAGGAGAGGGTGGGAAGGTGTTTGTAGGACAAGGAGGCAGCAGGGATGTTGGTTGTTCGGACAAGGTGACATGATTAGACAAGGACGATAGGTTGATGATGATGACGGTGGGAAAAGACAGTGGTGCTGATGATGATGACGGTAATGCTGATCATTATGGTGATGGTAAAGAATGGTGTTGCTGATAATCATGGCGATTGTGATGGTGACAGTGATGATGATGATGATGTTTATGAATATTCTGTGTTGCTATGTTCTGTCCCCACTTACCACCAACTCATGTCCATCACCAACCACTGCCAACCGCCAACAACATCAACCACTCCGAAACATCAACAACCACTGTTAAACCCACCACCACAACCACCACCCCCACCCACCCCGCTCCACCTCCTCCCCACAACCACCGCCACCACCTCTAACCACAACCATCTCCTCCCCATCACCATCACAACCACCTCCTTTCCACCACCTCCACCACCTTCTCCCACCACAACCATCTCCTTCCCATCACCACCACCTCCTTTCCACCACCACCACCCACCACCTCCCACCACAACCATCTCCTCCCCACCACCACTACCACCCACCTGCTCTACATCCTCCTCCCCACCACCAACTACACCACCTCCACCACCTTCTCTCACCACAACCATCTCCTTCCCACCACTACCACCACAACCCACTGTCACCACCCACCAACTCCCACCACAACCATCTCCTCCCCATCACCACCACAACCACCCACCTGCTCCCACCACAACCATCTCCTCCCCACCACCAACTACACCACCTCCACCACGTTCTCTCACCACAACCATCTCCTCCCCATCACCACCACAACCACCCACCTGCTCCCACCACAACCATCTCCTCCCCACCACTACCACCACCACAACCCACCGTCACCACCCACCACCTCCCACCACAACCATCTCCTTCCCACCACTACCGCCACCACCCCACCTGCTCTACATTCTCCTCCCCACCACCACCTCCACCACCTTCTCTCACCACAACCATCTCCTTCCCACCACCACCACCACCACAACCCACCGTCACCACCCACCACCTCCCACCACAACCATCTCCTCCCCATCACTACCACAACCACCCACCTGCTCCCACCACAACCATCTCCTCCCCATCACCAACTACACCACCTCCACCACATTCTCTCACCACAACCATCTCCTTCCCACCACTACCACCACCACCACCCCACCTGCTCTACATCCTCCTCCCCACCACCACCTCCACCACCTTCTCCCACCACAACCATCTCTTCCCCATCACCACCACCACCCACTTGCTCTACATCCTCCTCCCCACCACCACCTCCACCACCTCCTCTCACCACAACCATCTTCTTCCCACCACTACCACCACCACAACCCACCCACTCCACCTACTCCTGCCCACCGTCACCACCCACCAACCCACCCACAGCCGCTCGACTACGAGCGCAAGCACGCCTACACGCTCACCGTGGAGGCGTGGAACCCGGTGGCGGGGGGCAGCAGCTCCACGGCGATGGTGCCTTTGGCTGGCTCCACGCGCCTCCTCGTGAGCGTGGAGGACGCGGACGAGGGGCCCGTCTTCTCTCCGGCCGCCTACGAGTTCGAGGTGGCCGAGAGCCAGGGGCCACGGCACCCCCTCGGCACGGTCACGGCCCTGGATCCCGACGCAGCGGCCAGACCCGTGCGGTAAGCGGAGAGAGAGAGAGAGAGAGCGGAGAGAGTGGAAATCGAGAGGAGAGAGATTATGGAGAAATAGCGGGGAGAGGAGAGTGGGATTGGAGAGATTTTTGACTTTGAAACTTCTTTTATTGCCGCCAGCAGCAACAGCACTGGAGGCGATTCCGATATGAAATACACAAAGTCACCAGCAAACAAATGAAAACAAACGTTATAAATCCACGCGCTGTGGCGCTAAATGCACCACACACAATACGAAAGAAAAGTCACGTGGTGGTGGTGGTGGTCATCGCGCACGCCACGGTGACGAGCGAGCGCTTCAGAAGGTGAACACGAGGGTGCTGTGCACGCTGGTGCAGAGTGGGGCTTGTCCGGCTCCCCAGCGTTCGAAGAAGACGTGCTGCACATCACCGACATGTGTGTGGTACGCGTGCTCAGAGAGAGAGCAGAGAGAGAGGAGATGAGAGAGAGGAGATGAGAGAGAGGAGATGAGAGGAGAGATGGATCTCGCCTTCACTTCAAAAGGGGATGACTCCACCAAACAATATCATGGCGGCGGTGCGCAAACACAATTAACAACAATATCAAGACGTTCCGTATCGAACAGCGCCGTATGTGTGGCTCTAAAATGAAAATCATTTATAATACACGCCGTTCCATTCCTTCCCAGCGCACAGAAAGCTCACTACCGCTATGGGTCTCTATGTGAAATGTATGTGTGTATTTGCTAGTATATGGGTCTCTATGTGAGTATATGGGTCTTTTTGCGAGTCTATGGGTCTCTATGTGAGTCTATGGGTCTCTATGCGAGTCTATGAGTGTCTTTGTGAGTCTATGGGTCTCGACAAGTTTGTGGGTCTCTATGTGAGTCTATGGGTCTCTTTGCGAGTCCATGAATCTCTCTGTGAGTCTATGAGTGTCTTTGTGAGTCTATGGGTCTCGACAAGTTTGTGGGTCTCTATGTGAGTCTATGGGTCTCTATGTGAGTCTATGGGTCTCTATGCGAGTCCATGCATCTCTGCGTGAGTCTATGGGTGTCTTTGTGAGTCTATGGTTCTCGATAAGTTTGTGGGTCTCTATGTGAGTCTATGGGTCTCTATACGAGTCGTTGGTGACCAGGCTGCACCTGTACACCCGTGTCATCTCTGTGGTGCTGCGGCTGAGACGTGGCTCAGCGTCTCTGATCTCTGCACCACCAAGGCCACCTCGAGACTAATACCCATCACTGCAGCAATGGAATCCAACTGGAACATCACTGACATGATAGATCATTCGCTTCCCTTCGTTATCAATGCCATCCACCCACCCACTCACCCACCCACCCACCCACTCACCCACTCACCCACCCAATCATTCATCCACCCATTCATCCTCCTGCAGCTACTACCATGACGATTGTTCCAGTGAACTTATCTCACCGATTCACTCCACTCACACACTCACCCACCAACCCACTCACCCACCAACCCACTCACCCACCAACCCACTCTCCCACCAGCCCACTCACTCACTCACCCACCAGCCCACTCACTCACCCACTCACTCACTCACCCACTCACTCACTCACTCATTCACCCATTCACTCAGTCACCCACTCACTCACCCACTCACCCATCCACCTACCTACTCACCCACCCACCTACCTACTCACCCATTCACTCACCCACTCACCCACTCACTCACCCACCCACCTACCTACTCTCCCACCCACCTACCTACTCACTCACCCACCTACCTACTCACCCACTCAATCACTCACCCATCCACCCATTCACTCACCCAGTCATTCACCCACTTACTCACCCACTCACCCACCCACCTACCTACTCATCCACTCACCCAATCACTCTCCCGTCGCTACTGCATGACACCTGTCCCCTTCGAACTGATCTCTCTGATTCTCTCCACTCGCTATGTATTAGAACCTCGTGTTTATGTTATAAAATACAGCGTCTAGTGTCTAGGGTATAACACGTAGCGTGTAGTGTATAGGTTATAACACGTAGCGTGTAGTGTATATGTTATAATATACAGCGTGTAGTGTATAGGTTATAACACGTAGCGTGTAGTGTATGAGTTATAACACGTAGCGTGTAGTGTATGAGTTATAACACGTAGCGTGTAGTGTATAGGTTATAACACGTAGCGTGTAGTGTATAGGTTATAACACGTAGCGTGTAGTGTATGAGTTATAACACGTAGCATGCAGTGTATAGATTATAATAGACTGCGTGTAGTGTATGAGTTATAACACGTAGCGTGTAGTGTATAGGTTATAATAGACTGCGTGTAGTGTATGAGTTATAACACGTAGCGTGTAGTGTATAGGTTATAATAGACTGCGTGTAGTGTATGAGTTATAACACGTAGCATGTAGTGTATATGTTATAATAGACAGCGTGTAGTGTATAGGTTATAATAGACTGCGTGTAGTGTATAGGTTATAATAGACTGCGTGTAGTGTATGAGTTATAACACGTAGCGTGTAGTGTATAGGTTATAATAGACTGCGTGTAGTGTATGAGTTATAACACGTAGCGTGTAGTGTATATGTTATAATAGACAGCGTGTAGTGTATAGGTTATAATAGACTGCGTGTAGTGTATGAGTTATAACACGTAGCATGTAGTGTATATGTTATAATAGACAGCGTGTAGTGTATAGGTTATAATAGACTGCGTGTAGTGTATAGGTTATAATAGACTGCGTGTAGTGTATGAGTTATAACAGACAGCGTGCAGTGTATAGGTTATAACACGTAGCGTGTGCTGTGTAATTGCTGAACACGCAGCACACGAACCCCCACGGTTACCGCAGCGTGATCCCCGCTCTCTCCCTCTCCCATTTATCTCTCCCATTTATCTCTCCCCCAGCCACGCTGCTCTTCTTGCTCCCCCCTCTCTCCCCCCCGCTGGTGCTCCCATGGCCATTTCTCAAGCCCGCAGCGACAAATTGCTCGAGCAAGTGTAGCCGCATTCCGATTAATTAGGCAGATACTGGGAGGCTGTCCCGCAACAGCATCTCGGCAAACCTCGCTTTGATGGCAGCTCACACCGCCCTCCCCCACCACACCTCTTCGATGTGCGTCTGTGCGCGCGCGCGTACGTGTCCGTGGTGGTACGCGCGCGCGCGTGTGTCCGTGGTGGTACGCGCGCGCGCGCGTGCCCGTGGTGGTACGCGCGCGCGCGCGTGCCCGTGGTGGTACGCGCGCGCTCGTGCCCGTGGTGGTACGCGCGCGCGCGTGTGTACACGTCTAAGGCGCCACGGTGGCTATGAGATTCTAGATTTGAAGCTTTCGTGACTGCAAGGATTCATACTCTCATGTTTTTTTCGGTAAAGTCAGGTAGGTAAAAAATAAAATTTTATTTTTTACCTACGTGACTTTACCGGAAAATGTTTTTTTTTTACCTACGTGACTTTACCGAAAAAAACCTGAGAGTATGGCTATGAGATGTTAACTACCTCGTCTGGTATGCAGGAGGTCGTGGGTTCGATCGCGACCCTGACGCCTGCTGTGTATTTGGAGTTTGCGTGTGTCTCTCTCACCATCACGGTGGCTAGGAGATGTTAACCACCTCGCCTGGTATGCAGGAGGTCGTGGGTTCGATCGCGACCCTGACGCCTGCTGCTGTATATTTGGAGCTTGTGTGTGTGTGTCTCTCTCTCTCACTCTACGCGTGGATTTTTCTCCGGGTCCTCCGGTTTTTACCTCCACATTGAGAAACATGCGCTTTAGAGTATTTATAAATTTCCACGTTATAAGCCACTTTGTTGAGCTGTCATTTGTGGCCAGGTCGCGTCTGAAAAAGAGCGATATAGCTCAGCGGGCCTTACCCGGTAAAATAAATAAAATAAAATGTTTAGTAGTTTCTATGCGTGGGGAGCGGTGGCGTAGTGGTTAGCGGCCCGCGCTACGAATCCGGCGACCAGAGTTCGATCGCCGCTCACGGCCACCAGCACTGGTGACGATCATCTGAACCGGTCCTGGGCCTCCCCTAGGTCGACTTAGCCTCAAATGAGTACCTGGTGCAGTGTGCGAACATCGCCACTGGGGAGACAAAGGCGGCCGGTCGTGGTGCTGGCCACCAACCATCTCGCTAACAATACTTAGACTCCTATAACAGTAAAAAATGTGTTTACCTGGTAACGGCCCCTCTGAGCTATGTAGCTCTTGTTCAGAAGCGACCTGCTCGCGATTGATAGCCCAATTAAGTAGCGTATCATCACGTGGACATTTGTAGCAGCCAAATACTCTGAACGCGTGGTGTTCTCATTATAGATGTGGAGGGTAAAGCCCAGAGGACCCGCAGTAAAATCCACAGGACGACGTCGGAGAGAGAGTGAGAGAACACGCAAACTCCAAATATACACAGCAGGCGTCAGGTTTAGGGATCGAACCCACGACCTCGTGCGTACCGGGCAAGGTGGTTAACATCTCGCCACGGCGGCGCCGAGATGGTGGTAGCGATTCGTCTGTCCTAAGTGTCACTCGGCCTCTCGCTTCTGGCCCCGCCTACTTATATAGCCTCCTGGCATCTCTCCCACTTTACAAACACATTGTCCTGCGGAGGGAGCTGGTAGGAACGTTGGGTTGCTCGGTCAATGGCCAGGGTCAACGGCGGCGTGGTGTATTCCGCAAATATGCCCGACTGTGAGGGCGGGCACAAGCCGGCGTGAGTAGGTTAAACGTTGAGTTTTTTAAGGGCACCACGGGGTGACCAGCCCCTCCCCACCCAGCCCCACCCCTCCCACCCCCGACCCAGCCCCAGCCTCCCCACACAGTCCCTCCCCACCTTCTCCACCCTGCCCCTCCCCACCGTCCCCACCCCGCCCTCCCCACCAGGCCCACCCAGCCCCTCCCCACCCGCCCCACCCAGCCCCTCTCCACCCTGCCCACCCAGCCCCTCCCAACCAGCCCCACCCTCCCCACCCGCCCCACCCAGCCCCTCCCCACCCTCTCCACCCAGCCCCTCCCCACCCAGCCCCTTCCCACCCTCCCCTCTCCACCCAGCCCCTCCCTGCACAACGGACGAACACAATAATCCCCTGTGGGCTGGTGTAACCAGAGGTTCCTACCAGTATACATTTTCTTGCTGTGGTGTTCACACCTGATGATGATTGCTTGTGTTGCAATCGAAACGTCCTAATTTAATTGGATTTTTATATTTTATTCATTATTTATTATTTTATTTACCTACGTGACTTTAGCGAAAGAACCAAGATGTATCTGTCGAGTTGATGCTATAGTTGCTCAGGCAACCAGATGAGAGAGTTCATGAGAGACCGCAAGAGTGACCCCACCCCTCTCTCCTCCACGGGGCTGGCAATATCCAGCCGTCGGTAGGGGGACGATGGTTGCTGTTCTAGATTTGAAGTTTTCGTGACTGCAATGATCCATACTCTTTGGTTCTTTCGGTAAAGTCACGTAGATGAAAAAACTATAAAAATGAAATAATAATAAAATAACAATAACATTTTTAAATAAGAATAAAATAGAAATAAAATTAAAAATAAAATTAAAAATAACTAAATTAAATCACGGTTAGATTGCAACACAAGTACTCATCATCAGGTGTGTAAATCACAGCTAGAATTTGTTTTACTAAAGTAAACATTTTTTCTTTTATTATTCTTTTTACTATTTTTTCACCTACGTGACTTTACCGACGATGGCTGTGTTTGTACTCCGGGTAGTGATGAGTGTTTGTAATTAATATTTAATAACACACGCTGTCACGCGTCTGCTGGGTGCGTCGAAGTGGATTTGACGCCGCACTTAGTCGCCCGTCAGTACCGATGTTCGTTTGACATTTCGATGTGCCCTGAAGGAGGGGCATTATCCGAAACGTCGCCAACTATATCTGTTTATTTTTCCTATCTTTTAAAAGCCATGTGTAAAGTTATTGACGGTTATGTTGTTGTTGTCACATTCTAAATGCAGCTCTGGAAGGGTTAGATAGCTGATATACAACTGATGTATGTCTCCCCCTTCCGTGTTCGTGTGTGTGTGTTTGTCTCGGTGTGTGTGTGCGTGCGTCTCGGTGTGTGTGTTCGTGTGTGCGTCTCGGTGTGTACGTGTGCGTGTGTGCAGCTACTCGATCGATCGCAACACCGACGTCGACCGTCACTTCGACGTCGACCCCCTGTCGGGCGTCCTCACCGTCGCTCGGCCCGCTCGACCGCGAGTCCACCGAGCTCTTTAACATCACGGTGATCGCCACGCAGGCCGGTGAGCGTCACTCGCAGGGTCACTCCACCTCGCAGGGTCACGCCGTCTCGCAGGGTCACTCCGCCTCGCAGGGTCACTCCGCCTCGCAGGGTCACTCCGTCTCGCAGGGTCACTCCGTCTCGCAGGGTCACACCGTCTCGCAGGGTCACTCCGTCTCGCAGGGTCACTCCGCCTCGCAGGGTCACTCCGCCTCGCAGGGTCACACCGTCTCGCAGGGTCACTCCGTCTCGCAGGGTCACTCCGTCTCGCAGGGTCACTCCGTCTCGCAGGGTCACTCCGTCTCGCAGGGTCACTCCGTCTCGCAGGGTCACACCGCCTCGCAGGGTCACTCCGCCTCGCAGGGTCACTCCGTCTCGCAGGGTCACACCGCCTCGCAGGGTCACCCCGTCTCGCAGGGTCACTCCACCTCGCAGGGTCACTCCGTCTCGCACCACCCTCACGCCTCGTCACAGGGTCACCCGTGGAGAATCACTCTCACACTCACTCTCTATCGCCACACTCACTCTCTATCACCACACTCACTCACTCTCTCACACACTCTTACTCACACTCACTCTCTCACACTCTCTCTCTCACACACTCTTACTCACTCTCTCACATTCACTCTCTCCCACCCACTCTCCCGCCCACTCTCCCACCCACTCTCCTTTTCACTCTCCCACACACTCTCCCATTCACTCTCCTATTCACTCTCCTGCCCACTCTCCCACTCACTCACTCTCCCACCCACTCTCCTATTCACTCTCCCACTCACTCTCCCACTCACTCTCCCACCCACTCTCCCACCCACTCTCCCACTCACTCACTCTCCCACCCACTCTCCTATTCACTCTCCCATTCATTCTCCCATTCACTCTCCCACCCACTCTCCCGCCCCACTCTCCCACTCACTCACTCTCCCACTCACTCTCCCATTCACTCTCTCACCCACTTTCCTCTCTCCCACTCACTCTCCCACTCACTCTCCCACCCACTCTCCCACTCACTCTCCCACTCACTCTCCCACTCACTCTCCCCACCCACTCTCCCACCACTCTCCCACTCACTCACTCTCCCACCCACTCTCCTATTCACTCTCCCATTCACTCTCCTATTCACTCTCCCACTCACTCTCCCCCCACTCTCCTATTCACTCTCCCGCCCGCCCTCCCGCTCCCTCCCCCAGACGACCAGGCTCTGGTGGGCCGTGCCCCCGTCACGGTGCGAGTCCTCGACGTCAACGACAACGCCCCCGAGCTCCTGGGGCCCGACGAGCTCGTGCTGTGTGAGAACACGCCCGCTGGCCAGGTGCGGACCACGTGGTGGGCGGGGCATGATGGGGGGTGGGGCAGTGGGGGGTGAGAACACTTCCCCTGGTCAGGTGTGGACCACGTGGTGCGCGGGGCATGATGGGGGGTGTGGCCTGGGGGGTGAGAACACGCCCCCTGGCCAGGTGCGGGCCACGTGGTGTGCGGGGCATGACGGGGGGTGTGGCCTGGGGGGGTGAGAACCCTTCCCCTGGTCAGGTGCGGGCCACGTGGTGTGCGGGGCATGACAGGGGGTGTGGCCTGGGGGGTGAGAATACACCCCCTGGCCAGGTGCGGACCACGTGGTGTGCGGGGCATGATGGGGGGTGTGGCAGTCGAAATCGTGGGGGGAGGGGCTTATATTCTTAGGTTTTTTGGTAAAGTCACGTAGGTGAAAAATTTAAATTAATAAAAATAAAGTAAAAATAAAATAAATTATTTTATTTTATTATTATTTTATTTTTATTATACGTTTATTAATTTTATTTTACTTTATTGAAAATGAAAATTAATAAAAGTAAAATAAAATAAATTATTTTATTGTTATTTTACTTTTATTAATTAAATTTTATTTTACTTTATTAAAAATGAAAATTAATCAAAGTAAAATAAAAATTAATTATTTTTATTTTATTTTACTTTTATTAATTTTATTTTTTACCTACGTGACTTTACCGAAAAAACCCTAAGAATATGAATCCTTGCAGACCCGAAAGCTTCAAACCTAGGGGAAGGGGCTGTTGAAGGGATGGAGGGAGAGGCGAAGATGATGGACAATGATAGCAATGAAGGTGGAGGGAGGAGAGGAGAGGGGTAAATGTGATGAGATTTTTATGGTCTCTGTGGTGCACTTGGGCATATGAGAAAAAGAGCGAATAGCTCATCGCATTCCTCCAGTATTAATACAGATTATGATTCCTACTCAAACTAAACTAAACGTTTATTTTACCAGGCAAGGCCCACTGAGCCTCCGTAGCATTTTTTCAGAAGCGAGCTGGCCACAAATGATGGCTCAACGAAACGCGTTTTCATCACGTGGAAATGTACAGCAGACACATACTCGAAGCGTGGCACGTTGATTTGAAATGTGGAAGGAAAAACGGGAGGACCCGGAGAAGAATCCACGCGACCACGAGTTAGAGAGAGAGAGAGACACCACAAACTCCGATCTCATGTCGCATCATAAGTAGCCAACTGTACTAATCGAAGGTTAGGGGAAAATACAACAAACTAAACGCAAAAATAAGTAATTAAATTATTACACTGGTCAACAAAAGAAAAAATCTGGCCTGGACTTTTGCAGCTGTTTTAGACTAATTTCAGGGTGCTGATTCCAAATCTGATCTCAGATTTGCTCTGTAACATCTCATTTTATGCTATCGGCATACCCAATTTTCATTGATTTTACCCGAAATTAACTCTGTCGCTTATGATTGCAAGTTGTTGCGAGTCAGTGGCTGCTTTAGTGTTAAAATATGGTGCTGTATTTTTAGGATAGTGGGTATATAATATAATTTGATGTAGATATCCACATTTATTTAATATTTTTCTTCTGCAGTTTTTATCGAAAATGCAATATTTTATATCTCAAAAACCTGATGTGATAGACAAAAACTGATGCCAGATTTGGAATCAGCACCCCAAAATTACCTTAAAACAGTTGGGATACCTTATGCCAAAAAAAGTGTGTTGACCAGTGTTATTAGAGGAACTCTCCAGAGACGCAGGCCTTCATCCAACAGTGGATTGACCCTGGCCGATGATGGTGATGATGATGGTGATGCTGCTGCTGCTGCAGGGAGCATGCGGAGAGAAGAGGTGGAGGGATGGGAGCGATGGAGGGAGGGATTGAGGGATGGAGGGTGAAGGAGGGCGATGGGGAGGGCAGGTATAGCAGGTGGCCTCTAACAGCACTCGGCTCGACAGCCTGCGTAGGCTACACAAGGGGATCGTTGTCTTCGTGTGTGCACATGCGCGCGCACATGTGTGTGTGCGTGCGTGCGTGTGTGCGCGTGCGTTCGCGTGTGTGCGTGCGTGTGGGTACGTGTGTGTGTGTGTGCGTGTGTGCGTGTGTGTGCGTGCGTGTGTGTGCATGTGCGCGCGCACGTGTGTGTGTGTGTGTTTGCGTGCTTGTGTGTATGTGTACTTGTGTGTGTGCGTGTGTGTGTGCGCGCGCGTGCGTGCGTGTGTGCTTGCGTGCGTGTGTGTGGTAGTCCAAACGGTGAGCGCTCTGCGCTACGAACCCGATGACGATTTTGATTCCCGCTCGCGACCACCAACAGCCGGTGACGATTATCTGAACCGGTCATGGTTCTCCCCTTGGTCGACTCGGCCTCAAATGAGTACCTGGTGCGATGTGAAAACATCGCCACCGGGGAGACAAAGGCGGCCGAGGGTGGTGCTGGCTACCCACCCCCTCGTGTGCCGTTCGGGCCTTCATAGGTGCTCGCTAACAGCACTTGCCCCAGCAGCCTGCGAAGGGGCGATCTTCGTCTCTGTTGCGCGCATGTAGCGGCGCACTGTTTATAAGCCGGTTCCGCTTATCGGGGTGAGAACTCGCGAGATTGGGACAGGGGGAGTCGTTGTCTCTCGCGATGGGGCGATGACTGGCGGATAAGGTTGTTGCTCACTACACAACTCCCCCTCCTCTTCTTCCTCCTCCCTCCTCCTCCGTTGATCAAAGAAGGGATTGTTGCGATTTCAACCTCGGATGTAGTCTGCGCGAGTGGGTGGGTGTGTATGTACACGAATGAAAGCATGGGTGGGTGTGTATGTTAACGAGTGAATACATGTGTGGGTTGGTGTGTATGTTAACGAATGAATTCATGGGTAGGTGTGTATGTAAATAAATGAAAGCATGGGTGGGTGTGTATGTTAACGAGTGAATGCATGTGTGTGTGTGAACGTAAGCGCACACGTCAATTGAAAGTGAAGCTTAAATTAGATTCTGAGATCTTCATCGGAGTTCACCAGCCCCGTGTGCGAATTGCTTCTTGTTGTTGTTATTGTTGTTGTCGTAGCAGAGAAATTGCAGAGAAGGGAGGCTCCTGTGTGTATGAGAGAGAGGAGCGGTGGCGCAGTGGTTAGCGCGTTGGCGCTACGGACCCAGCGACACGAGTTCGGTTCCCCCACACGGCCACCAAAAAAAGGGACGATTATCTGAATCGGTCCTGGGCCTCCCCTAGGTCGATTCAGCCTAAACCGAGTACCTGGTGCGGTGTGTAGTAAACATCGCCACTGGGGAGACAAAGGCGGCCGGGCGTGGTGTTGGCCACCCACCCCCTCGTGTGCTGTGCCGGCCTCCATAGGTGCCCACCAACAGCACTTGCCCCGACAGTCTGATGAAGGTTATACGGGGGATCTTTGTCTTTTTGTCCATGCACAGGTGGTGCACATCTTCAGTGCCGTGGATCGAGATGAGAATCATGTATCATCTCCGGTCAAAATCTCGCTCTCCGCTCCGTCCGCCAACTCCAACTTCACGCTGACAGACCATCACAGTGAGTGCTGCAGCCACACCGATCATTTTCGAATTTTGACCATCGCACCATCATCACACCATCATCACACCATCATCACATGATCTCACCAGCCCATCATCATCACACTATCTCACCATATCATCATCACACCATCTTACCATCATCACACCATTCCACCACTACGCAATCTCACCATCATCACACGATCTCATCATCACTCGATCATCACACCATCATCTTACCATCACATCATCTCATCTCACTATCTCACCATATCTCCATCTCGCCAATAGAGGGCGCTCTAGAAAGCCCCTCTGGAGGGGTAATCGGCCTACTCTTCCGCGCTGCGACAGGCGTCGTGTAAGAGTTCTGAGTACCCACACTTTACCCCATTACACGTGACCTGCCCCTGTCCCCAAACTGTTGCTGCTGGACCCATTTCTACCGCTGGGTGGACAGAGGCGGCCGGGCTGGAGGGGGGAGGGGGGTCGGGGGGTGACTACACTGACCCCGTCCTTTCATCTAGCAGTGGATAGATACAGGAGCTCTCAATTACATCAATGGCGAGTACAATTGCATGTTCCCGAAATCATCATCATCATCATCATTGGCCATGGTCATTCCACATCTGGATGAAAGCCCTCGTCTCTGGAGAGCCCCTCTGATAATAATGATGACCTCATATTTACCAATTCCTCTCCTCGGCTCTCCTCTCTCCCCATTGCGTCCATTGTCCATCTCTCCACCTCTCCCTCCATCCCTTCCCCCTCCCTCCACCACTCACCCCCACCTCCCCTTTGCCCTCTCCCCCACTAACCCCCACCCACTAAACCCACTAACCCCCACCCTCTCCCCCACTAACCCCACCCTCTAAACCCACTAACCCCACCTCTCCCCCACCCCCACCCTCTCCCCCACTAACCCCCACCCTCTCCCCCACTAAACCCCACCCTCTCCCCCACTAACCCACCCTCTCCCCCCCTAACCCCACCCTCTCCCCCACTAACCCCACCCCTCTCCCCACTAACCCCCACCCTCCTCCCCACTAACCCCCACCCTCTCCCCTACTAACCCCACCCTCTCCCCCACTAACCCCACCCTCTCCCCCACTAACCCCCACCCTCTCCCCACTAACCCCCACCCTCTAAACCCACTAACCCCAACCCTCTCCCCCACTAACCCCCACCCTCTAAACCCACTAACCCCACCCTCTCCCCCACTAACCCCCACCCTCTCATCCCCACTAACCCCACCCTCTCCCCCACTACCCCCACCCTCTCCCCCACTAACCCCACCCTCTCCCCCACTAACCCCCACCCTCTCCCCCACTAACCCCACCCTCTCCCCCACTAACCCCACCCTCTCCCCCACTAACCCCCACCCTCTCCCCCACTAACCCCACCCTCTCCCCCACTAACCCCACCCTCTCCCCCACTAACCCCACCCTCTCCCCCACTAACCCCACCCTCTCCCCCACTAACCCCACCCTCTCCCCCACTAACCCCACCCTCTCTCCCACATAACCCCCACCCTCTCCCCCACTAACCCCACCCTCTCCCCCACTAACCCCACCCTCTCCCCCACTAACCCCCACCCTCTCCCCCCACTAACCCCCACCTTCTCCCCCACTAACCCCCCACCCTCTCCCCACTAACCCCACCCTCTCCCCCACTAACCCCCACCCTCTCCCCCACTAACCCCACCCTCTCCCCCACATACCCCCACCCTCTCCCCCACTAACCCCCACCCTCTAAACCCACTAACCCCACCCTCTCCCCCACTAACCCCCACCCTCTCCCCCACTAACCCCACCCTCTCCCCCCACTAACCCCCACCCTCTCCCCCACTAACCCCACCCTCTCCCTACCCCCCATCACACTAACCCCCACCCTCTAAACCCCACTAACCCCCACCCTCTCCCCACGACCCCCACCCTCTCCCCACTAACCCCCGCCCTCTCCCCACTACCCCCACCCTCTCCTCCACTAACCCCACCCCTCTCCCCCACTAACCCCACCCTCTCCCCCACTAACCCCACCCTCTCCCCCACTAACCCCACCCTCTCCCCCACTAACCCCACCCTCTCCCCCACTAACCCCACCCTCTAAACCCACTAACCCCACCCTCTCCCCCACTAACCCCCACCCTCTCCCCCACTAACCCCACCCTCTCCCCCACTAACCCCCACCCTCTCCCCCACTAACCCCACCCTCTAACCCACTAACCCCCACCCTCTCCCCCACTAACCCCACCCTCTAACCCACTAACCCCACCCTCTCCCCCACTAACCCCACCCTCTAAACCCACTAACCCCACCCTCTCCCCCACTAACCCCCACCCTCTCCCCCACTAACCCCCACCCTCCCCCACTAACCCCACCCCTCTCCCCCACTAACCCCACCCTCTCCCCCACTAACCCCCCACCCTCTCCCCCACTAACCCCACCCTCTCCCCCACTAACCCACCCTCTCCCCACTAACCCCACCCTCTCCCCCCACTAACCCCACCCTCTAAACCCACTAACCCCACCCTCTCCCCCACTAACCCCCACCCTCTCCCCCCACTAACCCCCACCCTCTCCCCCACTAACCCCCACCCTCTCCCCCACTAACCCCACCCTCTAAACCCACTAACCCCCACCCTCTCCCCCACTAACCCCACCCTCTAAACCCACTAACCCCACCCTCTCCCCCACTAACCCCCACCCTCTCCCCCACTAACCCCACCCTCTAAACCCACTAACCCCCACCCTCTCCCCGACTAACCCCACCCTCTAAACCCACTAACCCACCCTCTCTCCCCCACTAACCCCACCCTCTAAACCCACTAACCTCACCCTCTCCCCCACTAACCCCCACCCTCTCCCCCACTAACCCCACCCTCTCCCCCACTAACCCCCCCCCTCTCCCCCACTAACCCACCCTCTCCCCACTAACCCCCACCCTCTCCCCCCACTAACCCCACCCTCTCCCCCACTAACCCCCACCCTCTCCCCCACTAACCCCCACCCTCTCCCCGACTAACCCCCACCCTCTCCCCCACTAACCCCCACCCTCTCCCCACTAACCCCCACCCTCTCCCCCACTAACCCCACCCTCTCCCCCACTAACCCCACCCTCTCCCCCACTAACCCCCACCCTCTCCCCCACTAACCCCACCCTCTCCCCCACTAACCCCACCCTCTCCCCCACTAACCCCACCCTCTCCCCCACTAACCCCACCCTCTCCCCCACTAACCCCACCCTCTCCCCCACTAACCCCCACCCTCTCCCCCACTAACCCCCACCCTCTCCCCCACTAACCCCACCCTCTCCCCCACTAACCCCCACCCTCTCCCCCACTAACCCCCACCCTCTCCCCCACTAACCCCACCCTCTCCCCCACTAACCCCACCCTCTCCCCCACTAACCCCCACCCTCTCCCCCACTAACCCCCACCCTCTCCCCCACTAACCCCACCCTCTCCCCCACTAACCCCCACCCTCTCCCCCACTAACTCCCCACCCTCTCCCCCACTAACCCCACACCCTCTCCCCCCACTAACCCCCACCTTCTCCCTGACATACCAACCCCCCTCCCTCCATTCCTCTATCACTCCCCCTCCCCTCCCACCCCACACCCTCATCTCCATACCTCTCGGGGGCCACGATGTTTCTCACTTTCTCCCCGTACCCCCCTGCATGCCCCTCCCCCACTTTCCCCCTCCCGCCTTCGCCCCCCCCCCCTTCATCCCACCTCCGCCTTGCCCAAAGATAAAGAACCCCCATATAGCCTTCGCAGACTGTCGGGGCAAGTCCTGTTAGCACCTACGAAGGCCACACGGCGCACGAGGGTGTGGGTGGCCAGCACCACGCCCGGCCGCCTTTGTTTCACTGGTGACGATGTTAATACTCATCCCACCAGGTACTCGCTTTCTATGTGTATACGTGTGTATGTTGAACTTCGTTTGCACCATATGTAGCCACCCGTGCTAATCGGAGGTGCGGGAAAAGGACCACAAACTAAACACAAAAATCAGTTCAAATTTTTTTTTATTTTCATCGAGATTTAAAAGTGGCGGAGCTCCACTGACTTCCTAATATGGGAAGGAAGAGCGTTCCAGACGGCCGCAGAAGCGCATCTGAAAGCGCGCGAAACAGTGACCGTCTTTACTATGGGGACCTCATTTGCCAGTAAAAATATGATAATTGGTTCTTTACCCTTCTATCTGGCAACAAAACTGACACCTTTTTGCAAGGAGTCATGTTTGCATAGACCGCAATACCTGCAGTCATAAATACAAACAAAAGACATAACTCTGATAATGTGCACTGTCCTTGAAGTTGATTGGTCCACACCCGAGACAGCTTTCCTTCGAGCCTAGTCTCATATGGGTTGGACCAGATGACGCCAAAAGGCGCACAACTCAAGGACAATGCACCATCAGAGTATGAGAGCTCGGGGCAAGCATCTACACTATGGGGTCCTCATTTGCCAGTAAAAATATGATAATTGGTTCTTTACCCTTCTATCTGGCAACAAAACTGACACCTTTTTGCGTCATCTGGTCCAACCCATATGAGACTAGGCTCGAAGGAAAGCTGTCTCGGGTGTGGACCAATCAACTTCAAGGACAGTGCACATTATCAGAGTTATGTCTTTTGTTTGTATTTATGACTGCAGGTATTGCGGTCTATGCAAACATGACTCCTTGCAAAAAGGTGTCAGTTTTGTTGCCAGATAGAAGGGTAAAGAACCAATTATCATATTTTTACTGGCAAATGAGGTCCCCATAGTGTAGATGCTTGCCCCGAGCTCTCATACTCTGATGGTGCATTGTCCTTGAGTTGTGCGCCTTTTGGCGTCATCTGGTCCAACCCATATGAGACTAGGCTCGAAGGAAAGCTGTCTCGGGTGTGGACCAATCAACTTCAAGGACAGTGCACATTATCAGAGTTATGTCTTTTGTTTGTATTTATGACTGCAGGTATTGCGGTCTATGCAAACATGACTCCTTGCAAAAAGGTGTCAGTTTTGTTGCCAGATAGAAGGGTAAAGAACCAATTATCATATTTTTACTGGCAAATGAGGTCCCCATAGTGTAGATGCTTGCCCCGAGCTCTCATACTCTGATGGTGCATTGTCCTTGAGTTGTGCGCCTTTTGGCGTCATCTGGTCCAACCCATATGAGACTAGGCTCGAAGGAAAGCTGTCTCGGGTGTGGACCAATCAACTTCAAGGACAGTGCACATTATCAGAGTTATGTCTTTTGTTTGTATTTATGACTGCAGGTATTGCGGTCTATGCAAACATGACTCCTTGCAAAAAGGTGTCAGTTTTGTTGCCAGATAGAAGGGTAAAGAACCAATTATCATATTTTTACTGGCAAATGAGGTCCCCATAGTGTAGATGCTTGCCCCGAGCTCTCATACTCTGATGGTGCATTGTCCTTGAGTTGTGCGCCTTTTGGCGTCATCTGGTCCAACCCATATGAGACTAGGCTCGAAGGAAAGCTGTCTCGGGTGTGGACCAATCAACTTCAAGGACAGTGCACATTATCAGAGTTATGTCTTTTGTTTGTATTTATGACTGCAGGTATTGCGGTCTATGCAAACATGACTCCTTGCAAAAAGGTGTCAGTTTTGTTGCCAGATAGAAGGGTAAAGAACCAATTATCAGTGACCGTCTTTGTTCGATGGCCAGCCAAAAGGGTTACGGAAGGTGCATTTTCCCTTGAGATGAAATCAAAAATGTTGATTAAATATAATCTATCGACGGTGGTGAGGGGAGGGGGGGGTGGGGGGGGGCCCAGCACACCGGTTCAGATAATCGTGACCGGCGTCGGCTTTCACGTGAGCCCGAATTGATCTCGGCTCGCAGCGCCACGTGCTCAACCACTGCACCACCACTCCCCACCCCACCTCACCCCACCCCCCAGACGGCACGGCCTCCCTATCCCTGCGTCGGCGCCTGTCCCGCGGTGGTGCCGAGGAGCTGTCCACCCTGGGCCTGGTGCTGCCGCTCTCCGTGGTGCTGGAGGACTCGGGCTCCCCGGGTGCCCTGAGCAGCACCGCGACCGTGCGCGTGCGCGTCTGCGCCTGCAGCCGCCGCGGCGCCGTCACCGCGTGCACCCTGCAGGCGCTCGCAGTGCTGCCCGCTGGGCTCAGCGTGCACGCGCTCATCGCCATCCTCGCCTGCCTGCTCATCTTGCTCAGTGAGTGAGGGGGGAGGGCGAGTGAGCGACAGAGAGAGAGATGTAGAGAGCGACAGCGAGAGAGAGAGAGCGGGAGAGAGAGCGGGAGAGAGAGCGAGAGAGAAAGCGAGCGAAAGACTTTGACTTTTAAACAACTTTTATTGCACGCCAGCAGCAAAAGCACTGGAGGCGATTTTAATATGAAATACAGTCATCAGCAAACAAATGAAAATAAACGCTACAAATCGACGCGCTGTGGCGCTGAAAGCACTGCGCACAATACTAAAGAAAAGTCACGTGGTGGTGGTGGTGTCATGGCACACGCCACGGTGACGAGCGAGCGCTTCAGAAGGTGAACATGAGAGAGAGAGACACACAGAGAGACAGAGAGACACACAGAGAGATAGACACACACAGACACGGAGAGACACACAGAGAGAGAGAGAGACACAAGCGAGAGAGAGATCGAGAGAGAGATGCAGCCTGCAAACTACACGTACACGTGTCACATGCACGCGAACATGTCCACGTACACCAAGATCAAAACAAGAATGCCTTGAATAGTCTTTAATAGACTGTTAGGGCAAGTGCTATTTGTGTGCACACATATACCTCTTACACTCATGCCTGCAATGACAAAGATCCTCCTTATAGCGTCAACAGACCTGTGGGTCAATTGGTATTAGCTAGTATTGTATATATGTTGAACTTATGTCGCACCTATCCGTAGCCAACCGCGCTAATTGTATGTGCGCCGATGAAAGCCAGAAGGGTAAGCGAGGGGGTGGCTGGACAGCACCAGGTACTCATTTGAGGCTGAGTCGACCTAGGAGAGGTCCGGGACCTGATAAAATTATCGTCACTGGTGTTGACGTGAGCGTGAATCGTCCTCACGTGGCTGGTTTCCTAAGCGCAGTGTGCTTACGACTGCACTAATTACTACACTAACTACTACACTAACTACTGAAACTAACTACTACACTAACTACTACACTAACCACTACACTAACCACTACACTAACCACTACACTTAACTACTACACTAACCACTACACTAACTACTACACTAACTACTACACTAACTACTACACTAACCACTACACTAACCATTACACTAATCACTACACTAACTACTACACTAACCATTACACTAACTACTACACTAACTACTACACTAACTACTACATAACTACTACATAACTACTACACTAACTACTACACTAACAACTACACTAACCATTACACTAACTACGACACTAACTACTACATAACTACTACATAACTACTACACTAACTACTACACTAACTACTGCACTAACAACGACACTAACTACTACATAACTACTACACTAACTACTACACTAACTACTACACTAACTACTACACTAACTACTACACTAACTACTACACTAACTATTACACTAACTACTACACTAACCACTACACTAACTACTACACTAACCACTACACTAACTACTACACTAACTACTACACTAACTATTACACTAACTACTACACTAACTACTGCACTAACTACTACACTAACTACTACACTAACCATTACACTAACTACTACACTAACTATTACACTAACTACTACACTAACCACTACACTAACTATTACACTAACTACTACACTAACCACTACACTAACTACTACACTAACTACTACACTAACCATTACACTAACCACTACACTAACCACTACACTAACCATTACACTAACTACTACACTAACTACTGCACTAACCATTACACTAACTACTACACTAACTACTGCACTAACCACTACACTAACTACTACAATAACTACTACACTAACCATTACACTAACTACTACACTAACCACTACACTAACTACTATACTAACTACTGCACTAACCACTACACTAACTACTACAATAACTACTACACTAACCATTACACTAACTACTACACTAACTACTACACTAACTACTACACTAACTACTACACTAACCATTACACTAACTACTACAATAACTACTACAACTAACTACTACACTAACTACTGCACTAACCACTACACTAACTACTACACTAACTACTACACTAACTACTACACTATCTACTACAATAACTACTACACTAACTACTACACTAACTACTACACTAACTACTACACTAACCATTACACTAGCTACTACACTAACTACTACACTAACTACTACACTAACTACTACACTAACCATTACACTAGCTACTACACTAACTACTACACTAACTACTACACTAACTACTACACTAACCATTACACTAGCTACTACACTAACTACTACACTAACTACTACACTAACTACTACACTAACCATTACACTAACTACTACACTAACTACTGCACTAACCACTACACTAACTACTACACTAACTACTACACTAACTACTACACTAACTACTACAATAACTACTACACTAGCTACTACACTAACTACTACACTAACCACTACACTAACTACTACACTAACTACTACACCAACTACTACACTAACTACTACACTAACTACTACACTAACTACTACACTAACCATTATGCGAACGCATACGCATGTCTCTCCCACGTCCTAAATCTCTCTCCCCATCTCTGTCCATCTCTCTCTCTCCATCTCTCTCTCCATCTCTCTCTCCATCTCTCTTACCTCTCCTCTCTTCCGATTCCCCGCCGCTCTCTGCTTTGCCTGTCAATCGACACGAAATCCATTCGACCTCCGACACAGTTTTCGCAAGTCCTGCCAACACCGTCCCAGCTTTCTTCTGCGCGCGTGTGTCTGTGTGTGTGTATATATTCATCATGTTGTCGTTCCAGCAATATATATATAGTTTGACCCTTGACGGTCCGTCACATCGTTTACTAGATGTGATGGCCCTGGTGTGAGTTAAGCAAAGACAAAGATCCCCCGTGTAGCCCTTCACAGTCTGCTGGGACAAGTGCAGGAAGGTACTCATTTGAGGCTGAGTGGAACTAGGGGAGGCCTGGGGACTGGTTTAAATATTCGCCGCTTTTATTTGGTCGCGAGCGGGAATCTAACTCGGATCGCCGCGCTAACCACTGCGCCACCACTCCCCACAGACCCAGCCACAACAGTCACCATTCGCCAATAACTGGCGGTGACATCACCATGGTTCTTGAGCCAGGCTAGGTGCACAAAGACAAATATCCCCCATATAGCCTTTAGTAGACTATTAGGGAAAGTGCTGTTTGGGAAAACCCATGAATGCCGGCACTGCACACGAGGGGGTTGGTGGCCAACAATATGCCCGGCCGTCTTTGTCTTCCCAGTGGTTATGTCTACACAACGCACCAGATACTCATTTGAGGCTGAGTGGACGTAGGGCAGGCCCATGAGCGGTTCAGATCACCGTCACCGGTGTTGGCCGTGAGAGAGAATCGAATCCCAGGTCGTCGGGTTTATAGCGCAGCGTAGCGCGAAACACTGCACTACTGCTCCACGCACATGGACACACGCACACACACACGTAGACACACACACCCGTACACACACACGCGTACACACACGCACACACACACGCACACACACGCGCACACACACGTACACACACGTACACACGCACACAGCCGCGTACACACGCACACGCACACACACACGCACACGCGTACACACACACACGCACACGCACGCACGTACACACACACACGCACACACGTACACACACGCACACACACGCACACACGCACACACACGCGTACACACACGCACACACACACGCACACACACGCGCACACACACGTACACACACGTACACACGCACACAGCCGCGTACACACGCACACGCACACACACACGCACACGCGTACACACACACACGCACACGCACGCACGTACACACACACACGCACACACGTACACACACGCACACACACGCACACACGCACACACACGCGTACACACACGCACACACACACGCACACACACGCGCACACACACGTACACACACGTACACACGCACACAGCCGCGTACACACGCACACGCACACACACACGCACACGCGTACACACACACACGCACACGCACGCACGTACACACACACACGCACACACGTACACACACGCACACACACGCACACACGCACACACACGCGTACACACACGCACACACACACGCACACACACGCGCACACACACGTACACACACGTACACACGCACACAGCCGCGTACACACGCACACGCACACACACACGCACACGCGTACACACACACACGCACACGCACGCACGTACACACACACACGCACACACGTACACACACGCACACACACGCACAAACGCACACACACACGCACACACACGCGTACACACACACGCACACACACGCGTACACACACACGCACACGGACACGCACACATACGCGTACACACACGCACACACACGCGTACACACACGCACACACACGCGTACACACACGCCATTTCGACATCAGTCACGCGGTCTACCAATTCACCTTGCACGAGGCGTGTGTTGAGCACGCGCACGCACGCGCACACACACGAGCGCACACACGCACACACGCACACACGAGCACACACGCACGCACGCGCCCGCGCGGATAGTCCACCTCTCAGCGAGTAATTACTCGACATTCGAGGATGCCGTTCATCCTTCTCAACGTGGGCGCTCCATCCATCCGTCAAAGCGCGTCGCAGCCTCACATCACATCTCACGTCCGTTCGTCTTGTAATCAATCGTGTTCCCAACGCTTGATCGCTCTCTCTCTCTCTCTCTCTGCTCGCTCTCCTCTCTCTCTGCTCTCTCCTCTCTCTCTCTGCTCGCTCTCTCTTTTTTCTTTTACGATCAGTGGAAACAAGAAGATGCTCGGTGTAGTCGGCACTTTGCTTCGTTCATCATTTCGTAATTTTTTTTTACTTTGCTTTATGTAAACCCCCACCTCTCGCTCACTCTCTCGCTCACTCTCTCG
Source organism: Lethenteron reissneri (assembly GCF_015708825.2). Taxonomy (NCBI): domain Eukaryota; kingdom Metazoa; phylum Chordata; class Hyperoartia; order Petromyzontiformes; family Petromyzontidae; genus Lethenteron; species Lethenteron reissneri. Next base: position 11,180,920 of record NC_083827.1, read on the forward strand.
CTCACTCTCTCGCTCACTCTCTCGCTCACTCTCTCGGTCACTCTCTCGCTCACTCTCTCGGTCACTCTCTCGCTCACTCTCTCGGTCACTCTCTCGCTCACTCTCTCGCTCTCTCTCTCGCTCTCTCTCGTTCTGCACGCAGCCCTTCTCGCAGTCCGACGGCCTCCGACGGGTAGCTCTCTCTCTGCCCCCTCTCTCTCTTGCTCGCATCGACTCGATCTCTGCGCGGACGTTCCCATTTCAGCCTCGTCCGTCCGTCCGTCTCATTCTTTGACGAGTCTTCCGATTTGGTTCATTTTGACACCGAGAACAAGTTTGCAGGAGGTTCCCAGTGCGCATCATCCGCACGTCGCCTGCCAAGCTCGCAAGGACAAAGCTCCGACCCACCGCCGTGTCGCATTTCTAACAGACTGTCGGGGCCAAGCGCCGTTCGCGAGTAGCATCTACGCAGGCGCACACGGAGGGGGTTTTGCTGGCAAAGCACAAAGACGGAATCTGTTGGGGGCTATATACGAGGGGGGAGGGGGCATCTACTCGTCCTCGGAGGAGATTCAACAGCACCGGAGCTTAGTGAGACACGGGGCGGTGGCTAGGGGCGAGCGTTATGCCGCTGGGTGAAAGGCACGCAGAGATCCAGGGTCGTGCAGAGCAAGTGGCTGTCGGGGATGGGGGCGGGGGGCAAGGGGAGGGGGGTGAACAAGGGGAAGTGACCGCTCGGATCTCTCTCTAGATGGGTTCAACAAAGCGTCTCAGAGGAGGGGGCTGCCACTTGATTGATGGATTGATGGATGGATGGGTGGGATGCTCGGTCACCAGAGGTCTAAATCATCGGCAGCATTCGAAGATTGTTTCGGGTGCTGTGTAAATACCTTGCCGCTTACCCACCGCTCGTGATGAGATGGCCGGCTGAATGATTGTTTCGGAGGTTTGGTGGGTGGTTGAGTGGGTGGGTTGGGTGGTTGTGGGTGGGGGTGGTGGGTGGTTGAGTGGGTGGGTGGGTGGTTGAGTGGGTGGGTGGTTGGTTGAGTGGGTGGGTGGTTGAGTGGGTGGGTGGGTGGTTGAGTGGGTAGGTGGTTGAGTGTGGGGGTGGGTGGTTGAGTGGGTGGGTGGGTGGTTGAGTGGGTAGGTGGTTGAGTGGGTGGGTGGGTGGTTGAGTGGGTGGGTGGGTGGTTGAGTGGGTAGGTGGTTGAGTGGGTGGTTGAGTGGGTAGGTGGTTGAGTGGGTGGGTGGTTGAGTGGGTGGGTGGTTGAGTGGGTGGGTGGTTGAGTGGGTGGGTGGGTGGTTGAGTGGGTGGGTGGGTGGTTGAGGGGGTGGGTGGGTGGTTGAGTGGGTGGGTGGTTGAGTGGCTGGGTGGGTGGTTGAGTGGGTGGTTGAGTGGGTGGGTGGGTGGTTGAGTGGGTGGGTGGGTGGGTGGTTGAGTGGGTGGGTGGGGGGGTGGTTGAGTGGGTGGGTGCGTGCTTGGTTGAGTAGTTAGATGGGGTGGGTGCGTGAATAGGTGGGTTGTTGGTGGGTGAGTTTGTCGGTGAGTCGATTGTTGCATGGTTGTGTGAGTGGTTGGTTGGGTGGTTAAGGACATTGGTAGGTGGCTGAGTCAGTAGCTGAATGGTTGGACGAGTATATCGTTGCGTGGTTGAGTGGGTGGTTCGGCAAATTGGTAAGTGGGTGAGTGAATGGGTGGGTAGGTGAATGGTTGAGTGGTGGGTAGGTGGGTGGGTGGGTAGGTGAACAGAATCAGCATATCAGAATATTTTTTTCAGACTCGTACTGGTGGAATCCGATGAGCTAGAACGCTCTTCATCACAGATGTCCGGTAGACATCTGTGAGAAAGGGCTTAATAGCCTGGCTGGGTGAGTGGCTGGCTGGCTGAACGAACACGTGGGGGTGGGGTAGAAGTGAGGCTCGGGCGAGGTGGGGTGTGTGTGGGGGGGTGGAAGTCGAGGGTGGCGAAGGCAGGATGAATTGTCGCGTGTCCAACGCTGACCCGCGCCACCTCGGCTGCCCTGTCACGGTCGACCGGGTCACGGTGGGGGGAGGTGGGGGGGGCTTGCTGGCAGGAGGGGGGTGTGGGTGAGTGTTTTACCGACCGCAGATGAGAGGTGGGAGGTGGCGAGTGGGGAGAGGGGGGCGGGTGGGGAGTCGGCGGGGGGTGGGACGTGTGGTGGGGGAGGTGTTCGTGATGCGAGCAATGACCTTGACGAATGGAGCGCTCGAATCGCTCGCCTCGCCCATCCGGAGCCTGGCACCGTAGGCCGCCTCCTCCTCGATCAGCAACAAATAGAAACATGAGTGCACCTGGGTTATTGTATTAGTAATTATTATTCATTATTATTATTCACGAAGCCTGTCTTCGTCCGGCAAACTTTTTCAATGAATATAATAATTAACCCGATGTGATGTTTTATTTTTTTTACAATTTTTTATCTACGATCAGACACTAACAACTGCTCCAAAAATGTAGTGTTTTTTTCGCAAGAAACACGCAAAAATTGTTGACAACTTGATTTAACTTCTTAAATTTAAAGACGTACCCATCGGACACCGCTGCATTTAAATATTCCGTTATATATTTTTTAAACAAACATTTATTAACTTGATAGTCTGTGTGGGGAAGCTTCTACCTTTTTCTGTTTTCGAATGATTCAAATTTGCACATCATAAAAAGCGGATGTTTTCGGTCAAAACCGCTTGAATCCGAAATATCTTAAAAACAATAAAATATAGAACAATTGTATTCGCTTTAATTTGATTTGCTGTCGAACGCTCTATCAAATGAAAGAAACCCGCAATCTTATATTTTGAACTGTTTCTGAATGACACCCACACACATTTATAGGGCACTTAAACATCGAGATTTGGAGGCCTTAAAACGAAAAATCTGGGATTTTCAGATTTGTCCTGTTGTTTGTGTTCTTAAAGCTACCTATGTACCACATTTCAGCTTTCTACCTTGTACTCCAGAGGGTTTTGAGACACAGATTAGAGTCTTTTTTAATAGATTTAGGCGCTGTCGTATCGCGCGTGGGCGAGCGAGGCTCTGCATGGAGTGGTTGGCTGGGGGAGCGGTGATCTTCTTTCACGCCGTACATAGCCAACCGTGGCAATCGGAGGTGCGGTGTTGAGACTATGGTGCAGTGTTCGGTCTATGGGCAGTGCTGAGTCTATGGGCAGTGTTGAGTCCGTGGGCAGTGCTGAGTCTATGGGCAGTGTTGAGTCTATGGGCAGTGTTGAGTCTATAGGCAGTGTTGAGTCTATGGTGTAGTGTTGGCTCTATGGGCAGTGCTGAGTCTATGAGTGGTGTTGAGTCTATGGGCAGTGCTGAGTCTATGGGCAGTGTTGAGTCTATGGGCAGTGCTGAGTCTATGGGCAGTGTTGAGTCTATGGGCAGTGCTGAGTCTATGGGCAGTGTTGAGTCTATGGGCAGTGTTGAGTCTATGGGCAGTGTTGAGTCTATGGGCAGTGTTGAGTCTATGGGCAGTGTTGAGTCTATGGGCAGTGTTGAGTCTATGGGTCAGTGTTGAGTCTATGGGCAGTGTTGAGTCTATGGGCAGTGTTGAGTCTATGGGCAGTGCTGAGTCTATGGGCAGTGTTGAGTCTATGGGCAGTGCTGAGTCTATGGGCAGTGTTGAGTCTATGGGCAGTGCTGAGTCTATGGGCAGGGCTGAGTTTATGGTGCAGTGTTCGGTCTATGGGCAGTGCTGAGTCTATGTGTGGTGTGTATATGTGTTGAGCTTCTTTCGCACCGTACGTAGCCAACCGTGGCAATCGGAGGTGCGGGGGGGGAGACAACAAACTTAAACACACGAAGCGGGTCGCGGTGACGCTGAGATTATCTCGAGGGTATTTTGTGACTATTCCACGCTGGTCAGGACGTCTCTGGATGAGGTGGGAGTCACCCACACTTCACCCCACCGCGCCACGACCTGCCTGCCTTTGCCAATCATCCGACGTCAACGAACGCCGGTTTAATGTAATTATATATAAAAAATAAAATAAAAAATTGCAACAAAAAATCGTGAGCGACGTGAATCGAACGACCGCGTGTCCGGGACGTTCTCGCTCAGATCGGCGTGGGGCCCTCTCTTAACGATTGTGCTAATTAATTAATTAATCGCTGACGTGCAATGGGGGTCTGGGGGGGGGGGGGGGGCACGGAGGAGGTCGCCGAGTTAATTGCGTAATTAAAACGTCTCACGTTGCTCAGCGATGGACTCCGCTGCCACCCTGCTGAGAGGGCGGCTCCTCGCGCCGGAGTCGACACGTGCCGATTTCACCGCGGCAGATGCCGGTGACGGCAACGTCCCGCGTCTCTTGAATACCGCGCCAGGTCCTACTACCGTGGTCTTTGTGGTGTGTATCTATCTCTGTCTGTCTCTCTCTGTCTCTGTCTCTCTCTGTCTGTCTCTCTCTGTCTCTGTCTCTCTCTGTCTCTCTCTGTCTCTCTCTGTCTCTCTTTGTCTCTCTCTGTCTCTGTATCTCTCTGTCTCTCTCTGTCTCTCTCTGTCTCTCTTTGTCTCTCTCTGTCTCTGTATCTCTCTGTCTCTCTCTGTCTCTCTGTCCCTCTCTGTCTCTCTCTGTCCCTCTGTCTGTCTCTGTCCCTCTCTGTCTCTGTCTCTCTGTCTCTCACTGTCCCTCTCTGTCTCTCTCTGTCTCTCTCTGTCTCTCTTTGTCTCTCTCTGTCTCTGTATCTCTCTGTCTCTCTGTCTCTCTGTCCCTCTCTGTCTCTCTCTGTCCCTCTGTCTGTCTCTGTCTCTCTCTGTCTCTGTCTCTCTGTCTCTCACTGTCCCTCTCTGTCTCTCTCTGTCTCTCTCTGTCCCTATGTCTCTCTCTGTCTCTGTCTCTCTGTGTTTCTCTCTGTCTCTCCCTGTCTCTCACTGTCCCTCTCTGTCTCTAACTCTGTCTAGCGCCACATTGCATGGATTTGTAGCGTTCATTTTCATTTGTTTGCTGGTGACTGTGTATTTCGAATCGAAATCGCCTCCAGTGCTGTTGCTGCTGACGGCAATAAAAGTTGTTTAAAAGTCAAAAGTCTCTCCTCTCTTTCTCCATTTCTCACCACGTTAACCTCTCAAACTCTTCCCTCCTCCACCTCCTCCCTCCACCTCCAGTCCTCATCCTCCTCTTCGTCTCGGTGCGCCGCCGCAAGAAGAAGGCTCCGTCCCTGCCGGAGGACGACGACATCTGCGAGAACATCGTCCGCTACGACGAGGAGGGGGGCGGCGAAGAGGACACCGCGACCTTCGACCTCGTCACGCTCACCTACCCGCACGCCCGCCCGCTCACCTCCTCCTCGTGCAGCGGCGGCGGCGGCGCTCACCACAACAACAACAACCACCACCACCACGGCAACAACAACAACAGCCACCACCACAACAACCACCACCACCACAACAACAACAACCACGACGGCGTTCGCCAGCCCAACCGCGTCCCGCTCGCCACGGCGGCATCGGCGGCAACAACAACAACAACCGCCGCATCGGCGGCGTCCAACAACCACTACCACCACAGCCACCACAACCAGCAGCAGCAGCAGCACCGCCACCAGCACCACCACCTACCGCCCACAACCACCAGCTGCAGCGGCGGCACAACCACCGCCGCCGCCGCCAATCACAGCGGCGGCGGCAACAACAACAACGGCGCGTCCGCCGTGCCGTCCGGCGTTCGCTCGCGCGTGGGTACCTGCATGGACGAGTTCATCCAGGTGCGCCTGCGGGAGGTGGACGCCGACCCGGCGGCACCCCCCTACGACTCGGTGCAGGTGTACGGCTACGAGGGGAGCGGCTCTTCGGTGGCCGGCTCGCTGGGCTCGCTCAGCTCGCTCGGCTCGCTCGGCTCCGAGTCGTCGTCGCGGTCGCAGGGGGCTCCGTCGACGTCCACCGACGGCGACCAGAGCTACGACTACCTGCACGAGTGGGGGCCGCGCTTCCGCACGCTGGCGCACCTGTACGGCCACGTGGCCGCCGCCGCTCCTGCCGCGGTGCCTACGACGGCGGCTACGGGAGCGGCGGCGGCGGTCGGAGCGGCATCGGCATCGGCGGCGGCGGCAGGATCGGGGTCGGCTGCTGCCGGGGCGGCGGCGGCGGCGGCGGTGGGAATGGCGGGGAAGAATGTGGACCGCGGAGGCGGTTAGAGGAACGAAGTGAATTGAACGAACGAACGAACGAGAGGAACTCTTGGAACTTTGCGGGGACCGGTCGTCGGTTGCGATCGATCGCCGCTTTTGATCGATGGGGAGGGGTGGGGGGGGGTCAGAATCATTGGGACGATGGAGGGAGGTCAGGGGGGAGATGGATGGGGCGGACGGGCGGGAGGGTGTGGGGCGGTAAATTGCGGATTCGCCCCCCGTTCGCGACGCGATCCGGTGAGCTGTCACGATGAGGATGAGGAGGGCGATGATGAGTTGCGCTGATTCGGGAGCCTCTGCCGCTGGCGGTGATTGCAGCTTCCCGAGTGGCTGCACGATTTCACGAGAGCCAGTCGCCCTCGTGCTGTAGAGCAACGTCCGCATTAGCGTTTGTTTTATTTATCATAATGAGCCGTGCTCTATCCACCGCTGGATGAAGGCCTCCCCCGTACTTTTCCACGGGCGGTGCCACGGTCCAAATCGGCTCCTGCGCACGACGCGATCATCATCGCTCCATCTCCACGATGGGCGCCCTCGACTCTCGGACGCCGCCTTTGCATCGTCACCATCCAGCGTCCATCGGCCATCGTCTTCCCAACAGTCGATACGGCGATGTTACTGAACCTGAGTTTGTTAACTAGTCCATGTGACGTACAGTACTGGAACCGAAAGATCGCGAGCTTATGGGATCGGATTTGACTCGGCGAGTCGATGCAATCCGCCCCACACATCCCGATTGATCATTGCGATTATTGGCGGTGATCTCCATGATAAAATCGTGATAACATCATGAATAAATGATTCAGTTGATCTGATAAAAGGGACATGTAGGATGGGACAAAAACACGCAAAATTTATGAACGGATCTATTTCTGAATCGCATTGCAACTCCGAATCGTGACAACTTATCGAATCGTTGTGGAGAGGCGGAGGGTGGAGTGGGGTGTGGGGGAAGCGTGGTTGCGAGGTCGGAGACGTGTACATTATTCTTCCTACCCTGGCTCGGGGTTGCCACCTTTGAAGTACAAAAACAACCCGGGGACATATCATGGCAAGAAGATGAATAATCTCACAGTACCAGAAGAGGTGGAGACTCCACAGTGAACTCAATGTCTTGATTGGCGCACTATTATCATTATTATTAGGCCATTGACAATGGGCAGAACCTACTTTTTTTCATTTCTGTTTCCTGGGAAGGACAAATAGATATATATTTTCTCCCAGGACTGCTGTCGCGAAGAAAGGGACTGTCCTGGGGAAAACCTGGACAGGTTGTCAGCCATGGTCTCGCCCTCCACGTCTCCGTCAAAGTTGGGCCAATGGTTCCAAGCAGACACGCCAATGTCTGGGCCCTTACGTTGGTAAAAACGTTGTGTCAACTTTGGCCCAACGTTGGTGCGACGTTGCCCCAGCGTTGGCATGTCTTTACTGGGGGCAGTATTTCCGACCATTTTTTCCCCTGGACAGATGACGATGGTGGTGATGTTGATGATGATGCCGATGATGATGATGATGGTGATGATGATGGTGATGATGAAATTTGTACTTACGAGAGAGAGAAAGATAATGATACTACACATAATGGAAAAAAACAATTTAACAACACAACCCCGAAGCTTGTACATAGATATTTTTGGCGACATGCCATTATTTTATTAAGAGAGTTGTTGTTATAATGATAAATTCTATACATTATATATAGCAAAACAATTTTAATCGGAGTGCATTCCCAGATAGGGACTTGCCCACGTGACTATAGTATTAGACCATTGCTGGGTTCGCGAACTCACGAACCATGAATCAATCCCAATGCTCACTCAAACTGGACATTGGGTTCCGAAAAACCCCCTCTCGGTCCAGCCACGACGGCAAAACATCCACAATGCTTTTTCTTCCTGCGATAAGGGCAGCGGAAAAATTCCATAACGTTTGGTTGACGAAAACCGTCGCACTTAGAAACGGAACACCCAGGTCGATTGTTCCCCCAACGAATTCCACGAAAGTCATCGGCCTTGCCTCGACCCCCTATCATCAACCCTGTTTCTATGGCAATGGGCGGCGAGTGGGCGTGACGTGTACCTGTAGGACAGGAAGTGGGCGTGGCACTGCCTGTAGGACAGGAAGTGGGCGTGGTTTTGTCTGTAGATCAGGAAGTTGCAAGTGGATTTTGGTTAACCAGATGAGAACTCAAGATGAGCCTGAAATGCAAGAGTCAATGGGTGACTGAATGAGTACATGGTTGAGTGGATCAGTGGGTGAGTGAATGATCGAATGAGTGGGTGAGATGGTTGGTGAGTGAACGATTTAGTGAGTGGGTGATTGTGATGGTGGGTTTAGATTATGGGTGAGTGAATTAAAGTAAGGTTCAATTTTATTGAACTCATTTAGAACTTAACATACCAGGACGAGTCTCATCCTGCAAGAGTGAGCGGGTGAGTGAATGAGTGTGTATGCGGGCAAAATATTTGAGCGAGATGAGTGAGTTCAAGTTGAATATGTTTTCCTCGGTGAGAACTCAAAAAAACAAAAGACCAGATGAGTCTCATTTTCAAGAGCGACTTCACTCACTGGCTTTCCAGGGGGCACACTCACCGTGGTGAAGTGATCTTCGTCCACGTTTCGCGGGGAGAGATTTCACTTCAAATAGCCTTCACTCAGGGCATATCCACAACACGAACCATCTGAGGCCGGCCTCTCCACTACAGTTCAAGCAACTCTGAGAGTTTACAGAAGAATATTGGTAACCGCGGCCAAGCCTGTGAAATGAAATCAAACTGTAACCAGCGATGAAGAGAATGACCAGGTGAACATCCATCATTGGGGCAACGCAAGATCACGTTGGACTCAATGTTTGGTTAACGTCAACCAACGTCGGCCCAGCGTTGAGCCTACGTTAGGCCCAACGTCAACCGACGTTGACCGTGCAACGAGGCTATGTTAGTTTTGAGTAGAAATTAGAGCAAACAACAACGCAAACAGCGACGCCAGAAGTGGACATTTTTGCACAGACATCGAAAATGAGTTGGGGCGATGGCCTTGCTCTTCTGGCCGTGTCGAGATGCTGGTGAAAAAAAGTCAGAACTCTTTCGGACAAAACGCAGGGGAATGTAACGGCGAAGTCGATGCCGCGGATCACGTCCCGTGGACAACAACTACCAAGCAACGTTCGGATGGACATTGACGGCACGATGATCGGCCGTGCATCTGTGGATTAAAAAGGAAGTGTACACGGCCCATTTACAAACCCAACGCACGCCTCTTGTCGCCATACAGCGCGACCCGTAGGGCCTAGACTGTGTCCCGTGATTGTCCCACGTGAATTTGTAAGTTGATGATGTGTTCATCGTCGTTACCACCATAACCTTCATCATCAGAAATAGCACCATCTAAATCAGCAGCAGTATCAGCAACAGAAGAAGCTTTATCAAAGCTATTATCATCATCAGCAGCGGCGTCCATGTTGCCATCATTATCATCAACAGAAGCAGCAGTGTCACCATAATCAGGACAACTGCCATCATTATCACAACTATCATAATCACAACTGCCATCACAAATATCAATATCATCACGACTGCCATCACAACTGCCATCAACACAAATTATCATTATCACAACTGCCATCATAATTATCATCATCAGCACCGCAACTGCCATCACAACAACCATCACTTCTGCTATCATCGCAAACTACTATCATCACTGCCATCACAATTATCATCACAACCGCCATCAACTCAAACTACCATTATTACAATTTCCATCACAATTATCATCATCACCAAAACTGCCATCACAGATGTCATCACAAACTGTCATTATCACAACTACCATCATCTTAACTGCCATTATCTCCATCATCATCACCATCATCGTTACTCGAAGGAAACATACGTTTTGATTTGAAGCTTTTGTGACTGCAGGAATCCATACTCTTTGGTTCTTTCGATACAGTTACGTAGGTAGAAATAAAACAAATAAATCACGACCTTTACACTATAATACCCCATTAACACTACTTCTTCGGCTACCTTTGTTCTCAAACACTTTTAGAAACTCTTGCTGGTAACAGCTTCTCTTCACAAGGCAGCAGACATCGTGCTGCTCGCAGCAAACATCGCGGCTATCGCGATTGTCACCTGAAGACGATGGCTTGTGTTGCTATCGAAACGTCGTAATCTATTTCGTTTTATTTCTACCTACGTGACATTACCGAAAGAACCGAAGAGTAAACGTACGTTTGTTTATTGATTAAATAAGAACTCGAGTCGATCAGCGCCGGGACACAACCTCGGCGCACGAAGCTCCCAGACGGGCACAGGCGCAGCCCTGCAAGTGCCCGTGCCGGATAGCGGGCGGGGGACTCACCACAACTCGATGGAGCTTTAAGGAGCCCTTCGTCCTTCCGAGGGTGTTTTTGGCCTACTCTTCCACGCTGGCCGGCCGTCTTGGAAGACGAGGTTGGAGTACAGACCTCGCGCCATGTGATGCGAGCGGGCGCGTTGTTTACGCACACAAAGACAAAGATCCCACTCCCACACTTCGAATAGCCTTCAATGGACTGTGGGGGCAAGTGCTGTTAGCGAGTAACAGCAGCAGCTACAAAGGCCATACACAGGCGCACAATTATTCCAAGAATCTCATATTCGCGAAGGGTTCGAGTGAGAATGGCGATGTTATTATTATTTCAATTATAACCACGGTATATATGTATGATTATGATTATTGTTATACTACTACTACTACTGGTAAGATTATCTTTATTATTAAATATACAGGTCCGGTGCTTGTCGCACGCACACACACAAACGGATATTTGAAGGAAAAAAATGAAAAATAAGACAATTATTATCGGGATATTTATGTAACGCCTAAATGTATATTTTACGTTGTTTCCGGGAGTTTTAGTTCCGTTGTTATTCTTCGGGTTTGTTTTTTGTTTGGAGTCAAGAGTGAAATAAAAAGGCTGTTGTTTTTATTTGTTTGGTTTTCATACGCCCCTTGCTCAAATCGTACATACGTAATAATTATTATGTTAGAATAGGTTTTCCCCTTTTTTCTGGCAACAAAACTGCTATGTTAAGATGTTAAAACACCAAACTGAAACCTTTTACAAGGAATCATGTCTGCATTAACCACAATGCGTGTGGTCAGAATGTAAACAAGAAACATACTTTGATAATATTTGCATTGTCTTTGAAACTGATTGGTCCACACCAGAGACAGCTTTTTTTCTAGCCGAGTCTCAAACGGTGTTAGACCAGAGGACGCCAAAAGACCCAACCCTGAATAGGGGCCACAGAAAGATAAATATTTCTCGATGTGCGGCTTAGGGTCCCCAACCTCTGTGCGCCTGTCGCATCGTCGACTGTTGCTGGACCCGGAATCATCAGAATCTGAATTTTTATTTATCTCTGAAGAATCCGATGAGCCGTGAAGCTCTTTGTTCACAGACGTCCAGTAGGGCCACGGGGTCAGAACGCTACAACAACAAATTGATCGCGATTTCGGCGCGACGTGCAACCATCGGCCCCGCCAATGACTTTGTTGACCGAGGCGAGTACCCGAATCGGTTCAGATATTCGCACGCACTCACACACTGACACACTCAATTATTCACGATATAGGTGGTAACTACCACAGTTGACTAGACCACAACATGGTAACTACATAACCGAGTCAGGTCAGGAACACACTGCCTGACCCACGATGCCGAATGTGACGACAGAAGCCCGAAGATCGAAGCGACGTAGCACCGACGGGTTCCATTCCAACAGACAGCCCCGATCGGGTCTCGAGACCTCCCTTTTATGCCCCCTGAGCGTGGTCTGGCTCCGCCCTCGGCCACGCCTCCTTCTGGATCCTACCAGAAGGTTCTGGGCCATACACCACGTGTCTCTCTCGCCCCCTCTTGGCCCCACTCATTATGCTGTTCTGGTCACGTGCCCTCACTACACAAAGATAACGACCCCCAGTGTAGCCTCTAACGAGTTTGGGGGCAAGTGCCGCCCATACAAAGACAACGATCTTCCGTGTAGCCTCTAACGGAGTGTCGGGGCAAGTGCTGTCAGCGAGTAGCACCTGTGAATGCCGGCACGGTACACGAGGGGGCAGGTGGGCCAGCACCACGCCCGACCGCCTTTGTCTCCCCAATAGCGACACTTAAACTCCGCACCAGGTATTCATTTGAGGCTGAGTCGACCTAGGGGAGCCTCAGGACATGTTCATATAATCGTCACTGGTATTAGTGGCGTGAGCGGGCAGCGAACCCAGGTCGCCTGGTTCGTAGTGCAGCGTGTTAACCACTACACCACCGCTCCCTACGATGACCAACAACAACAGCAATACTCGCCATTTTCCACGAAGTGGCGGTAACGTCACAAAGGCGCTTGTGCCAGGCTAGGTGCATTTTGAGGCCACGAAAAGTGTCGAAAAATCGCTGACGGGAGGTCACGGGACAGACCCAGGTGCCGTAGGTTGACTGACTGAGATGACTGGCAGATGCACCAGCTGTGCCCCCTACTGTGCTACAACTTGCTGCATTTTAGCTGCACAGTGAAAAACAAAGACAAAGATCCCCCGTATAGCCGTAACAGACTGTTGTAGCAAGTGCTGGTAGCCAGCACCTATGAAAGCCGGAACGGCACACGAGCGGTGGATGACCAGCCCCACGCCCGGCCGCCTTTGTCTCCCCAGTCGTGATGTTTACACACCACACCAGGTACTCATTTGAGGCTGAGGCGACCTAGGGGAGGCCCAGGACCGGTTAAGATAATCGTCACTGGTGTTGGCCTTGAGCGAGACGTGTGATGCGCCTACGACGCTTGGGGAAGGCGCGCGCGCGTGCTGGGGAGGTGGGGGCCTAAGAGGGGGTGGGGTGGGGGGAGGGGGGAGGGGGGAGGGAGGGGGGAGGGGGGTGGGGGGAGGGGGGGGAGGAGGGAGGGGGGAGGGGCTGTTCCAAATCAAATCGATGGCTGCTGACCGGTCCGGCCTAACAAACAATTTGTGCAGAGTAATTCCTAGAGCCATCCGGTGTGTGGTGGTGGGGGGGGGTCAGGGCATTTAACGAGCGACTCGGTATTAATTTGAAAGGTTCACGCGGGGGAATTTGACAGTGTCATTTTAAGCCTCTCTTTTTGTGTGCGCGCGTGTCCCTGGGAAATAATTAAATAAAGACACCGTCACTCGCTTGAACGAGTAGATAATGCGAGACGATAATTATTCAACAAAAGACGACGATTTCCCCCCTCCCCCCCACATTAGTCCTTTTTTTAACAACGGGCGTTTTTGTTTGGGGGGAGAAGGAGGAGGAGGGGGTGCAATTGTTGTGAAGAGAAGGCCGCCTTTCTAGATTTGAAGCTTTCGTGACTGCAAGGATTCATATTCTTAGGTTTTTTCGGTAAAGTCACGTAGGTAAAACATTAAAATTAATAAAAGTAAAATAAAATAAAAATCACGACGTTTCGGAGGCAACACAAGCCTCCGTACTTGATGCAGCTGTCGTGGCTGTGACGGTTCCACCTGAAGACGGAAGCTTGTGTTGCCTCCGAAACGTCGTGATCTTTATTTTATTTTATTTTTATTAATTTTGATGTTTTACCTACGTGACTTTACCGAAAAAACCTAAGAATATACATCTTTAGCCCTTGCTAAACACAAAGACCCCCCGTATAGCCTTAACGGGATTTTTGGGGCAAGAGCTGTTCGCCGCTGAACACCTACGAAGGCCGTCACGGCGCACGAGCGAGTGGGTAGCCAGCACCACGCCCGGCCGCCTTTGTCTCCCCAGCGGCGATGTTTACACACCGCAACCCTGCACTAACTTGTAAGGCTGAGTCGACCTAGGGGAGGCCCAGGACCGGTTCAGATGATCGTCACTGGTGTTAGTCGTGAGCGGGAATCGAACCCCGGGTCGCCAGGTTCGTAGCGCAGTGCGCTAATCGCTGCACCACCGCTCTTCAGCACACAAAAACAGATATTTTCCTGTAGCCTTAACAAATTCATCGACAAGTGCTGTTAGCATGCACCTATGAAGGCCGACTGCACTGTAAACGACGGGGTGGGTGGCCAGCTCCCTAGTGCCAATGTTAACACACCGCATCAGGTGCTCAATTGAGGCTGAGTCGATCTAGGGGAGACCCAGGACCGGTTCAGATAATCGTCACTGGTGTTGGCTCTGAGCGGCAATCGAACCCGGGTGGTCAGGTTCGCGGCGTAGCGTAGCGCTAACCGCTGCACCACCGCTCCCCACATCACACCCACGGCTGTCACGCAAACACTTACAAATGAATTTTCGCTTCGAGTGGGAAACTCTGTGAAGGAGTAGTGGTGGTGGTGGCGAGAGAGAGAGCGATCCAGGCGTGGGAGAGACGCGCGAGTGTGGGCGGGTGTGAACCCACACACCGCCTGGTGTTCGACACGCGGACGAGAGAGAAAATTATCGGATCATTAAAGTTTCTGAATCAGTTTTTTGTATTTCTCTCTTTAAAAAAAAAAATGTTTATCTCACGAGTCATCGACACACCATTTCCTACACACCGTTCCCACACGGCCACCCTGAAAAAAAAATCCGATTGAACTCAAAGCATCCAACGTGGATGCATATTTTGTCTACTTTTGGAATACACCGTGTGTATTTGGCCTTGAGTTGTGGCGAATGATGCCGCGTGAGATGTATAGAGATGGGGTTATTTTTTTAAATTCATCAAAATCATCGACCGTAGCATTATGCATCAGCAGCAGCGTTATCGTCATCATCATTGTCATTATGATCCCAACATTATCATCATCATCAGCATCCTCATAAACGCCACAACTATGAAAAACGTCACCATCATCAGAAACATAGTCTTAATAATCATCTTCATGACCACCACAATCACGGCTACCACAATTATCGCCCATCATCATCGAGATAATCCTAACTCCCCCACAACTATCGTTAGCAGGAGCGACGGCAAACATTATTGCCACCTACACCATAGGAACCTCATTTGCCAGTAAAAATATGATAATTAGTTTTTTTACCCTTCTATCTGGCAACAAAACTGACACCTTTTCTTACAATGAGTCATGTTTACATAGACCACAATACCTGCAGTCATAATGCAAACAAAAAACATAACTCTGATAATGTACGCACTGTCCTTGAAGTTGATTGGTCCACACCCGAGACAGCTTTCCTTAGAGCCTAGTCTCACATAGGTTGGACCAGATGAGGCCAAAAGGCGCCAAAAGGCGCATCTGGTCCAACCCATGTGAGACTAGGCTCTAAGGAAAGCTGTCTCGGGTGTGGACCAATCAACTTCAAGGACAGTGCACATTATCAGAGTTATGTTTTTTGTTTGCATTATGACTGCAGGTATTGTGGTCTATGTAAACATGACTCCTTGTAAAAAAAGGTGTCAGTTTTGTTGCCAGATAGAAGGGTAAAAAAACAATTATCATCATTGCCACCATCACGACTCGCACAATCACACGAACCACCTCCCTTCCGTAATGTAGCCACACTCATATGTCCAACTAGACCATACTTCTACATCTAATTAAAACACACTCTTGCAAATATAATTAAACCACACTCCTATATATAATTAAACCACACTTACCACACTCCCTTCCCCAATGTAGCTACACTCCTATACCTAATTAAATCACACTCCTATACCTAATTAAACCACACGAACCACACTCACTTTACCCAATTAAACCACAATCCCTGTGCCCGCACCCCCCGCGCCCGCTACCCCCCCCCCTCCCACCGCCTCCCCATCCCACGTGGCTCAGCTCGGCCCGTGTACCCCCCCCCCCTTCCCCCCGCGATGCGACAATTTGACACCCTCGGGTAATTCCACCCGGCTCCGATGGAGGGAGCGTGGCTCTGGCTCCGATGGAGGGAGCGTGGCTCTGGCTCCGATGGAGGGAGCGTGGCTCTGGCTCCGATGGAGGGAGCGTGGCTCTGGCTCTGATGGAGGGAGCGTGGCTCTGGCTCCGATGGAGGGAGCATGGCTCTGGCTCCGATGGAGGGAGCGTGGCTCTGGCTCTGATGGAGGGAGCGTGGCTCTGGCTCCGATGGAGGGAGCGTGGCTCTGGCTCTGATGGAGGGAGCGTGGCTCTGGCTCTGATGGAGGGAGCATGGCTCTGGCTCCGATGGAGGGAGCGTGGCTCTGGCTCTGATGGAGGGAGCGTGGCTCTGGCTCTGATGGAGGCAGCGTGGCTCTGGCTCCGATGGAGGGAGCGTGGCTCTGGCTCTGATGGAGGCAGCGTGGCTCTGGCTCCGATGGAGGGAGCATGGCTCTGGCTCTGATGGAGGGAGCGTGGCTCTGGCTCCGATGGAGGGAGCATGGCTCTGGCTCCGATGGAGGGAGCGTGGCTCTGGCTCTGATGGAGGGAGCGTGGCTCTGGCTCTGATGGAGGGAGCGTGGCTCTGGCTCTGATGGAGGGAGCGTGGCTCTGGCTCTGATGGAGGCAGCATGGCTCTGGCTCTGATGGAGGGAGCATGGCTCTGGCTGTGATGGAGGCTGCATGGCTCTGGCTCCGATGGAGGCAGCATGGCTCTGGCTCCGATGGAGGGAGCATGGCTCTGGCTCTGATGGAGGCAGCATGGCTCTGGCTCCGATGGAGGGAGCGTGGCTCTGGCTCCGATGGAGGGAGCATGGCTCTGGCTCTGATGGAGGGAGCATGGCTCTGGCTCTAATGGAGGGAGCATGGCTCTGGCTCTGATGGAGGCAGCGTGGCTCTGGCTCCGATGGAGGGAGCGTGGCTCTGGCTCTGATGGAGGCAGCATGGCTCTGGCTCCGATGGAGGGAGCGTGGCTCTGGCTCCGATGGAGGGAGCATGGCTCTGGCTCTGATGGAGGGAGCATGGCTCTGGCTCTAATGGAGGGAGCATGGCTCTGGCTCTGATGGAGGCAGCGTGGCTCTGGCTCCGATGGAGGGAGCGTGGCTCTGGCTCTGATGGAGGGAGCATGGCTCTGGCTCTAATAGAGGGAGCATGGCTCTGGCTCTGATGGAGGCAGCATGGCTCTGGCTCCGATGGAGGGAGCGTGGCTCTGGCTCCGATGGAGGGAGCATGGCTCTGGCTCCGATGGAGGGAGCATGGCTCTGGCTCTGATGGAGGCAGCGTGGCTCTGGCTCCGATGGAGGGAGCGTGGCTCTGGCTCTGATGGAGGGAGCATGGCTCTGGCTCTAATGGAGGGAGCATGGCTCTGGCTCTGATGGAGGCAGCATGGCTCTGGCTCCGATGGAGGGAGCGTGGCTCTGGCTCCGATGGAGGGAGCGTGGCTCTGGCTCCGATGGAGGCAGCATGGCTCTGGCTCCGATGGAGGGAGCGTGGCTCTGGCTCCGATGGAGGGAGCATGGCTCTGGCTCCGATGGAGGGAGCGTGGCTCTGGCTCCGATGGAGGGAGCATGGCTCTGGCTCCGATGGAGGGAGCATGGCTCTGGCTCCGATGGAGGCAGCATGGCTCTGGCTCCGATGGAGGCAGCATGGCTCTGGCTCTGATGGAGGCAGCATGGCTCTGGCTCCGATGGAGGGAGCATGGCTCTGGTTCCGATGGAGGCAGCATGGCTCTGGCTCCGATGGAGGCAGCATGGCTCTGGCTCCGATGGAGGGAGCATGGCTCTGGCTCCGATGGAGGGAGCGTGGCTCTGGCTCTGATGGAGGCAGCATGGCTCTGGCTCCGATGGAGGGAGCATGGCTCTGGCTCCGATGGAGGGAGCGTGGCTCTGGCTCTGATGGAGGGAGCGTGGCTCTGGCTCTGATGGAGGCAGCATGGCTCTGGCTCCGATGGAGGGAGCGTGGCTCTGGCTCTGATGGAGGGAGCATGGCTCTGGCTCCGATGGAGGGAGCGTGGCTCTGGCTCCGATGGAGGGAGCATGGCTCTGGCTCTGATGGAGGGAGCGTGGCTCTGGCTCTGATGGAGGGAGCATGGCTCTGGCTCCGATGGAGGGAGCATGGCTCTGGCTCCGATGGAGGGAGCGTGGCTCTGGCTCTGATGGAGTGGCATCAGCCGAATCATTGACCTTCACCCGTGGTGAGAGAGAGTGTGGGAGAGTGTGTAGAGATGGAAGATGAAGAGAGAGAGAGAGAGAGATGAGTGAGATTTGGGGAGATAGAGGAAAGAATGTAGACGGAGGAGAGATTGTGTACTCAGAGTGGTGGGAGAGAGAAGGGATACACCGTGGAGAGAGAGTGGGGATATGCGAGAGGGAAGAAGAGTAGGCATGGGAGGGAAACAGCGAGAGAGAACGTAGAGACAGGGGGTGATGGTAGAGTGGCGGGCGGGGAGAGAGGTGGGGGGGGGGATGAGGTACAAATCAACCCATTGGTGTGGAACACGTCAATCATTTAACGCTTGGAGCACTAGAACATAGAACCTCATCTCTATCGCCACTGCCGGCACCCCTAACGATGTTTGGGAGCAAACCTTGCTCGGTTGTTTACGCACGTTTGAAAACGATATTATCATCATCACCACCGCAATGGAGGACACCTCAGACTCGAGCAGAAGCAGCAGCAACATCATCACCATCGCCACCATTGTCCACTCATCAGCATGATGATGATAACGATGTGTTAATGATAGAGCATTGGTCATGTACGTCGAGGCGTATCGGGGCGACTTACATGTCAGATGCATTCATTATTCATCTTTAAATTATCATCATCCGCATAATCGTAACCCCCAATAACTACCACCAGCTCAAACATCATCAGCAGCATCATCAACAGCAGTAACCTAAACATCATCATAATTATAACCACCACCAGCTCAAACATCATCATCAGCAGCATCATCAGCAGCTGTAACCTAAACATCATCCTAATCATAACCACCACTAGCTCAAACATCATCATCAGCAGCATCATCAGCAGCTGTAACCTAAACATCATCATAATTATAACCACCACCAGCTCAAACATCATCATCAGCAGCATCATCAGCAGCTGTAACCTAAACATCATCCTAATCATAACCACCACTAGCTCAAACATCATCATCAGCAGCATCATCAGCAGCTGTAACCTAAACATCATCATAATCATAACCACCACCAGCTCAAACATCATCATCAGCAGCATCATCAGCAGCTGTAACCTAAACATCATCCTAATCATAACCACCACTAGCTCAAACATCATCATCAGCAGCATCATCAGCAGCTGTAACCTAAACATCATCATAATCATAACCACCACCAGCTCAAACATCATCATCAGCAGCATCATCAGCAGCTGTAACCTAAACATCATCCTAATCATAACCACCACTAGCTCAAACATCATCATCAGCAGCATCATCAGCAGCTGTAACCTAAACATCATCATAATCATAACCACCACCAGCTCAAACATCATCATCAGCAGCATCATCAGCAGCTGTAACCTAAACATCATCATGATCATAACCCCCACCAGCTCAAACATCATCATCATCAGCAGCATCATCAGCAGCAGTAACCTAAACATCATCCTAATCATAACCCCCACCAGCTCAAACATCATCAGCAGCATCATCAGCAGCAGAAACCTAAACATCATCATAATCATAACCACCACCAGCTCAAACCGCATCACCAGCATCATCATCAGCAGCTGAACCCAAAAAACATCATCATAATCATCACCACCACCAGCTCAAACAGCATAACCAGCATCATCATCAGCAGCTGTAACCTAAACATCATCCTAATCATAACCACCACTAGCTCAAACATCATCATCATCAGCAGCAGCATCATCAGCAGCATCACCAGCAGCAGCCCAAACATCATCATAACCACGACTGTCATCACCACAACAAGCAAGCATCATCTTGCTACGAACCCTGAAAATTGTGTGATTGTTTCCTTATTGCACTGCAGTCACGGAGAACTGGGTTCGACTCCCTGTTCACTGCGACACGCCGTCATCATAATCATCACCGCGTGCGCGAAGTGGCGTCTAAACTTCCGCCTATCATGATGTGACCGAAGTAGCCCAGAGTTGAGAGACGCTGAGGCGGCAACCACTGAGAACCTGTGTTCGAATCCGGTGGTTTAGCCCCCCAACCAAAGCGATTTATAAAATGCGGTCAGCAGATGGTCTCAGCTCGGTCACCAAAGACTGACACAGAGCCCAGCAGACTGGTAGAGAGACCCGCAGACTCACGTAGAGACCCGTAGACTCACGCGGAGATTTATACCCTGACGGAAACTTGAGTTGTGAGTGAATCGAGTTCTCAAGTGCAGTTAGTTGATGATCTCAGCTGAGTCACCAAAGACTGACACAGAGCCCAGCAGACTGACAGAGAGACCCGCAGACTCACGTAGAGACCCGTAGACTCACGCGGAGATTTATACCCTGACGGAGATTTGAGTTGTGAGTGAACCGAGTTCTCAAGTGCAGTGAACTGATGGTCTCAGCTGAGTCACTAAAGACTGACACAGAGCCCAGCAGACTGGTAGAGAGACCCGCAGACTCACGTAGAGACCCGTAGACTCACGCAGAGATTTATACCCTGACGGAGATTTCAGTTGTGAGTGAATCGAGTTTTCAAGTGCAGTGAACTGATGGTCTCAGCTCGGTCACCAAAGACTGACACAGAGCCCAGCAGACTGACAGAGACCCGCAGACTCACGTAGAGACCAGTAGACTCACGCGGAGATTTATACCCTGACGGAGATTTGAGTTGTGAGTGAATCGAGTGCTCAAGTGCAGTTAGTTGATGGTCTCAGTTGAGTCACCGATCATTGTACACACGAGGACATCCGATCGCATTAAATTTGGTTCTGCACTCAATGTCTCTAAGTAACAGCTCTGAGACGGGAATGTTCAATTATTACTCTCGTACACAGAACGATCGCGAGGAACTGAAGAAGACGAGGAAGGGATCTCAGAGGTAGTTCCATGATGTCTACTTCCGTGGGTCGCTCTGTCTGAACAAGAGGTCGATTTCAAGTGTGACTTAAAACTTTCGTGACTGCAGGAATGTATATTATTTGGTTGTTTCGGGTAAAGTCACGTAGATAAAATGAAATAAGAAGAATAAAGTGAATACACATTTTAAATAATACTAATAAAAATAATAATATTTTTTATAATTTTTATTAAAAACAATATTTTTATTATTATTTATTAAAAAAAAAATTATCTTTCTTTTTTTATTCACTTCATTATTATTTTTCTTCTATCTTAGTGACTTTACCGAAAGAACCGAAGAAAAAGAGGTCGATTTAAGAAGAAGGGATCTCAGAGGACACTCTTTGATATCTACTTTCGCGGACCACGGCTTCCCAACACTGAGGGGTGTGGCATTTTGTTCCGTGGAATTTCCGAATGGATTCATCGGCTCGTGATGACGTGAAGCGCCGATAGCAACAATCGGGAAAAATGTGGAGGTGGGGGGGGAGGCATTAGACCCCCCCCCCACTCTCCCTCCCCCTCTCCACCCCCCCCCACCCCACATAACCCCCGGCCCCCTCCTCCCCCACTCTCCACCCCCCCCCCCCGTTCAACCCCCCCCCCCCCACCTCACATCACCCCCGGCTCCCTCCTCCCCCACTCTACACCCCTCGACGCCTGCCTGCTATGTTCAATAACCATCAACGGCGTAGAGTAGGTTAAACTAAAACAATGATAAAACAAACAAAAATCCACTTAATTGATGTTAATTACCACCCCCCTTCTGCCCCCCCCCCCCCCCCGCTAATTGGCACATGAATGCAGCGTTACGATAATTGAACACGGGTTTGAGAGCCGTACCATCGCTCAACCGCTTTCGGCGTGAAAGTTTAAGGGGCTTTTAATTTCGAATAAATTAGTTTAACAAATACTTGTATAACCTTCCATTGGCATTAATTGCCGATAATTGGGTTTCCGCAACAGACTGGGGTCTGCGAATTGTGCTAAGTGAATTATTATGCAAATCATTGCATGAGAGCGGGTGGGGCTGTTTGTAAGTTTACGATGATTTGGGGGGGAGGGAATTCTGATTATGGGATGGGAGTCGTGGACAGATTTAACGCGCCAGATATTTGTGGCCCTGACTCGTAAAGCAAAACTATCTTTAATCTTTGAAGGGTGATTAATTATTGGTGGTGGGGGAGGAGGGAGGTGGGGGGCAATGGATAGGGGATTGTTGATGTGGTTGTTGGGGCCAGTGAATGAGGAGAATAATAGAGGGGAGCGTTTGTGATGATGGAGTGAGGGAGCATTATTTATTAGTCTTGAATCGGAATTCGTATTTATCCTGGAGGAATCCGATGAGCTATGCGGCGATTTTTTTCTTACACGTGTCCAGCGGGGACACGGGGTCAGCAAGTTACAACAACAACAAACAAGACAATACACGAAAACCATCAGAGTGCAAAAGTAGAGAATGTATAAGCAAGTCACGAAACGAAAATAAACGTACAGTTACGAGTACAAATTTCAGGAGGACATACATCCCTGCCGATGTCTCAACACTAAATTCTAGTTTGGGTAAGGCAACACAACAAAAACAACAGCCCCATACCACACCAAGACACCAACAACAACAGTGCCATACCACACCAAGAAAATAACAACAAAAACAGTCCAGGGCCACACCAAAAAAAAACAACACTCCCAGACCACACCAAGACACCAACAACAACAACAGTCCCAAACCACACCAAAATAATAACAACAACAACAGTCCAGGACCACACCAAGACAACAACAATAATAGCAATCCCAGATCACACCAAGACAACAACAATAATAGTCCCAGACCACAGCAAGAGAACATCAACAACAACAGTCCCGACCACAGCAAAACAACAACACATTACACATTAACATTGATTTGGCAGCGCTGCTGCTGCTGCTGTGTTGGCAGTGCGCGCACAAAGCACAATTAACAATCGCACAACTCAGCACGTTAGCCAATAACAAACAACGCATCTGCGTTTGTGTGGCCTTCAATTAAATAAATATATAGGCGACGTTTCGGGCAATAGCCCTTCCTCATAGGCCATAGAGTTATGTAAAACGAATGATGGTGATAATATTGATGATATTGATGGTGGTGTTGATAAGGTCGACTCAGCCTCAAATGAATACCTGGTGCGGTGTGTAAACATCGCCACTAGGGAGACAAAGGCGGCCGGGCGTGGTGCTGGCCACCCTACCCCATCGTGCGCTGTGCCGGTCTTCATAGGTGCTCGCTAACAGCACTTGCCCCAACAGCCTGTTACGGCTATACGGGGGATCTTTGTCTTTGGTAGTTGTGACGATGGGGGTGGTTGGTGGGTGATGGTGGAGATATGCGTTAGAATGAGGAGCAATGTCACTTAGAGTGGTGGTGTTGATGGTGATGATGATGATATTGGTGGTAAGTAGGTAGGTGGGTCACGCGGGGTAGTTGATGAGCGACCGTCAATTAGCGAGACGGGTGAGCGGAGTGCCGTGGTGGTGGTGTAGGTGGTGGGTGGGTTAAGGGGGAGAGGAATGGGGTGGATTCTAGTGAGGTCACTCAAGGCCCCTGACAGCACGGGGTTAAAGGGGGCTCTATTCCAACCCACGAGCAATCGTCAGAATGGAAGAGATGTCACGATTTACAACATACACCCACACACGCGCGCGCGCGCACACCAAACAACCACCAAAAAAACCATACACACACACCTACTCAAAATTCTGAGTCGACCTAGGGGAGGCCCAGGACCGGTTTGAATAATTCTCACCGGAGTTGGCCGCGAGCGGGAATCAACGTCGGGCAGCCGAGTTCGAAGCGCAGTGCGCTAACCGCTACACCACCGCTCCCCACAGACAGACACAAGACAAAGATCCCCCGTGTCGCCTTAGCAGACTATTGGGGCAAGTGCTGTTAGCGAGCACCTATGAAAGGCCGGCACGGCACACGAGGGGGTGGGTGGCCAGCACTACGCCCGACCGCCTTTGTCTTCCTAGTGGCAATGTTTACACATTGCACCAGGTACAAATTTGAGGCTGAGTCGACCTTGGGGAGGCCCACAGCCGGTTCAGATAATCATCACTGGTGTTAGCCGAGAATGGAACGCGAACTCGCAAAGACAAGACAGAGATTCCACGTATAGCCTTAACAAACTGTTGGGGCAAGTGCTGTTAGTGAGCACTTATGAAGGGCGGAACGAACCCACACACGCACACAAAGACATCGACACGCGCACACATTTACACATTCGGAAATAGCGCGGACCCATTATGTCAGCGACTACGCTTACTCAGTCACGGATCAATGAACGAAATTCGCACTGCTACCCAGAGCGCCCCGTATCGGATCATAACTTATACGGTGCCGAAAGGACCCCCAGGGTATCCAATTACGGCTCGCTTATTCAACACACGCCGGACCACTCACTCTTGCCACGCCGTTTTCGTGACGTGAGACCCAATAAGGACACGTTAATTTATAAAGTCCGGAGAGCGAAAGAAACAAAAACAAGAATATATAATCATCGAACGTGTTGAGAATTTTTCCCGAACTTATTTTTGTTTTTGGTTAAACAAATGGAGCAGAGTTCATGATAAAGGTTGTTGGATTAGATCGATTAAGGTTATTAGATCGATTAGATCGCGTAAGGAAAAATGTGTCGTAACCCTGGATGTAATTAGCAGCGAAACGTCGTACTACACTCAAATTGTAAATGTTGTGAATGTACTCTCCAACACACCAGTGGGGCTGAAGTAGTAACTAATTGGCGTTTTGTTTACGTGACAAATCCCTTACTAATTGTATGTGTCGGGTTTCGGAGGGTTACGACACAACATTAATACTAACGCGACCTAACCCAACAACCTTCATTATGAATAATATTGGTCGCGAAAGCCTGCAACGTATTAAACAGATAGAGCAGTGATTGGGCGTTGATGTTGCTGCTGCTGCTGATGATGATAATGTTTTAAACTATATATTGAGATCAAAGGTCGTCGTTATCGGCAAGAAGCGGTAGTAATAGTTTCATCCTCATCATCGTCAGCAGAAGAAGCAACAGTATTATTGTAAGAGACATCGGAACCATCATCATCATCATCCGCAGCAGCAGCTGTTATAGCATCAGCGGCATCCTCAGCATGAGCACAATTATCAGCAGCAGCAGCATCATCTATCATCATCGTCAGCAGCAAAATCATCATCGTCAGCAGCGAAATCATCATCATCATCATCCGCAGCAGCAGCTGTTATAGCATCAGCGGCATCCTCAGCATGAGCACCATTATCAGCAGCAGCAGCAGTATCATAAATCATCGTCAGCAGCGAAATCATCATCATCATCATCAGATCCATCACGATAATTTGGGGAGCCCGGTACATAATGCTGGCTTGGAGTGGGGGGGGGGAGCAGTGGGGGGCGGGGAGTAATTTATAAATACATATATAAATATTATTGTCATTTTTGTGGAGCCAAACGTGAGTCTCGATGTAGCCGCCTTTCCCCATGTCTCCCCTAGCCCCTGACCTTTAGCCCTCACTTAACCCCAACCCGTTAAATATCAAACCCCTACATCCGGGGCACAGAGAGAGTGCGCACAGGTGCAGCCCTGCAATTGCTCACTGCTGGCAGAAGGCCCTCCGCCAAGGATACATCTCTGGAGACTAATTCTACACGCCGGCGAGACGTCTCGGACCATTATCTAAACAATTCTAGATTTGAAGCTTTCGTGACTGCAAGGATTCATACTCTTCGTTTTTTCGGTAAAGTCACGTAGGTGAAAAATTAAAATTAATAAAAAATAAAATAATAAAATCACGACGTTTCGGAGGCAACACAAGTCTCCGTCATCAGGTGGGACCGTCACAGCCAGATTTGTTGTATCAAGTGACTAATATGGTTTCTCTCACTTGATACAGCAAATTTGGCTGTGACAGTCCCACCTGATGACGGAGACTTGTGTTGCCTCCGAAACGTCGTGATTTGTATTATTTTATTTTCATTTATTTAAATTTCATTTTTTACCGACGTGACTTTACCGAAAAAACTAAAAGTATTATCTAAACAGTTTTTGTTTAATATTAATAGTTTTTTTACCCTTCTATCTGGCAACAAAACTGACACCTTTTTACAAGGAGTCATGTTTGCATAGACCACAATACCTGCAGTCATAATGCAAACAAAAACATAACATAATGTATGCGCTGTCCTTGGAGTTGATTGGTCCACACCCGAGACAGCTTTCCTTACTTCAAGGACAGTGAATACATTATCAGAGTTATGTGGTCTATGGAAACATGATTCCTTGTAAAAAAGGTGTCAGTTTTGTTGCCAGATAGAAGGGTAAAAAACAATTATCATATTTTTTACTGGCAAATGAGGTTCCAATGGTGTAAATGCTTAACCCGAGCTCTCATACTCTGATGGTGCATTGTCCTTGAGTTGTGCGCCTTTTGGCATTATCTGGTCCAACCCATGTGAGACTAGGCTCTAAGGAAAGCTGTCTCGGGTGTGGACCAATCAACTTCAAGGACAGTGCATATATTATCAGAGATATTTTTTTTGTTTGCATTATGACTGCAGGTATTGTGGTCTATGCAAACATGACTCCTTGTAAAAAAGGTGTCAGTTTTGTTGCCAGATAAAAGGGTAAAAAACCAATTATCACATTTTTTACTAGCAAATGAGGTTCCAGTGGAGTTTTTGTTTAATTTAACCAAGTAAGGCCCCACTAAACTAGATAGATATACCTCTGTTTTCCAGAAACGACGTGGCCACAAATACTAGCTCAACGAAGTGGCTTATCGCGTGCGGAAACGTATTGCGGCCAAACACTCTGAACGCTTGACGACGATTCTCAATGCGGAGGGAGTCAAAATGTCGAGAGGAAGATCCCACACAGGCGTCAGGGTCGGCATCGAACCTTCTGTACACCAGGCGAGGCAGTTAACATCTCGCCACCGAATAGATAGGGAGTCACCCCCCACGCGTCGGTCACATCACCGCACGCGCGACCCTATGAATGGACTGACTGAGATTGTGATTCATGTTTACAACTGTGTGGACACAGGCGTTGTGTGGGTTTGTGGATAGTGGATTAAAGAAGTCTTGTCACAACTGCCGCGCCTGGAGATGGAAATGAACCGGTGAGCCGTGGACTGAGAGTCCAGGGACCGGCAGCTGACACGTGACACCCACGTGGCACCGTCTGTAACAAATTGGTTAAGAGGGCACCAGGTGTTGGCCAGTGGGAACAAATTGTTGCTTTCCGGAGAAGGGGGGTAGCCCATATTTGAGAGAGAGAGAGAGAGAAGCGATATTAGTTTTATAACAGCGGTCGAGGCAGAGATCTTAGAGCCAGATTGGGAAAAGCAGAGAGAACAGGAGGTGATGCGACAAACACACACACACAGAGAGTTTGTAGCAGTGAGCTCATTTGCCGGCAGGCGAGATGAGAAATAATCAAGCGTACACCACACTCGCCGAGTGTCGGTGGGTGTCGTGTTTGTTGTTGTTGTGTGCGTGGACGAGAGGGAGCGGTGGCGCAGTGGTTAGCGCGCTGCGCCGACGTACCCCGCAGAGAAGCCGAGGTCGCGTCCCCGGATCTCACGGCCACCGACGCCGGTGACGATTTTCTGAACTACTGGCGCTGGGACTCCTCTAGGTCGACTCAGCCTCATATGAGAAACCTGGTGCGGTTTGTGTAAACAGCGCCGCTAGGGAGACAAATTCTTACCTGGCGTGGTGTTGGCCACCCACCAACTTCGTATGTCGTGCCGGCCTTCATAGGTGCTCCTCGCTAACATCACTTGCCCTATAGGCAGGGCCGGATAAAGATTGTGTAGGACCCTGGGCTACAGGAACTGTGAGGCCCCCAGTAATATTTTCACAAGGGAAACAAAGTTAAGGAACATGTTAATTAATTTTTACAAGGCAATCAACAAATAAAATTCAGCATTCACAAGTGAAATAACTTTTCACTCCATTTCTGGAGGCCCTCCAGCTGGCGGAGGCCCCTGGGCTTCAGCCCCTAAAGCCCCGTGCCGTAATCCGGGCCTGCCTATACGGGTGATATGTGTAGCGAGTGCGTGTGTGCATGACAAGAGAGAGTGTGAGTGAGAGAGCGAGTGTGTGGGTGAGAGAGATGTGTGTGTGAGAGAGAGTGAGAGAGTGTGAGAGAGTGGGTGAGTGAGAGAGAGTGTGTTGGTGAGAGAGTGTGTGGATGAAATCGAGTGTGAGAGAGAGTGTGTGGGTGAGAGAGTGTGTGGGTGAGAGAGTGTGTGGGTGAGAGAGTGGGTGGGTGAAAGCGAGTGTGTGGGTGAGAGAAATGTGTGTGGGTGAGAGAGTGTGTGTGTGAGTCCGGCAAAACAACCTCCTACCTCCTCGCGGTGCCGGACGGGCAACACTGTCGTGGGCAGTGCTGTGGGGGGAGGGCCAATGCCCATTGGCCTCTCCCCTCATGGCGTCTGTGACCACCACAGTGGCTAAACGGGGGCTCTGGACGGGTGTGAGGGGCTGGTAACCCCTCCACCTTCAATTCATTACCACTAAACCACGAATTAAACATAAACCTGTAACAAATAAGCTTGTGCCGGAGGCCCCGGGGGGTCAGGCTTTTATGACGTCTCCTGGCCAAACCCCATTTGGCGGAGCCAGGAGATTGAATTTTCACCCTCGGGGCTCCTCCAGAAACAACAAAAAACCATTGCGGATGGCCACGTGGAATGTTCGAACGCTCACTGCGGAGGAGAGGCTGCCACTCCTCTGTCGGGAGCTGGACCGGTACCGCCTGGATCTCTGTGGCATTCAGGAGGTCCGGTGGACCGGTTCTGGCTCCTGCCACCATGAGGGGTGGACAGTCCTCTACTCGGGGCAGGAGACTGCCAAACAACAGGGTGTGGCTCTTCTTCTGAACAAAAGAATGAAGGGGGCGTGGGAGCGTGGCGGTGAGGTGTGGGAAGCTGTAAGCGCCAGGATACTTTGGGCTCGCCTTCCCATCAACCAGAGGCGAGGAGTGGTGGTCGTGGTTACTTATGCCCCCACCGAAGACGAACATCCGTGGAGGGATGCAAGCAAAGCCGATGAGTCAGACGCTTTCTATGACCTCCTGTCACAGGTGCTGGCTAAAGTGGCCACTCGGGACAGAGTCATCTTGTTGGGTGACTTCAATGCCCGAGTTGGTCATGATGCTGACACCTGGTCTGGAGTGATTGGAAGGCATGGGCCAGATCAGCTCAATAATAACGGTAGGAGGCTGCTAGATTTTTGTGCAGCCCATGGGCTTGTAATTACCAACACGCTCTTCTGGCATCGGCGCATCCACACAACATCATGGATACATGCCGGGTCCAAGCAAGAACATCTGCTGGACTACATAGTGACGGACCAGCGGATGCGAACCCATGTCCTTGACACCAGGACCTACCGTGGAGCTGATCTGTCCTCTGACCATCGACTAGTCATCTGTAAGATGCGCCTGCCTTTCTTCCACTCCGGTGGTGGGTGTACACCCAGGATCCCATTCCAACCAAAAGTGGCCTGGTCTCAGTTAGCTGATGAAAGTTGCAAGCGAGAATTTCATCATCGCTTGCAGCTGGGGTTGGCATCGTCCCCCACTCCACCTGATGTCGAGGGTAAATGGGCGAGGTTTAAGACTGTGACTCATGCAGCTGCAATGGCTGCTTTGGGTACGCGGTCCAGACCTCCCCAGAAACCCTGGCTGACAGAGGAGGTGTTCAGGTTAATTGAGAAAAAGCGACAGGCCCACTCTCATCGCCTACAGCATCCCACGTCAGAGAATGAGGAGGTTTACCGCAGCCTTCGCTCGGAAGTTCGGAGAGCCGTAAGGCGTTGTAAGGATGGGTGGTGGTCGCGGGTTGCTGAGGAGATGGAGTCTGCCTCAGTGGCCCGTGATCACAAATCACTATTTAACTCCATCAAAAAAGTAACCTGCAGCGCCACACCTATTACCATCATTAGAGGAAAAAACGGTGATCCAATCTCCGACCCCCAGGAACAGGTTTGCAGATTTGCTGAGCATTTCTGTGAGGTCCTGGGGGAGGGAAATTCTCTCAGCCAGGAAAACATCATGGCACAAAGTGGGGATAACCCTGCTGAGGCTGCGGTGCCTCAAATATTGGAAGAGGTCACCCCCTGTGAGTGGCTGGCTGAGGTGCCAGCTGTTGAGGAAGTACTGAGGGCGATCCGGAGTCTGAGACCAGGGAAGGCACCGGGCAGAGATGATCTCCCAAGCGAAATGCTGAGGGAGGGTGGCGTTTGTGCACAGACTGCCCTATATGACATCATAACAACAGTCTGGACCACTGGACGGGTTCCGCAGAACTGGAAGGATGCCCTGGTGGTCCCCCTCTTTAAGAAGGGGGACCGCACAGACTGTAACAACTACAGGGGCATCTCACTCCTCAGTGTGCTGGGTAAGGTCCTGGCAAGGATTATTCAACATCGCCTTGCTAGGCACGCTGAGGAGGGGCTTGCGGAGCCCCAATGCGGTTTCAGGAAAGGGCGGTCCTGCACAGATGCCATATTTTCTGTCCGTCTGCTACAGCAGAGGTGTAGGGAATTCCAAAAAGACCTACATCTCTGCTTTATTGACCTGGTCAAGGCCTATGATACCATCAGTAGGACTGGACTCTGGGTTGTTCTTCGTGCTTTCGGAGTCCCTGACCCTCTGCTCACGATCATTAAGGACCTTCATGATGGTGAGCGGGCCCGGGTAAAACTACGTGGCCGGGAGTCGGAGCCTTTCCCTGTACACCTTGGGGTGCGACAGGGATGTCCTCTGGCTCCCACATTATTTAACATTTATTTTGACCGCGTAGTTCGTGAAGCCTTCAATAGCTGTACCGGGGGAATTTCCATTTGGTACAGATATAATGGGAGGCTGATCGACGCCCGGGTGCGATCAAGGGATGGCTCCCTATTGGTCAACCACGTTATGTATGCCGATGATTTGGTAATAGCTGCTCATTCAGAAGAGGAGTTGGGGGCGCTGCTGCTGAGACTGGAGCGTGCCACTAAGAGGTGGGGCCTTACCATCAGCCCCACCAAAACCAAGCACCTGCCTGGGTATTTTGTACCATCGGACACTCCACCCCCACAACTCCCAATTGGTGATGGGGCAGTTGTGGAGAGAGTGGAGAGTTTCCCATACCTGGGCAGTGTGCTTATGACCGGCTCCAGTCTATCAGCAGAGGTCTCACTCCGAATCAGTCGAGCGGCAATATCTTTTCATCGGTTGCGTAACGCTGTGTGGAAGCTACCTGGCCTGTCGCTCCGCACGAAGCTTCAGGTCTTCTCGGCCACGGTGATTCCCTCCCTTCTCTACGCTTGCGAGACGTGGACCCCCCTGGTGGAGCATCTTCGCCGGTTGGAAACATTTAGGCTGGCCTGCCTACGATCCATCCTGGGTTTAACCAGGCTGGATTGTGTGAGGAGCTCACAAATCCTTGAAAGATCTGGGCAAAGTCCCATCAGTGAGCTCCTCCGGCAGGCAAGGCTGCGTTGGCTGGGTCATGTAGCCCGCATGCCCAGCCACCGCATGCCTAAACAGCTTTTGTTCGGCCGGATCGAGGGGGCTAGACGGGCGCGGCACGGGCTGGAGAAGAGATGGAGTGATGTGGTACAGGAGGACGTGGAGCTGAGTGGACTTGCCGATGACTGGTACCAGCGGTGTCAAGATCGGCCTCAGTGGAGGAGGCTCGTGAAGGACGCTACTGGGCAGTTGGAGGCAGTCGCCCTCCAACAACAACGGAGGGCGGAGGAGCGACGCTCACAACAACGAGCGGAGCGCCGGGTGGCTAAAGCACAGCAAGTTGGCACAGTAGGGGGCACAGGTGGTGCATCAGCCAGTCATCTCGGTCATCTCGGTCAGTCGACCAGTGGCACCTGGGTCTGCCCCGTGACCTCCTGCCAGCGGGCTTTCGACACTTCACGTGGCCTCAAGGTGCACTTGGCCTGGCACAAGCATCGTGGTGACGTCACCGCCACTTAGTGGCGAATGGCGGTTGTTGTTGTTGTTGTTGTGTGGGTGAGAGAGTGTGAGAGAGTGTGAGAGAGAGTGTGGGTGAGAGAGAGTGTGTTGGTGAGAGAGTGTGTGGATGAGATCGAGTGTGAGAGAGTGTGTGGGTGAGAGAGTGTGTTGATGAGAGAGTGTGTGGGTGAGAGATGTGTGGGTGATAGTGTGTGGGTGAGAGAGAGTGTGTGGGTGAGAGAGTGTGTGGGTGAAAGAGTGTGTGGGTGAGAGAGTGTGTGGGTGAAAGAGTGTGTGGGTGAGAGAGTGTGTGAGAGAGAGAGTGTGTGGGTGAGAGGGTGTGAGTGAGAGAGTGAGTGGATGAGATTGAGTGAGAGAGAGAAAGTGTGGATGTGAGAGAGGGTGGGTGAGAGAGAGTGTGTGTGTGTGGTTAATAGAGAGTGCGAGAGAGAGTGTATTTGGTTAAAAGAGAGTGTGAGAGAGTGTGTAGATGTAAGGAAGTGTGAGAGAGAGTGTGTTGGTGAGAGTTGATGGTGACTGAAGACAAGCAGGCCACAAAGCAGTTCTTCAGGAGCTCGTGGTTTTGCATCACGCTTATTCAGGCTGGCAATTTTTGAAAATGTACATTTCACACTTATTTTTGGTAGGTTTTCCTTCCGTTTAAACTTGTATCTTTCTTATTTTTTCTTCAGTGTTCCCTGTCCCGCAACTAATATATTAATGCCGTGCTGAATCATCTTATCGTAATTTACATATCTCAACTTTCTGCCTTTGAACTCTCGTCACTGCTCAGCACAACTCCCGGTAGCCACAACACGCCTTGAAGATGCATATGCAGAGAGAGAGAGAGCGAGACGGGCGATGAGGAAGGGGTGGTTTGGGTGTGTTGGGTTCTTACCCCCCCCCCTCTTCCTCCCTCCCCCCTCCCAGCCCCAAACCCTCCTCATGGGAAAAGGATCGAGTGAAGAGTGGAATTGCCAGATTGATTTGTGAATTATCCACGATGAAAATAAGGCTTCGTGTCGAGCTCTGCCCTGACTCGGTATTACCACTCCCCTCGCCCCCTCCCTCCCCCTCCCCCCTCCTCCAGACACGTGGGTTACAACCCCGGGTCTCAAATACAACACGGGGCATGAATAAGCAATGAGAATTCTGCCTCTCTGAGCCACGAGTGGTAACGTGCCGAGTGACGGTGACGATACTCGCGATGCTGACGGCGGATCGGCTTTTGGCGCTTGAGGCTGCGATGTCCAGGTGCACCGTGCCTGACACAGGCGCCATTGTGACGTCACCGTCACTCGGTGGCCATTGGTGGCTATGATGATCGTTGGGTTGGTGGTTGTGGTTCTAGCGACGGTGATAATCGTGGTGATTATTAAGCTTAAGGTGTCGCTTGTAATTTTAATTTGTTACATTTTCAGTGTTTGGCCTTTAAATTTGTTTTTCTATTATCGCTGTTGACACGTACTTAACGCCTATATATTTTTTTTCTTTATTTCACCGCGATTAATGAATTACCCTCACAATTTGTGCCGTGTAAATTGGAACGCAATCACATGAACCTCCAGTCGGCGTCACGATATCGGTGGTGGGTGGAGTGGTGGCGCCGCGGTTAGCGCACTAGCCTGTGAACCCGGTCGCCCGACGTTCGACTCCGGCTCACTGCCAGCATCGGTGGTGACAACCCTGTGCCTCTCCTGGGATGACTCAGCCTTAAAATAGTACCCGATTGAATGAGCGAGTGAATGAATGAATGAGTGGCTGAGTGAAGAAATGAACGAGTGGGTAATTGAGTGAGTGTGTGATGTGGTGTGTGAGCGAGTGAGCCGGTGGGTGAGCGAGATGATGCGTGATTTAATTATTTAATGGGTGAATGAGTGGGCGAGTGCGATGGTGGTGGTGGGTGCGCAAATGATTGAGCGAGACGAATGAGCAAGTTTGACGTTTATTTTGTTCAAACCAGGTAAGACAACTCGAGAAGATCAGAATTATGAGTCTCGTTTGCAAAAAGTAACCCGAGTTTCGCGCAATTGACGAATGGCAAATCCATGAATGAACACAGCACAACCATGATGCAAACACACAAATAAAAAAACACACAAACGCATCTGTCGGTATCACGTGAAGAGCGACTCGCAAAACGTTGCACACACGCAAACACACGAATCAACGTTGCATCAAAGCTGGACGGTAAATTCCCCGCAGTCCAAATCGGCTCGGGAAAATTACCTCCAGAATGAACGCGGCGCACATTACAAAAGGTAAGCTGGGGACACATTTAACCATGACACAGATCGAGTATAGGGTCGGGCGATTATCGTACGGGGCACGTGTAAACGTACAGACAAAGGCGCAGCCCTGCAAGTTGGCTGCTCATTGCAACTGCAGCAGAACGGCCTCTGCTATAGAGGGAGCTTTAATTCTAGATTTTAAGTTTTCGTGACTGCAACGATTCATACTCTTTGGTTTTTACGGTAAAGTCACGTAAAGTGAAACATTAAAATGAATTAAATCACGACGTTTCGGGCGCAACACAAGCGTCCTTCTTCAGGTGGGGATAACTTCGCGCTTAAGCGGTGTGCTTTCGCTAAGTGGGAGCTCTTGGGATTGCACCTTTAGACTCTTGCTTCTACGCCGGGCCAGCCGTCTTAAAACAGGCGTGAGCACCCACACTTTACCGAGCATAAGCTCGCATTTGGTGTAACTCAATTTCACTTTCCAACGCTGGATTGGACGGAAGCGGTGGGGGGAGGGGGGGAGGCAACGTGAGAATTGTAGGGGGCGTGCGATTTTAGAATCTTGACACCATTGGTTCAATTGCCGCGCCAGGAGATCGAACCGGCAAAGCTCGTGGATTGCAGGTCCAATGTTCAGCACTGCCGTTACACAACTGTGGTAGCTTCCTTTAAAATCCATGATTAATTTATATTTTTTTAAACCTATAATTGTTATGTTGGTTTTATCCCTAATGTATCTTACTGTTTACAATTTTAGAATTGCCGCTGACAGCAACCGTTAAACGATTCTGGCAACAGAACAAAAAAATTAACCATCATTAAACCAAAAAAATATATATATACAAGAGCTAATTTGCGCCAAATATTATAATATAAATAAACGGGGTTGAGGGAGGTCTCCAATTCCCTAATATCGCGTTCCGTTCACACATCGCGCGCATCGCATAAACATGCAAGGCAGTTCATTAGATTATTTTGCTCCCATGAATTTCCACGTGATGACAAAAGCCACTTTGTCGAGCTCTCGTTTGTGGCCCAGGTCGCTTCTGAAAATTAAGTTCACACCTCTGTGAGCTTCACATGGTAAGAAAAAACAAATGTATCGTTTTATTGGTATATTTTTAAGTAAATTGTTTTCCTTTCTTTATACTTTGCACTGCTATCGAGTTTTTTTTGTATTCTTTACTGTTGTACCGTTCTGACCCGCCGATTGGACATCTG
Source organism: Lethenteron reissneri (assembly GCF_015708825.2). Classification (NCBI taxonomy): domain Eukaryota; kingdom Metazoa; phylum Chordata; class Hyperoartia; order Petromyzontiformes; family Petromyzontidae; genus Lethenteron; species Lethenteron reissneri. Next base: position 11,216,414 of record NC_083827.1, read on the forward strand.
AGATAAAGAGCTTCATAGCTCATCGGATTCCTCCAATATAAATACATATCCAGACGATTCTGAGTACCTGTATGCTGTGACCATGTGTTCCATGGCATCGTGTCAACTGTTTCGATGTCCTCCCGATTCCGCACAAGGTTCTCATTAATTCTATCTCCGTAAAGGCACCTCTCCAGAGCAATTTTAATTAACGAGTCGATGCTAATAATTGTCGTTTAAATTTTGTATTAACGCGCGGCGTATTGTGAGTATTGCTTCGTGAGTGTGTTTGTTTCGCTCTCAGAATGAGAGTAAAGAGAGCGAGAGAGAGAAAGAGAGGGAGATAATCATTCAGATGCGTAGAGAATCAACGACGAACGGTAAGGGCAGCCACAAATCGGTGCTACTGTAATAAACCTTCTTGAGATGGCTTCCGGAATCAGTCCTTTTTATTTTCAACTTCCACAGTTACATTTTACTCACACACTCTCCGTTGCTGGCACACAACGGAGAGAGGGCAGACTTCCCAATAAGTCCCCACCGCGCACGTGGCACCCAGACCCCTGCTCTTGTCGTTCCCAAGTCTGCTCTCGATCGCTCTCTCTCTCTCTTAATCCCTTCGTCACGTGGTACCTTCCAGCCAATCCTCCATAGACAGCATTGACCGTTCTCGATGGTTCCCTGTCAATCCCGGGACCACGCCTCTGATCCGGCTCCCCATTAGCTGAGGCCCCGAATGGCCAGGCCAATCGCCCCTGCTAACATGCTGTGATCACGCCGAGGCCATGCTCCCTGGCTCATCCCTTATTGGCTACAAAGCAGGACCGGCAAGCCAATCCCCACGTGAACCCTCTATGGCTGTTATTACACTACCAACGATTGCCCAAGCTTTGAGGTCCTATATTGGGATGTTCTTGCTGCTCCGTGAATTAGTTGTTGATTCAAGTTGGGAAGCGAACCGGACAGCCCGGCGTGAATTCACGCGTCCGAGTCCTTCCTCATTTAGCATCAACATACGTTTAGAATATGTGGTTCCTATAAATGTCCATGTGATAAGCCACTTCGTTGAGCTTATCTTTTGTGGCCAGAACAAGAGCTAAATCTCGATTTAAAGCTTTCGTGACTGCAGGGATTCATCTTCTTGGTTCTTTCAGTAAAGTCACGTAGAAGGGAAATAATAAAATAATAAAGATAAAACATAATAAAATAATTTTCAGAACAGGTCTGTCGGAAAGACAGCGCCAGACGCTGTCTTTCTGACAGACCTGTTCTTCACCTGAGGACGGCTGCTTGCGTTGTGGCCGAAACGTCGTGAGAATTATTTTATTATGTTTTATTTTTATTATTTTATTATTTCTCTTCTACGTGACTTTACCGAAAGAACCAAGAAGAATAACTCCATCGCTCAGTGGCCCTTGCCTGGTAAAAAAACAAAGTTAAGTAACTGAGCATCTCTGTGTCTTTGTGAGTTTATTGAACGGTGCATAGTTTAGGTTTGAATAGCCACAATAGCAGCGCCGTGGCTTGTGTCCTTGAGTCTCCTCTTGTGAAGGGGATGTGTGTGTGTGCATGGGCCTGTTGACGTTCCAACTCTGGCTGAGAATGTTTGTGAATCACCTTTGTCCCGTCTGTCAGTAACGAAGAGAGACCTCCAACTCTCCATCACTTCGATGTGAACCGAAACCGAGTAGATATTATTTTTATTTTAACCTGGTAAAATAAACACACTTCTTTTTTTCAAGCAAAGTTGCGTTCCTATTTGGGACTTCCCACCAGAAAACTGGCTCCGCTGACCAGAAGGTCGGAGACAAAACAATAAAACACAGCTAAAGAGGACATATTTGTGACACCTCGTCCGTTTCTGTGCTGCCAATTAAACACCTCCGATGACCAGCGGTGTTGAGAGCGTTGAACAATCCCTCACACACGTTCTAGACCATTGTAAATTCTATAGATTGGCAACCGGTGTGCAGGGTCTATCGATTGACACCGCTATAGATTCTCCATGCAGAGCGTGATCAATTCGCGAATCGAATCGTGACCCAGGACTGATCGCTGTGACAGCTACGATGTGAGAGCTGTGGTCCCTGTAAACCGCACGGCTGTAATAAAATGCCACCACCTTACCTTTGTGACGTGTAGACTCAATGCAGCCCAAACACTCACTCACTCACCCAGCCACCCATTCACCCACACAGCCAACCGCTCATCTGCACGCTCAGTCATTCGCTCAGTCATTCACTCAGCCATTCACTCACCACCCACACGCTCAGCTATTCACTCACCCTAGGTTTTTTCGGTGAAATTAAAATTTACTAAAAGTAATGATTTATTACTTTTCGTAATTTTTAATTTTATCTTTTTACCTACGTGACTTTACCGAAAAAAACCTAAGAGTATGAATTCTTGCAGTCACGAAAGCTTCAAATCTAGAATTATTCACTCACCCACCCACACGCACACAAATACAAAGTTTCCACCTAGAGCATTAACACACTGCGATGTTATCGAGCTCGTACTAAGGCGGGCACGCGGCACACGAGGGGAGTGGTGGAGAGCAACACGCCCGGCCGCCTTTGTCCCCGAGTAGCGATGTTTACACACCCCACCAGGTACTCATTTGAGGCTGAGTCGACCTAGGGGAGGCCAAGGACCGGGTCAGATAATCGTCACCGGTGTTGGCTGTTAGCGAGAATCGACCCCGGATCGCCGCGTTTGCAGCGCAGCGCACTAACCGCTGCGCCACCGCTCCGCACAATGCTTCCACAAGCTCAGCCACTCACGCACACATTCGACCCCCGACTCAACCGTCGAACAACTTGCCTATAGCCACCTACTCACCCACCCAACTCACCACCCAATCACCGACTCCTCCACCGAAAATACACGCGCTCAGCGACCTCATTCGTGCACCACCGACATCACAGCACCCTCCCCCCATCTCTCCATCCCTCGTTCATCGCTCTCTTTCTCTCTCTCTCACTCTCTCTCACTCCTCTCCCGCGCTCTCCGCCTCTCTCCCACACTCAATTTCACTTTCCCCCCTCTCCCTATACCCCCCCTCCCCCCACCGATCCCTCCGTCCCTCCCCTCCCTCACCCCGCAACCCAATTCTCACTCACCGACCGGCCCATGCGCAGTGCTAATCATTAGTGAGAAATGGTCTGACGCTGTACCAGGCGGTTCCAAAACCCTTTCAATTACCCGCCAGGCATCGCTCACCATCCACCGCACGGACCCCCACTGCATCGTCCAGAATCCCTCCAAACCCTCCCTCCCCCCAACACCCCCCCCCCCAACACTCCACAGTTTCCCCCTCCACAACGCGCACCATCATAACACCCCCCCCCCCCTCTTCTATGAACAACCTTCACTCCCTGCACTGCACGTGCCTTCAATAATCCCACTTTGAATTCGCCAATGCCCAGGTGCGCGCGCCGGAGGAAGCGTTTATACGGCATTCATTAATGCGTTCATTAATGATCGGCGCATTAATGGATGCGTTCACCTGGTGGATTATTCATGCGCGCGCGCGCGTGCGCTGTGAATTAAACATGCCACCTGCTGCCCGCGCGCGCGCAATAAAAAAGAAACCAAGAAGGGCGATTGCACCGCGCGCGTGTTGGTATGAAGGGGCCACGTGGTTTGCTGTGGGCGAGGAATAGAAGTGGAGGCGCGCGAAGAGCGCGACGAGCTACGGACCCGGCCACCCGAGTTCGATCCCCGCTAAGGGCTACCAACACCAGTGACGATTTATCTGAAGCCGGTCCTGGGCCTCCCCTCGGTCGACTCAGCCTCAAATGAATATCTGATGCGGGCATGGCGCAGGCCACCATCCCGTCGAGTGGCGTGCCGGCCTTCATAGGTGCTGCTCGCTAATAACACTTGCCCCAAAAGTGTGCAATTCTATTTACGGGGGACCTTTGTCTTTGTCTTGGGGGGGAAGGGGCGGTAGCGTAATGGTTATTGCGCTGCGCTACGAAACCCGGCGACCCGAGTTCGATTCCTACTCACGACCAATGACAGAGGGCGAAGATCTGACCGGGTCCTGGGTCGCCCCTAGGTCGACTCAGCCTCAACCGAATATCTGATTCGACGTGCGTAACACGTGCCCCAGATAATGCACACGAGCCACAACACTTACATACATAAGTACACACGCATGTATATTTCACGCGCATTTCGATCAAATATTCAGGGATGGGGGGGGGTCTTATTTATTTATTTACACGTAGATCCGCGGTTGCTCATTATCTGCAACAACAGCAGCAGCAGCAGCCACACCGAGACGCATCCGCGTGAGTCCAAGCGGCCAGAGCTCGCTGATGATCGCCGTGCAGAGCGAACCGATCTCAATTAATAATAATTTATAATAAAAAGTGGGCCGTTCCTGGCCCATCCCCCCCCCACCCCCTCAACCAGTATATATATACGGGGTGGTATCTCTTGGAATCTCTCATTTACTTGATACAGCAAGCGTGCTGTGACGGTTCCACCTGAAGAGGGAAGCTTGTGTTGCCTCCGAAACGTCGTGATTTTTATTTTATTTTTATTTTACTTTTATTAATATAAAATTTTTACCTACGTGATTTTACCGAAAAAACCTAAGAATATGAATACTTGCAGTCACGAAAGCTTCAAATCTAGGATCCGATCTCACTTTACATCTGTCGGGCAGCTCGGCTCAAGGCGCTCCAGTGATTTCGATGGCAGGGGCAGTGCAAGGACCGGCGAATGAGTTGCCACGGCAGAGAGGGACACGTGGGGCTCGGGAAAGGGCTACGGGGGAGCGGTGGGAAGGGTTGGAGGGGCGGGGGAGGAGTAGGAAGAGGAAGGGAATGGGCGATGGGAAAGAGGTGAGGGGTTGAGAGAGAGAAGGTTAAAGAGGGGGAACTACAGGGGCAGTGTTGAGTCTATGGGCAGTGTTGAGTCTATGGGCAGTGTGGAGTCTATGGGCAGTGTTGAGTCTACGAAAAGTATTGAGTCAATTGGCAGTGTTGAGTCTGCGGGCAGTGTTGAGTCTATGGGCAGTGTTGAGTCTATGGGCAGTGTTAGTCTATGGGCAGTGTTGAGTCATTGGGCAGCGTTGAGTCATTGGGCAGTGTTGAGTCTATGGGCAGTGTTGAGTCTATGGGCAGTGTTTAGTCTATGGGCAGTGTTGAGTCTATGGGCAGTGTTGAGTCTATGGGCAGTGTTGAGTCTATGGGCAGTGTTGAGTCTATGGGCAGTGTTGAGTCTATGGGCAGTGTTGAGTCTATGGGTAGTGTTGAGTCTATGGGCAGTGTTGAGTCCATGGGCAGTGTTGAGTCTGTGGGCAGTGTTGAGTCTATGGACAGTATTGAGTCTATGGGCAGTGTTGAGTCTATGGGTAGTGTTGAGTTTATGGGCGGTGCTGAGTCTATGAGTAGTGTTGAGTCTATGGGCAGTGTTGTGTCTATGGGCAGTGTTGAGTCTATTGGCAGTGTTGAGTCTATGGGCAGTGTTTAGTCTACGGAAAGTATTGAGTCAATGGGCAGTGTTGAGCATATTGGCAGTGTTGGGTCTATTGGCAGTGTTGAGTCTATGTGCAATGGAGAAGAGGTGAGGCTTTAAGAGAGGAACGAAAGGTGGTTAAGGAGGGCGACTGTTCATTGTACAAGGGAAGTTGATTCCAGTGGTAGTGTTGGGGGGGGGGGGGGCGCACGGGGGGAGGGGCGGGGTGGGGGGGAATTCGTGTGACCTTGACAGCGGAAGCCGTGGGTGAATGTTTGTCGCTGGTCCATTTTTTTTCTTCAAATTGTAGAATTCCATTAGTCTACCTTCATACCGGTGATGTGTGTGTGTGTATATACATCACACGACATATTGGCGCGTGTGGGAATGACTTGGTGTGCGTCCACGTGTACACGGGGTAATGCGTGCGAGCACGTCACTCATGTGGTGCCGCATTAACGCGCCCTTTGCACTTTGGGTATTTGGCGAGATATTTGCACAGTCCTCCGTCGGAGACTCAACGTTCAAATGTTTCGTACTCCACGTATGTTCATGTTTCAACGCCGAGATAATTATCATGGAGTCAGTGAGTGGCTGAGTTACGATAAGAATCATCATAATCTTCATCATCATTATTACCATCATCACCACCACCATTGCCGTCATTTGTATTACCATCAGCACTATTAGTAGCATCATTGCCAATATCATCATCATTCCCATTGTAGTCGTCATCATCATCACCATAGGCGCTCGCTAACCGCACTTGTTCCAAAAGCCTACTAAAGACTAGACGCCCCGACAGCCTTTGTCTCGCCAGTGGCGATGTTTACGCACTCATTGGAGGCCGAGTCGACCTAGGGGAGGCCCAGGGCCCATTCAAATAATCGCCACTGGTGTTGGTGGCCTTGGGCGTGAATCGAACTCGGGTCTGTGGGGTCCGTAGCGCAGCGCGCTAACCACTACCCTACCGCTCCCCCACTGCAATACAGCCGCATGGATCTCGTGTATTTCTTACGTTACGTTCTAAACCAACGCTGCATGCGCAGAGAACAGCAGCAGTAGCAGTAACAGCAGCAGTAAAAGCAGCTGCAGTAGCTGCAGCTGCTGTAACAGCAGCTGCAGTAACAGCAGCAGCAGTAGCAACAGCTACTGCTGCTGCTGCTACAAGCAGTGGCTGCGAGTGCGACTGACGCTCCGTGAACGAGGGCAGAGACACTCGCATTTGACCGGAGAGAGAGCGCCGCGGTGGGTAACTCGCGTCTCCACCCCGTGCCGTTCGTGCTGCCTACTCCCTGTCCCGAAACCCACGCGCGAGACGACGGCGGTGGTGGTGGTGGCGGCGGTGGCGGCAGTGGTAGTGGCGGTGGTAGTGGTAGTGGCGGTGGCGGTGGTGGTGGTGGTAGTGGCGGTGGTGGTGGTGGTGGCGGTGGTGGCGGTGGCGGTGGTGGCGGCGGTGGCGGTGGTGGCGGTGGTGGTGGTAGTGGCGGTGGTGGCGGCGGTGGCGGTGGCGGCGGTAGTGGCGGTGGTGGTGGTGGCGGTGGTGGTGGTGGTGGTGGTGGCGGCGGTGGCGGAAGTGGTAGTGGCGGTGGTGGTGGTGGTGGTAGTGGCGGTGGTGGTGGTGGTGGCGGCGGTAGTGGTAGTGGCGGTGGTAGTGGTGATGGCGGTGGTGGTAGTGGCGGTGGCTTGCAGTGGTCATGATGGTGGTGGTGGTGGTAGCGGTGGTGGTGGCGGCGGTGGCTCGCGGTGGTCATGATGGTGGTGGTGGTGGACCTGGTGCGGCGTTTAAACATCGCCACTGGGGGGGGGGACAAAGGCGGTCGGGCGTGATTTCCGGCCACCCTCTCGCGCGCCGTACCGACCTTTCATGGCTGCTCGCTAACAGCACTTGCCCCAACAGTATGCTAAGGCTACACGGGGCACCTTTGTGGTTGTCTTTGTTGATGATGCTGGCGATGGTGCTGGTGGTTTTTGGAGTGACGAGTGACGCGCAAGCGCACGGGGTTGGTTCCAACGCCAGCTTTTCGAAACGGATGAATCTTCCGTGACGTGCACGCCGATACCCCGATCGCGATAACGTTTGGTGCTAAAAGGCAACAACATTAAAAGAGAATTAATAGCATTGATCTATACTGGCCCCTGTCCACCGGGAGGGGGGGCAGAGGGCGTGGACAAGAGTCATTCGTTACGATACAAATTGGATTTCCATAGCGGCGTTTGCACGCCCAAGCACAGCAGAGGGTGGGGGGGGGGCGTGCATCCTGCATGCAGAGAGACAGAAGCGGTCACTCGTTTGGTCACTTCGCTGGGTCTCTGTGTGAGTCTGTGGTGGGTCTCTGTGTGAGTCTGTGGTGGGTCTCTGTGTGAGACAATGGGTCTCTGTGTGAGTCTGTGGTGGGTCTCTGTGTGAGACTATGGGTCTCTGTGTGAGTCTGTGGTGGGTCACTGTGTGAGTCTTTGGGTCTCTGTGTGAGTCTGTGGTGGGTCTCTGTGTGAGTCTATGGGTCTCTGTGTGAGACGAGACTATGGGTCTCTGTGTGAGACTGTGGGTCTCTGTGTGAGTCTGTGGTGGGTCTCTGTGTGAGTCTATGGGTCTCTGTGTGAGACGAGACTATGGGTCTCTGTGTGAGACTGTGGGTCACTGTGTGAGTCTGTGGTGGGTCACTGTGTGAGTCTATGGGTCTCTGTGTGAGACGAGACTATGGGTCTCTGTGTGAGTCTGTGGTGGGTCACTGTGTGAGTCTTTGGGTCTCTGTGTGAGTCTGTGGTGGGTCTCTGTGTGAGTCTATGGGTCTCTGTGTGAGTCTATGGGTCTCTGTGTGAGACTATGGGTCTCTGTGTGAGACTATGGGTCTCTGTGTGAGTCTGCAGTGGGTCTCTGTGTGAGTCTGTGGGTCTCTGTGTGAGTCTATGGGTCTCTGTGTGAGACTATGGGTCTCTGTGTGAGACTATGAGTCTCTGTGTGAGTCTGCGGTGGGTCTCTGTGTGAGTCTGTGGGTCTCTGTGTGAGACTATGGGTCTCTGTGTGAGACTATGGGTCTCTGTGTGAGACTATGGGTCTCTGTGTGAGTCTGCGGTGGGTCTCTGTGTGAGTCTGTGGGTCTCTGTGTGAGACTATGGGTCTCTGTGTGAGACTATGGGTCTCTGTGCGAGTCTGTGGGTCTCTGTGTGAGTCTGTGGTGGGTATCTGTGTGAGTCTATGGGTCTATGTGCGAGTTTGTGGGTCTCTGTGTGAGTCTGTGGTGGGTCTCTATGTGAGTCTGTGGGTCTCTGTATGAGCCTGTGGTGGGTCACTGTGCGAGTTTATGGGTCTCTGTGTGAGTCTACGGGTCTTTGTATGAGTATGTGTAGGTCTTTGTGCGTGTCTGTGGGTCTCTGTGTGAGTCTACGGGTCTCTGTATGAGTATGTGTAGGTCTCTGTGCGAGTCTGTGGGTCTCTTTGTGACTCTATGTGTCTCTAAGTTCCTGTATGGGTCTCTATGCGAGTCTGTGGATCTCTGTGTTAGTCTGTGGGTCTCTGTGTGATTCTGTGGGTCTCTTTGTGCGTCTGTGGGTCTCTATGCGAGTATGTGTATGTCTTCGTGAGTCTGTGGGTCTATGTTTGGGTCCGTGGATCTCTATGCGAGTCTGTGTATTTATTTGTGAATCTGTGGGTCTATGTGTGAGTCCGTGGGTCTATGTGTGAGTCTGTCTGGCTCTGTGTGCGTCTGTGGTTTCATTTCATGCATTTAGTTTTTTTAGTTTCATGTATTAGATAAAGCCCTGTGAGCCATGCGGCTCTTGACTCGAGTGCAACCGCAACAAACACAAACACGAACAAGGAACATCTTACAGTGACTACGGGCAACAGAACAATTCAGGAAAAAAAAGCAAAATCTTCCAGAAAAAGCACCGTATATCAACGCTGTGAAATGATGGAGGCGTGTGGGGTGGGTATGAACAGGGCGAGTGAGATTGTATTGATTTGTGACAATGGATTGAGAGGCTGCGTTGGGACGGGATCTCCTCCTAACTGTCTCCTCGCAGGCAGCATCTCCAGCGAGACCCAAACAGGAATCCCCGCACAGCTCAGAGTGACCGCGTTCTCTAAATCGATGATGAATTTCGGTTTTTTGCTGTTGCGCTCTGCAAAGGAGGCGACACCCTCCTCGCGATCGAGGGATGATTTATTCTTTTTTTACTGGCTAATCGCCTGTTGCAGCCGGTTGTAAACACCAGCGAAACGTCGTACTCGAATTGTACTACGTTGTGGGTTTTAACTCCACCAACAGCAGGGAATGATTGGCACGTTTAGTTTACCTTGCTGAGTGGCTGTGTCGGGTGGTGGCAGGTTTCACGGCGCATTTATATACACGCGATCTAACCTCCCAAAAAACAAAAACAACTCTATTACGTATACTATTGGGCGCGAAATCCTCCTACTACTACGACGTGGTAAATTCGCCTCCAAGCGAGACGTGTGCAACGAGAGGCTGAGAATCGTTCGATAGATGTCGAACTCACTGGATCGTGTCCACCATGCACCACGATGATGATCGTTGGAAATAATAAATCTTGTGTCTCTCTGCTTGTTATCCAGGAGTCTCAAGACTCTCTTGAGACTTAAAGCGTTCGTGACTGCAGGGATTCATCTTCTTGGTTCTTTCGGTAAAGTCACGTAGAAGGGAAGTAATAAAATAATGAAAATAAAACATAATAAAATAATTCTCACGACGTTTCGGCCACAACGCAAGCAGCCGTCATCACCTGCTTGCGTTGTGGCCGAAACGTCGTGAGAATTATTTTATTATGTTTTATTATTATTTTATTACTTCCCTTCTACGTGACTTTACCGAAAGAACCAAGAAGAAGGCTCTTTCTTTGTCAAGAGCGACTCGGCCGGCAGACGATGATGACGACGGCTTTAAAGCGACGATTAACCAAGGGGGCTGCCGTCGGCTCGACCCGGCGAGCAGCGAACCTCTGCCAGGTTTGATCCACTGCTGGATTCAAGGCCTGGGCCCCGACTCCGCGTGCCACGCGCGAGAACGGTGGCGCTGGCGATGCGGGGATGAAACGGACCACGGAACGAACGGACACCACGTGACACCCCCCATGAGGAGTGGGGGGGGGGCGGTGAGGGGGGGTAGTGATGATGGGGGGGGGGGGGTCAGTGCTCCACACACCGCTCCGATGGGTGAACGTCCCCCCCCCCCCCTGGTTCGTGTTAATTGTAATTATGAACGTCTGTTCATTCTCATTATGCCTTGATATCGCTGGAGCCCTTTCTAAATGAGAGGCGATTTTGAAGGCGGTCGTTAATACTGCCACCCACCCACCCCCCTCGTGTTTCCGTGTGCCGGTCTTCACAGGTGCTGCTTACTCGCTAACAGCACTTGCCCCAGCAGTCTGTCAAGGCTATGCCAGGGGGTGTTTGCCTTTGTCTTTGGAAGGGTAGTGAAGCGGTCAGCGCTGCGGCGCTACGAAACGAGCGAGTCGAATGTCATTCCCGCTCACGGCCAACACCGATGACGAGCATCTCCTAGGTCGCCTCAGCCTAAAATGAGTACCTAGTGTGCTGTGTGAACATCGCCACTATAGAGACAAAGGCGGCCGGGCGTGGTGCTGGCTACCCACCCCCTCGTGTGTTGCTGCGGGCCTTCATAGGTGCTGCTCGTCAACAGCACTTGCCCCAACAGCCTGTGAAGGTTATACTGGTTATCGTTGCCTTTGTGCGCGTAATATCAGCGGCGACCAGCAAATTCAACATGATTTGTCATCAGCCACACATCCATCATCCATTACCAGTGGAGTCTGGTGTATTACGAGGCATGCTGTGTGTGTGAGCGGGAGGCAGCAAGAGCGATGTTGTGTGTATATGTGCGTTTGATTGTAGCGAGGAGCGGTGGCGCAGCGGTTGCCGCACTGCGCGGTACAGAAACTACATACTCCCTTACCCTTTCACCCACTCACACACCAACTCGCTCATCCACTCACTCACTCACTCGTTCGCACACTCACTCACCCTCTCACCCACTTACACACCACTCGCTCACCCACTCACTCACCTACTCACTCATCCACTCACTCACTCGCTCACCCACTCACTCACCCTCTCACCCACTCACACACCACTCGCTCACCCACTCACTCACCCACTCACCCACTGACTCACCCACTCACTCACCCACTCACCCACTGACTCACCTGCTCGCTAAGAAGCAGGGTACATGGCCAGAACGAGCTGGTGGTTAAAGGGCAGCATACCCACCCAGTTACACACGCACCAACTCACCTACTCACCCTCTCACCCACTCCTTTACCCTCTCACATACTCACCCACTCGCTCATCCACTCACTTACCCACTTACACACCAACTCGCTCACCCACTCACTCACCCTCTCACCCACTCACACACCACTCGCTCACCCACTCGCTCACCCACTCACTCACCCACTCACCCACTGACTCACCCACTGACTCACCTACTCGCTAAGAAGCATGGTACATGGCCAGAACGAGCTGGGGGTTATAGGCCAGCATGCCCACCCAGTTACCCACTCACCAACTCACCTACTCACCCTCTCACCCACTCCCTTACCCACTCACCTACTCACCCACTCGCTCATCCACTCACTCACCCACTAACCCACTTACACACCAACTCGCTCACACACTCACCCACTTACACACCACTCGCTCACTCACTCGCTCACCCACTCACTCACCCACTCACCCACTGACTCACCCACTCACTCACCCACTCACCCACTGACTCACCTACTCGCTAAGAAGCATGGTACATGGCCAGAACGAGCTGGGGGTTATAGGCCAGCATGCCCACCCAGTTACACACTCACCAACTCACCTACTCATCCTCTCACTCACTCCCTTACCCTCTCACCTACTCACCCACTGGCTCATCCACTCCCTCACTCGCTCATCCAGTTACACACCAACTCCCTCACCCACCCACTCACCCACTTACACACCACTCGCTCACCCACTCGCTCACCCACTCACACACCCACTCACCCACTGACTCACCCACTCACTCACCCACTCACCCACTTACTCACCCACTCGCTCATCCACTCACTCACCCACCCACTTACACACAAACTCGCTCACCCACTCACTCACCCTCTCACCCACTTACACACCACTCGCTCACCCATTCGCTCACCCACTCACTCACCCACTCACCCACTGACTCACCCACTCACTCACCCACTGACTCACCTACTCGCTAAGAAGCATGGTACATGGCCATAACGAGCTGGGGGTTAAAGGGCAGCATACCCACCCAGTTACACACTCACCAGCTCACCTACTCATCCTCTCACCCACTCTCTTACCCACTCACCTACTCACCCACTCGCTCATCCACACACCTACACGTTCAGAAGCATGGTATACAACCAGAACTAGCAGGTGGCAGCGGCCAAACAAAAGAGGTGAGTTTTCAAGACGGACTTAAATAGAAGCTGTCTCAGCTAAGTTTGTTTATTTCACCAGGTAAGGCCCCACTGAGCGATGTAAATAATTTTCTGAAGCGACCTGACCATCACAAACGACAGCCCAGCGAAGTGGCTTCATCGTGTGGTCATTTACAGCAGTCGAAGACTATGAGCGCGTGACCATTCTGCACGTGGTTCTTGCTCTTATGTGCGAGTGATGCGTGTGAGTGAGCGAGCGAGTGAGACTTGTAGCGAGATGTGTTGTACGCTGTGTTATATACTGGTAGGAAGCTCCTGGTTACACCAGCCCACAGGGGATTATTGTGTCCGTCGTGCAGGGAGGGGCTGGGTGGGGAGGGGAGGGTGGGGAGGGGCTGGGTGGGGAGGGTGGGGCTGGGTGAGGAGGGTGGGGAGGGTGGGGAGGGGCTGGGTGGGGAGGGTGGGGCTGGGTGGGGGGTGGGAGGGGTGGGGCTGGGTGAGGAGCGGCAGGTCACCCCGTGGTGCCCTTATAAAACGCAACGTTTAACCTACTCACGCCGGCTTGTGCACGCCCTCACAGTCGGACAAATTTGCGGAATACACCACGCCGCCGTTGACCCTGGCCATTGACCGAGCAACCCGGCGTTCCTACCAGCTCCCTCCGCAGGAATGTGTTATACATGTCGGCTGACAGTCTAGGTTGGTGTTGTACGCTGGACCTCTCGGTGTGAGCCTGATCTCCGAATCGTGAGTGTGAATGCTGTGATGTCCCGCGGCACGTAACAGCTAAACCTCCGGCTCGCCGGACTCACAGCGGTTGACGGTGAAAATGTGAACGCATTTAAATGTGTGAACTCATTTAAAAACATATTAACGTGGCATCAATGTAATATAAGATAACTTTACTGTGTGAGCGTCTCTAATGCGTAATACGTAATGCACACACACACACACGCATCGTGTCTTCGGTGCAGGGGTCTACAATCTACAGCTATGGAGGCGAATGTGGCTATTGAAATATTGAAGGTTTTTTTTTTTTACCGAATTAGAAAATTTAAAAGGTAGCGCTTCTTGTTACTTTGGTTGCCTACCCCTGACTATGGGAGTCCAGTTTACCATGGGAGTACAGTTCACCATGGGAGTCCAGTTTACCATGGGAGTCCAGTTTACCATGGGAGTCCAGTTCACCATGGGAGTCCAGTTTACCATGGGAGTCCAGTTCACCATGGGAGTCCAGTTTACCATGGAAGTCCAGTTTACCATGGAAGTCCAGTTTACCATGAGAGTCCAGTTTACCATGGGAGTCCAGTCCAGTTCACCATGGGAGTCCAGTTTACCATGGGAGTACAGTTTACCATGGGAGTCCAGTTCACCATAGGAGTCCAGTTCACCATGGGAGTCCAGTTCACCATGGGAGTCCAGTTTACCATGAGAGTCCAGTTTACCATGGGAGTCCAGTTCACCATGGAAGTCCAGTTTACCATGGGAGTCCAGTTCACCATGGGAGTCCAGTTCACCATGAGAGTCCAGTTCACCATGAGAGTCCAGTTTACCATGGGAGTCCAGTCCAGTTCACCATGGGAGTCCAGTTCACCATGGGAGTACAGTTCACCATGGGAGTCCAGTTTACCATGGGAGTCCAGTTCACCATGGGAGTCCAGTTCACCATGAGAGTCCAGTTTACCATGGGAGTCCAGTTCACCATGGAAGTCCAGTCCAGTTCACCATGAGAGTCCAGTTCACCATGAGAGTCCAGTTCACCATGGGAGTCCAGTCCAGTTCACCATGGGAGTCCAGTTCACCATGAGAGTCCAGTTTACCATGGGAGTCCAGTTCACCATGGAAGTCCAGTCCAGTTCACCATGGGAGTCCAGTTCACCATGAGAGTCCAGTTTACCATGGGAGTCCAGTTCACCATGGGAGTCCAGTTCACCATGAGAGTCCAGTTTACCATGAGAGTCCAGTTCACCATGGGAGTCCAATTCACCATGAGAGTCCAGTTCACCATGAGAGTCCAGTTCACCATGGGAGTCCAGTCCAGTTCACCATGGGAGTCCAGTTCACCATGAGAGTCCAGTTTACCATGGGAGTCCAGTTCACCATGGAAGTCCAGTCCAGTTCACCATGGGAGTCCAGTTCACCATGAGAGTCCAGTTCACCATGAGAGTCCAGTTTACCATGGGAGTCCAGTCCAGTTCACCATGGGAGTCTAGTTCACCATGGGAGTCCAGTTCACCATGGGATTCCAGTTCACCATGGGATTCCAGTTCACCATGGGAGTCCAGTTCACCATGGGAGTCCAGTTCACCATGGGAGTACAGTTCACCATTGGAGTCCAGTTCACCATGGGAGTCCAGTTCACCATGGGAGTCCAGTTCACCATGGGAGTCCAGTTCACCATGGAATTCCAGTTCACCATGGGAGTACAGTTCACAATGGGAGTCCAGTTTACCATGGGGGTCCAGTTTACCATGGGAGTCCAGTTCACCATAGGAGTCCAGTTCACCAATGGGAGTCCAGTTCACCATGAGAGTCCAGTTCAGCATGGGAGTCCAGTTCACCATGGGAGTCCAGTTTTCCAGTTTACCATGGGAGTCCAGTTCACCATGGGAGTCCAGTTTACCATGAGAGTCCAGTTCACCATGAGAGTCCAGTTCACCATAGGAGTCCAGTTCACCATGGGAGTCCAGTTCACCATGAGAGTCGAGTTCACCATGGGAGTCCAGTTTTCCAGTTTACCATGGTAGTCCAGTTCACCATGGGAGTCCAGTTCACCATGGTAGTCCAGTTCACCATGGGAGTCCAGTTCACCATGGTAGTCCAGTTCACCATAGGAGTCCAGTTTACCATGGTAGTCCAGTTCACCATGGGAGTCCAGTTTACCATGGTAGTCCAGTTCACCATGGGAGTCCAGTTCACCATGGGAGTCCAGTTTACGATGGAAGTACCCCAAATCCCCCACCACCCATCCCCTACCACTCCTCCCTTATCAAAGACAAATATTCTCCGTGTCGCCTTAATATACAGTTGGGCCACGTGCTGTTAACAAGCACCCATGAAGGCCGGCACGGCACTAGATGGGGTGGGTGACCAACACCACGCCCGACCGTATTTCCTCCCTCGCGGAAATGTTTACACATCGCAGCAGGTACTCATGTGAAGCTGAGTCGACCTAGGAGAGGCCCAGGACCGGTTCAGATAAACGTCCCTGGCGTTGACAGTGAGCGGGAATCGAACCCGGGTGGCCAGGTTCGTAGCGCAGTGCGGCTGACCGCTACACTACCGCTCCCCTCTTACTCCCACGCGCGCACACTCACCCATAACATCCTCTCCTCTCTCTCTAGCACACACACACAAACACACGCGCGCCAGACACACAACGGGGTCACCGTGACATCACCGATAGTCTCGGTGGAGTTGAGCACAATTGTCGCTCGCTCTCTCTAAACAATGTCACGAGGTCGCGCGACCTCCCAACACGTGGCGAGCAACTTGTACCGCTCACGGCGGTGGCGTCACTCGCTCTGCTGGGCATCTGTGCGCATTCTGAACAAATACTCCGACTGTGATTCTGTAGCCGCCTCACTATCGCTCTCCTATCGCTCTCGCCGCGGTTTAACGATTCCCGCAACGCTCATCCATCAGGGTTGGCCGCAACATCGCCATTGGCCTACCCCGCGACGCCGCTGACGACGAATCGCTTGCACCGAGTTGACCGGGAGGCACCCCGCGGTACGGAGAGAGGGGATTGGTGGTGGAGGAGGAGGAGGAGAAACTACTCTTAGTTTTTTCGGTAAAGTCACGTAGGTAAAAAAAAATGAAATAAAAATTAATAAAAATAAAATAATCAAAATCACGACGTTTCGGAGGCAACACAAGTCTCCGTCATCAGGTGGGACCGTCACAGCTTCAAATCTAGAGGAGGAGGAGGTTAGTGGGAGGGGGGGAGACCGTAGGGATAAGAAGGGGACATCAGATGAGTGATGGGAGAGAGCTGTGGATGAAGGAGGAGAGCTGTGGATGAAAGAGAGATCTGTGAGTGGTGGAAGTGGAATACACGGACTGCCTCGGCCTGCTGGTGCAGACGGTGTCCGCTCCATTCCCAAGAACTTCAATCATTCATTCCCAGTCCACTGGAAGAGAGTGATTGAGAGGTCGGGGAGGGGTGGTAGTGGGGGATGGGGGAGGGAGCGGTAGTGCAGCGGTGAGCGCGCTGCCATACGGACCATGTCACCCGAGTTCAATTCCCGATCACGGCCAACATCAGTAACGATTATCTGAACCGGCCCTGGTGTGGTGTGTGTGCATGAATGTGCATGTGAGTGATGATTGTTAAAACGATGATGATATATAACATTACGATGATGGCTGTGATTGCTAAGATGAGGATGATGGCTGTGATGGATGAAATGATAATGATGGCTTTGATGGATGAGATGATGATGGATGTGATGATGATGATGGATGACATGATGATGATGGCATTATTGCCTGAGATGTTAATTATGGCTGTGATGGTTGAGATGTTGATCATGCATGTGCTGGCTGAGATGATGATTTTGGAAGCGATGGCCGAGATGATGTTTGCTGTGATGGCTGAGATGATGTTGATGCCCCTGATGGTTGAGATGATGATGATAGCTCTGATAGCTGAGATGATGGCTGTGATGGCTGAGATAATGATGATGGATGTGATGCCTGAGATGATGATGCTTGTGGTGGCTGAGATGATGATGCTTGTGGTGGCTGAGATGATTGCTGTGATGGCTGAGATAATGATGATGGATGCGATGGCTGAGATGATGATGTCTGTCATGTTGGCCCACGCAAACTCTGACCTGGGATTTGAGCTTAGAAACTCTGTTCAAGAGCTAACTCGTTTTCCACCTCGGCTAATAATGCTAATGTACGTTGGCGATGTGGCTTAAAAGCCTTAGTTTTTACTTATTTGGTCTGATACGCGAATAATCCCAGTCTTACTTTTTAAAGTTTAAGCCATTTTCCCCTTGTCTCTCATCATAAGTACGTCTAATTCGGCTCTTTAAATGTAAACTTTTCGTTATAACTGTTTTAAACTCGCCGTTATACATAATGTATGAGCTCCAGTGTTTTATGTTCTGCGGGATATTTTCAATTACAGCCAAATTCCCTTGCACTGGATTTTACTGTGTGTTAGAGATTGTGAGAGAGCGTGAGGGTGGGTGAGCGGTGGTGCAGCTGTTAGCACCCTGCGCTACAAACCTGGCGAGCCGAGTTCGATTCCCGCTCATGGTAAACACCAGTGACGATTCTCTTAACCGGTCCTGGGCTTCCTCTCGGTCAACTCAGCCTTAACATTAGTACCTGGTGCGGTGTGTAAACATCGCCGCGAGGGAGACAAAGGCAGCCGGGCGAAGTGTTGATGGCCACTCACTATTCTCGTTTGCCCTGCCGGCCTTCATAGGTGCTCGCAAACAGCATTTGCCCCAACAGTCTGTTCAGGCTGCAGGGGGCATTTTAGTTTTGTACATGTATTCACAATTTAGCGGTATCTTCTTGGTTCTTTCGGTAAAGTAACGTAGAAGGGAAATAAAAAAAAACATAATAAAATTTTAGTTTATTATATTATTACATTATTGTATTATATTATTTTATTATGTTTTATTTTTATTATTTTATTATTTCCCTTCTACGTGACTTTACCGAAAGAACCAAGAAGATGAATCCCTGCAGTCACGAAAGCTTTAAATCGAAATTTAGCGGTAGTTTGATTTCCACTCACGGCCACCAACCTCGGTGACGAATGTATGAGTGGGTGTTGGGACTCCCGCTAAGTCGACTCAGTCTCAAAATTATGCCTGTTGCGGTGTGTAAAACATCAACACTGGGTAGACAAAGCTGGCCGTGGCTTGCGGTGTTGATCACCCGCCCTCCTCGAAATGCCGTGTCGGCCTTCGTAGTTGCTGCTCGGAACGTGCACCCAAAACTTGCTGAAGGTTATACGGGGGGACCTTTGTCTGCGTGAGTAAACACATTCTTGCGGAGGGAGCTGGTAGGAACGTCGGGTTGCTCGGTCAATAGCCAGGGTCAACGGCGGCGTGGTGTATTCCGCAAATATGCCCGACTGTGAGGGCGGGCACAAGCCGGCGTGAGTAGGTTAAACGTTGAGTTTTATAATGGCACCACGGGGTGACCAGCCCCTCCCCACCCAACCTACCCCTCCCACCCCCCACCCAGCCCCACCCTCCCCAACCAGCCCCTCCCCACCCTCCCCTCCCCACCCAGCCCCTCCCCACCCAGCCCCTCCCTGCACGACGGACACAATAATCCCCTGTGGTCTGGTGTAACCAGGAGGTTCCTACCAGCAATAGGTGTGTATCTGGGGGTTGAGTGGTGGCGCTGTGGTTAGCCCACTGCGATACAAACCCGGCGGGTGATATCTGAACCACCCTTGCGCTAATGTGCACTGACCAGCGTGGTGAAGTATGGTCAAACAACATCGGTGACCGGCAAGGTTTACAGAGCATTCAATATTGTAGGGGCTGTAAGTAAGTCCTGCATTACTCTATATGCAGGGTATATATTTAATACAACTATTAAACTATGAACTATATAGATCATTATTATTTTTACCAGGTAAGGCCTACTGGGCAATGTAGCCCTTTTTTCAGAAGCGGCACGGTCACAAATGATAGCTGAACGAAGTGGCTTATCAAGTGGAAATGTATAGCAGCCAAATACTCTTAAGAGCGTGATGTTGATTCTAAATGTGGAGGTGAAAAGCAGAGGACCCAGAGAAAGATCCACGCAACCACGGAGAGAGAGAGAGAGAGAAAACTTTAAATATACAGCAGCAGGCGTCAGGATCGAGATCGAACCCAAGACCTCCTGCATGCCAGGCGAGGTAGTTAACATCTCCTAGCCACCACAGGTCCCAGGAACCTGCAGGGTGGCTCACTTGTCGATCAAGCGGCTCACAAGCGAGAAGGTGCGAGTTCAAATCCCGGTCGTGGAGGGGAGGTAGAGGGGTGGGTTGACTCATACTCATCATCCCTACCTCCGGGGTCGATAAAATACGCTTTGTGGGTGAGCGACCAGCATTTATCCTAGGTTTAGACTCGTCCCCCACTACCCCCGCCATATGAATGTGGAATTTGCTCCACTGACTAGGCATGGCTGTAATGGTGCGTTGAGCAGCAATGCCTCAATGCCAATTTCAGCCCGGGACAGGTTTTAATTTATTTATTGAAGCTATTTATTTTATGACCACATCTGGTCCCATCAACGACCTCGCGTGTCCTTTTTCGTTCCTCCCCCCCTCCCCGCACCCCGCCCCCTTCCACCGCCCCCCCCCCCCCCCCCCCAACTATACCGATCCGTCCCAGATTTTTGGTTCAATGTCTCCATCACCGTCACAGGCTCCCCCCCACCACCCTACCCCCCTCTTCCCTGCTGAGTCACCCTCAACCCATTCCCTGACCCTGTGTGTGCCCCACGTCCCAGCGGTGCTGTCACCACGCTGGTCGATGATGATGATGGTGGTGGTGGCGGTAGTGGCGGTACGAACTGCAACTCAATAGGGAGCAGCTCATGTCGAACGCGGGCTTGAGAGAGGCACTTACGCTCGTGTGTGGAGTTGTTCTAGCCAGAGGTCTCAATATCGCGTTGTTTGTTGACTTTTTTTTTGGCATTGCCAGTAACCACGTGAAGCAGAGAGAGAGATAGGGAGCATATTAATGCAACTTGTAGCTTTTGTTTCAACTGCCAAGGCAGAAGATCCCTTAAGTGCTGAGGATTTGTTTTCGTGTTCCTAGGGAGGCGAACAGGGAGGACGAGTACAAGGCATTGCTCGTGCCTCTCTCTCTGTCTGTGTTTACGAACAGTCAGAGAGACAGTGGGAGGGTGGGAAGGGAGGGAAGGAGGAAGAGAGAGTTCCACCCAGCCCGGGTCACACACAGCCCCGGTCCCACACAGCCCGGGTCAGACACAGCCCAGGTCCCACCCAGCCCAGGTCCCACCCAGCCCAGGTCCCACCCAGTCCGAGTCCCACCCAGCCTGGGTCCCACCCAGCCCGGGGCACACCCAGCCCGGGGCACACCCAGCCCGGGTCCCACCCAGCCCGGGTCCCACCCAGCCCAAGTCCCACCCAGCCCGGGTCCCACCCAACCCGGGTCCCACCCAGCCCAAGTCCCACCCAGCCCGGGTCCCACCCAGCCCGGGTCCCACCCAGCCCGGCTCACACACAGCCCGGTGCACGTGTGGATGGAGTGTTTAGTGCCCCCCCCCCCCAATGATTCCCAGGGACTCCAAGTCCCGGGCGCAGTTCCATGCAGGCCGGGACGCCTTAGGCAGGGGTGGGAGGGCGGGGGGAGGGCGGGGGGGGGGGGGGTGGGCGGGGGAGGGAGGGCGGGGGGAGGGCGGGGGGGGAGGGCGGGGGGGGGGGCGGGGGGGCTATGACCCTGACGGGGCTTGGCCCTTGCAAAGAAAGAAACACGTGACCCGACTATTGGCAACGATGCCACGGCGTCTCTCCCCTCCCGCGTTCTTTTGATCATTAATTTTTCAAGACAAAAATGTCATTATATTTGTGTTACAAATATATGGTGTATATATATATTTCATGTCAGCCACCGCAAAAAAAAACAAAGGGAATGTTTTTTTCTTCCCATCCCGCCCGCCCGCCCGCCTGCCTGTCAGTCGGCCCGCTCGCTCGCTCGCCTGCTCACTACCTAAGCAGTGAGACACGCGGGGTGACCACACCACCACTACCAGGGGAAGTCTCGGAGGGGGCGGAGGGGGTGGAGAGGGGGGGGGGGGTGAGAAGGGGGGGGGCAAGGGGGCTGACCCCGGGTGTCCGTGTGAAATTGCGACCGAGTCCGGCGAATTAATCAGAACGCCTCGCGCCTCTGAACTTTGCCACGAAATCAATGCCACCTCCTTTTTTGTATTTTACCGAACGGGGGCCAGGATTGTGGACCTGCGTCGTAAATCCACCAATATTTTAGAGTGGGTCAGGGGGTGTAAGGGGGCATGGGCACTGGGGGTCAGGGGGAGTCTCGATGTGCGGATCGGCGGATTTTTGGGATTGAGATCGAATCTGTGGGATCAGCGGGGACTAGGCTAAGGGGTCGGCCCTAATCACACTGCGCCCATCGGTCTTCACCATTTTTAGCTCCATTCCTTTCCTTACCCTCCCACTCCCTCCACCGCCTCTTCTTTTCGATGCGTTCTCTCATCTTCCTTTCTCATCCCTGTTTACATCTACTCTCCCTTCCTACAACCGAACAGCGACATATATACACAGTGTACTGAAGATAAATGCGCAGCCCTGCAACTGCTTGCTCACGTGACTGCTGACGGAAGGGGTTTCCCTCCACCTGAGGGAACACGAGGGAGAGATAGCGGGTCGAGAGGACGTCTCATGCGGAAGAAGTGTGAGTACCCACGTTTTACCCACCCAGTTACCTACTCGCCAACTCACCTACCCACTCACCATTCTCCCACTCACTCATCCTCTCACTTACTCACTCACTCACCCACTCGCTCACCCACTCACCCACTCCTTCACTCGCTCACCCACACACTTACCTATTCGATCACCCACACACTCACCCACTCACCCACTCGCTCACTCACCCACTCACCCACTCGCTCACCCACACACTCACCCACTCACCCACTCGCTCACTCATCCACATACTCACCCACTCACCCGACTCGCTCACCTACTCACCGACTCAATCAGAAGCATGGTACACGGCCAGAATTAGCGAGCAGCAATGGCCAATCAATAGACGTGGGTTTTCAAGATGGACTTAAATACAAACTCTTTCAACAATTGTCTTGTAATGTTACTTGGTAAGGCCCCATTGATCTGTGTAGCTCTTTGTCGGAAGCGAACTGGCCCCAGATGATAGCTCAACGAAGTGGCTTTTCAAATGCAAATTTATAGCAGCCAAATACTCTAAACGTACGTTGATTATAAATGCGGAGGGGAAAAACGGAGGACTTGGATAAAAGCAAAAATCCACGCGACCACGGGGAGAGAGAGAGAGATGCAAACTCCAAATCTACAACAGGCGTCAGGGGTGTCGAGGTAGTTAACGACACAGAATTATTTTTTATTGGAAAACGACGCATCACAGCAGTTGGCGCCTACTGAGAACACGCTGGCATGACCCTCCTTGAAAGAGAGCCTTGAGACTCGTGGATAACAAGCAGAAATAACATCGCAGTAATTATCAACGTGGTGCATGATGGGTGCGACCCATCTCGTCAATGCGGTGCGCCCCGCCGCGATAGCAAACGACTCTGAAAGCCTCCTGGGCACAGCTCTGGAGCTGCGCAGTTGACAAGATCGCCGTGACCACTGCACGTCAGTCACGAGGTTAAATAAAGGACGTCAGTCACGAGGTTCAATAAAGGACGTCAGTCACGAGGTTAAATAAAGGACGTAAGTCACGAGGTTAAATAAAGGACGTCAGTCACGAGGTTAAATAAAGGACGCCAGTCACGAGGTTAAATAAAGGACGTCAGTCACAAGGTTAAATAAAGGACGTCAGTCACGAGGTTAAATGAAGGACGTCAGTCACGAGGTTAAATAAGGACGTTAGTCACGAGGTTAAATAAAGGACGTCAGTCACGAGGTTAAATAAAGGACGTCAGTCACGAGGCTAAATAACGGACGTCAGTCACGAGGTTAAATAAAGGACGTTAGTCACGAGGTTAAATAACGGACGTCAGTCACGAGGTTAAATAAAGGACGTAAGTCACGAGGTTAAATAAAGGACGTAAGTCACGAGGTTAAATAAAGGACGTCAGTCACGAGGTTAAATAAAGGACGTCAGTCACGAGGTTAAATAAAGGACGTCAGTCACGAGGTTAAATAACGGATGTCAGTCACGAGGTTAAATAAAGGACGTCAGTCACGAGGTTAAATAACGGACGTCAGTCACGAGGTTAAATAACGGACGTCAGTCACGAGGTTAAATAAAGGACGTTAGTCACGAGGTTAAATAACGGACGTCAGTCACGAGGTTAAATAAAGGACGTAAGTCACGAGGTTAAATAAAGGACGTAAGTCACGAGGTTAAATAAAGGACGTCAGTCACGAGGTTAAATAAAGGACGTCAGTCACGAGGTTAAATAAAGGACGTCAGTCACGAGGTTAAATAACGGATGTCAGTCACGAGGTTAAATAAAGGACGTCAGTCACGAGGTTAAATAACGGACGTCAGTCACGAGGTTAAATAAAGGACGTAAGTCACGAGGTTAAATAAAGGACGTAAGTCACGAGGTTAAATAAAGGACGTCAGTCACGAGGTTAAATTAAGGACGCCAGTCACAAGGTTAAATAAAGGACGTCAGTCACGAGGTTCAATAAAGGACGTCAGTCACGAGGTTAAATAAAGGATGTCAGTCACAAGGTTAAATAAAGGACGTCATTCACACGTTGACTGAGCGCTGGAGGCGATTTGAGTGAACGCGCCTCCGTTGTTTTAAAATGCCGCGCCATCACTCTGATGTTGAACTTCCTTCGCACCGTACGTAGCCAACCGTGATGATCGGAGGTGCAAGGTGCGTCCTAGGATGCACGGTCAAACAGATCTCTCTTTCTGTGAGCAGCGTCCTTTCTCAGAGACGTGGGGCGATGTTGCCCTTCCCTGCGCTAAGCTCTCCCCCACCACTCGTTACTCAACCACTCGTTAGTCTATGGGCAGTGTTAGTCTATGGGCAATGTTAGTCTATGGGCAATGTTAGTCTATGGGCAATGTTAGTCTATGGGCAATGTTAGTCTATGGGCAATGTTAGTCTATGGGCAATATTAGTCTATGGGCAATGTTAGTCTATGGCCAATGTTAGTCTATGGGCTATGTTAGTCTATGGGCAATGTTAGTCTATGGGCAATGTTAGTCTATGGGCAATGTTAGTCTATGGGCAATGTTAGTCTATGGGCAATGTTAGTGTATGGGCAATGTTAGTCTATGGGCAATGTTATTCTATGGGCAATGTTAGTCTATGGGCAATGTCAGTGTATCTCTCTCTCTCTCTGAGCCGTGCCGTTATCAGAGACGTGGCCTTCCCTGCGCTCAGCTCTCCCCACGATCTCCACTCAGCAACTCGCCATCAGAAGCTCCTCGCAGTCGCAATCCCCAGTCACTCTCATCGCTCGCGGCGGGGGGAGGTGGGGGAGGAACTCAACTCGCTCTCTTCCCCCGGGGCAATGTTCCACCTTTTGGTGGACATCTGCAGGAAACTGGGGGTGCCCTTCTACAACAGCTGCTTCGTTTCTGGGGTGGTGCCTTACCTGGCTAACAAGCGCCATGACCTCGCCAACTTCGCCTGTGCTCAGGCGAAGTTGGCGGTGTACAGAACGAGAAAAAAGATGCTGCAAGGTGACACTGACGGCTGCTCTGTGCTTCCAGTGTTCAGGGGCCTGCTCAAGGCGCGGCTCCGTCTGGAGCACGCCATGTACCACACACATGTCGGTGATGTGCACGAACTGCTGGGGAGCCGGACAAGCCCCTCTCTGTACCAGCGTGGACGGCACCCTCGTGTTCACCTTCTGAAGCGCTCGCTCGTCACCGTGGCGTGCGCGATGACCACCATCACCACCGCGTGGCTTTTCTTTCGTGTTGTGCGCGGTGCATTTATCGCCACAGCGCGTGGATGTATCGTGTTGATTATTTGTTTGCTGGTGACTTTGTGTATTTCGTATCGGAATCGCCTCCAGTGCTGTTGCTGCTGCTGGCGGCAATAAAAGTTGTTTAAAAGTCAAAGTCTTCCCCCCGGGGGCTGTTTCAGGTCCCCCCACGAAAAAAAATTAACAAACTCGAAATATTCGCAAATAGTTGAAAAACTGTTGAAGAGTCGCTCGCTTGTTGTTAGGTGGCTATGCGCGTGCGTGGCTTGGCAATTACGCTCCAAATCCGACCGCCACAAGCCTGCCACGTGCCCTGGCTCCTTCTCGCTGTTTTAAAGTTGTTGGGGAATTGCAATTTACACTCCCAGTGGGAGTCTGGGGATGAGTAGAGAGACAGAGAGAGAGAGAGAGCGAGCGAGCGAGCGAGCCGACACACTTTAAAGTAAGAAAGGAGAGAGGGAATGTCTTTCTCTCTCTCTCTCTCTACACACCCACCACCACCCCCCCATTATTCTCAAACTCGCACCAATATCACAGCGATCGCCTCCTCATTCATCTTCCTCTTCTGCTCTCCCATCTCATTCCTCCCTCACCCCCCATCCTCCTCCTCATCCACCCCTCTGTATCTCCTCCTCTAACTCCTTACCTCATTATCCTCTTCAATAAATCTACATTCACCCTCCTCCTCGCTCCTTATATCTCCCCCCCATCACCATACCGCCCCCTCCCTCCTCATCCACCCTCCTCCACACCTCTTCAATGCCTTGCACTCTTCATCCTCGTTCGCCCCCCCCTCCCTCCCCTCATCTCCTCCTCCCTCTTGTCCCCTCCGCGTACTCCACCATCCTCTTCCTTCCCTTATCCTCCACTGCTCTCCACTCATTCCTTATCCCTCCCTTCCTCCCCACCTCTCCACCCTTCCCCCCCCCTGCTTGCTCCAATCAATGTGTCTTGACGTGTGGTAATGAATGCTATTGACATCGGAATGAAGGGCGTTTGGCAGGAATTACCTTGCAACAAAGACTGCCAGCTGTGCGCGAGTTTTTTAATACCGCCCATTTACTTGTGTGTGTGTATTTACGTGTGTGTGTGTACATGGTGGATGTGTTCGTGTGTGTATATGCATGCTTGTGGAGAGCGGTGGTGTAGCGGTTAGCGCGCTGCGCTACGAACCCGGCGGGCCGAGTTCGATTCCCGATCACCAGTGACGATTATCTGAACCGGTCTTAGGCTTCGCCTAAGTCGACTCAGCCTCAAATGAGTACCTGGTGCGGTGTGTAAACATCGCCACTAAGGGAGACAAAGGCGGCCGGGTGTGGTGCTGGACACCGACCCCTCGTGCGCCATGCTGGCCTTGATAGGTGCTACTCGCTAACAGCACTTGCCCCGACAGTCTGTTACAGGCTATACGGGTGATCTTTGTCTTTGTTACACACACCGAGTCTGCCCGTGTATATTCTGGATCGGACAGCATGCGACCGTGGTGAGAAAAAGGTGGACGTGTAATTGAATGGTTGCGAGTTGAGATTGGTTGAGGGGTGGAAGGGTGAGTTGGAGGGACGAGGAGGGAGCGGGTGGGTCACAGAGAGAAGTGGGGGGGGGGAGACTAAAATTGTAACATCATCAAAATCATCAGCGGTAGCATCGGCGTCATTATCGTCACCATTATTTTCATCAACATCATCAACATCATCAACGTCGTCGACATCGTTATGAGCTCATTAATCACGTGTGTGTATCACGTACCGAATGATTCATTATTCATCATCATCAGCAGCGGTTGCAGCAGTGGTATCTTCATCAGCAGTGGTATCATCATCATTTTCAGTGAGTGGGGAGCGGTAGTGTAGAGGTCAGCGCGCTGCGCTACGAAACCGGCGTCCCCACTTTGTTTGATGCTCATGGCCAACACCGGCGATGATTATCCATCGAGGCCGATTCACCCTCAAGTAGGTACCTGGTGCGGTGTGTAGACATCGCCACTAAGGAGACGAGGGCGGCGTGGTGTTTACCACCCACCCCCTCGTGCGCCTTCATAGGTGTTCGCCAGCAGTACTTCCCCTAACAGTCCGTCAAAGGCTTACATGGGAGATCTTTGTCTTTGTATCTATCTGTGTGTGTGTGTGTGTATCTACGTGTGCACGAGTTGAATGGGGAGCGATAGTGTAGCGGTTAGCGCGCTGCGCTATAGATCCGGAGACACGGGTTCGATTCCCGCTCACGGACAACACCAGTGACGATTATCTGAACCGGTCTCAGGCCTCCCCTAGGTCGACTCAGCCTCAAATAAGTATCGGGGCGCGGTGTGTAAACATCGCCACTAGGGAGACAAAGGCGGTCGGGTGTGGTGCTGGCCACCCAACCCCCTCTTGTACCAGTTCCGGCCTTCATAGGTGCTCGCTAACAGCACTTGCCCCTACAGTGTGTTAAGGCTATATGGGGATCTTTGTTTTATCTTTGTACGAGTTGCTAATTTGGCAGAGTATGATGGGGCACAGCATCTGACAGTCATCTCAGTCAGTCAACCCGTGCCACGTGGGTCTGTCCCGCGACCTCCTTGTCAGCGAGCCTTCGACACTTCACGTGGCCTGAAAGTGCACCTGGCCTGGCACAGGTGCCGTGGTGACGTCACCGTCACTTCGTGGCGAATGGCGGCTGTTGGTATTGGTGTGATAGAGTTCATTTGTGTGTGTCATAGAGTGACCCCAACCCCCCCCCCCCCCCCCTTGTGGGGAGCGGTAGTGTAGTGGTTAGCGCTACGCTGCGCTATGAATCTGGCGACCCGGGTTCGATTTCCGTTCACGGCCAACACCAGTGACGATTATCTGAACCGGTCCTGGACCTCCCCTAGGTCGACTCAGCCTTAAATGAGTACCTGGTGCGGTGTGTAAACATCGCCACTGGGGAGACAAAGGCGGTCGGGCGTGGTGCTGGCCACCCACCCTCTCGTGTAATGTGCCGGCCTTCATAGATTATCGCTTACAGCACTTGCCCCTACAGTCTGTTAAGGCTATACGGGGGATATTTGTCTCTTTGTCTTTGTCATAGAGTCCGTGTGTGTGCGTATGTATGTGTGTGATAGAGTCTGTGTGTGTGTGTGATAGAGTATATGTGTGTGTGTTAGAGTCTATGTGTGTGTTTGATAGAGTCTATGTGTGTGTGTCATAGAGTGTATGTGTGTGTTTGATAGAGTCTATGTGTGTGTGTCATAGAGTGTATGTGTGTGTGTGATAGAGTCTATGTGTGTGTGTTAGAGTCTGTGTGTGTGTGTGTGTTAGAGTCTATGTCTATGTGTGTGTGTGTGAGAGATAGAGTCTGTGTGTGTGTTAGAGTCTATGTGTGTGTGTTAGAGTCTATGTGTGTGTGTGTGATAGAGTCTACGCGCGTGTGTGTGTTGCTGTTCGTGTCTGCGTGTGGGGAGCGGCAGTGTAGCGGTCAGCGCGCTGTGCTACGATCCCAGCCACCCGAGTTCAATTCCCTCTCACGGCCAACATCAGTGGCAGCGAATATCTCAAGCGGTCCTGGGCCTCAACTCGGTGTGGTAGTAAACACCGCCACTCGGGCGAGACAAAGGCGGCCGGGCGTGGTGTTGACCACCCACGCAACTTCGTGTGCCGTACCGTCCTTCATAGGTGCTCGCTAACAGCACTTGCCCCGGCGGTCTGTGACAGGCTATACGGGGGTCTTTGTCTGTGCACGTGCTACTGTCTACGGGTGTCAGAGTGCCTGGGTTTGCCTCGAGGGCGAACGCTGTCTCGCGCAATGGAATAGAATCCATTCTCGCCCGACACGCGCGGCCGAGTGCCAAGGGGGAACGAGGGCGCAGCTCGTAATACGGCAGGGACACCTCGAGCGATGTTGTAGTCGTCGTTGTTGTCGTTGTTGTTGATATCGTCGTTACTGTTGTTAAACGACAGCTGCGAAAACGGTAACCGGTTTTCACAATTTTTGGTCGTGAGAAACGGTTACCGGTTTGAAGGTAAATGCGCAGCTCGTAATACGGCAGGGACACCTCGAGAAACATTGTTGTTGTTGTTGTCGTCGTTGTGGTTATTGTTGTTAAACGACAGCTGCGAAAACGGTAACCGGTTTTCACAATTTGATTTCGTGAAAAACGGTTATCCTGTAGGAATCCGATGAGCTATGAAGCTATGAAGCTCTTTTCACCGATGTCCAGTAGGGGCACGTGGTCAGAACGTTGCAGCTACACACAACACAAAGACACAGTATAGGAGAGGTTAACAAATCACTTAAAAATAAATATTAACAAATATAACTATGCAATGTTTTTTTAATCTTACCAGGTAAAGCCCACTGAGATACTGATTTATTTTTCAGAAGCGACCTGGACACAAATGATAGTTCAAAAAGTGGTTATCAATTTACCGCAGCGAATAATAAACCTCCTGCATACCAGGTGAGGTAGTCAACATCTCCTAGCCACCGTGATGATGATGAGAGAGAGAGAGACACGCAAACTCCAAATACACAGCAGGCGTCAGGGTCGGGATGGAACCCACGACTTCCTGCATATCAGGCGAGGTAGTTAACATCTCCTAGCCACCGTGATGATGATGAGAGAGGGAGACACCGCAAACTCCAAATACACAGCAGGCGTCACGGTCGGGTTGGAATCCACGACCTCCTGCACACCAGGCGAGGTAGTTAACACCTCGCCACCCTTGATGGAACCTTGGCCTACTCGTCCACGGTGGCCAAACGTCTTAGCAGAAGTGCCCACACTTTACCCCACCACAGACTTCCTGTGGTGTAAACTCATTCATAACGCTGCGTGGACACACGCGGTGCGGAGAGGAGGCTGATTTCATCAACGATGCCCCCATTCTTCTTGGTTCTTTCGGTAAAGTCACGTAGAAGGGAAATAATAAAATAATAAAAATAAAACATGAAATAATTAAATTTCGATTTAAAGCTTTCGTGAATGCAGGGATTCATCTTCTTGGTTCTTTCGGTAAAGTCACGTAGAAGGGAAGTAATAAAATAATAAAAATAAAACATAATAAAAATAATTCTCACGACGTTTCGGCCACAACGCAAGCAGCCGTCCTCAGGCGTCTCCCCGACAGACCTGGTTTTCACCTGAGGACGGCTGCTTGCGTTGTGGCCGAAACGTCGTGAGAATTATTTTATTGTGTTTTATTTTTATTATTTTATTACTTTCCTTCTACGTGACTTTACCGAAAGACCCAAGAAGATGAATCCCTGCAGTCACGAAAGCTTTAAATCGAAAGATGCCCCCATTGTTTCCACTGCCGCGCAGTGAGATAGAATGGAATCGGTGACCTCTGGGTCGCGAGTGGAGTGGGCTGAGCGTTAGACAGCCCCCCGTGGGAGCTGCAGCTTGGAGGTTGCGAACATGATGAGGAGGAGGAGGTTGTGATGGGTGGGGCACGTGCGCAGGGTGGAGGAGGAGGATAGGGGGTAAGCAACTTGATGATGACGATGATGATGACGATGATGACGATGACAATAATGATGACGACGACGACAATGATGACAATGATGATGACGATGATGACAGTGATGATGACGATGATGATGACGGTGATGGCGAGGATGACATAGATGATGATTACAATGATGATAATGATGATAATGATGATGATGATAATTATAATGATGACGCTGATGATTACAATGATGATGACGACGACGATGATGATGACGATGATGATGACAATGACGACGACAATGACGACGACGTTGATGACGACGATGATGACGATGACGACGACGACGATGATAACAATGATGATAACAATGATGATGACAATGATGATGACGGTGATGACAGTGATGATGACGATGATGATGACGGTGATGACGAGGATGACAATGATGATGACGATTACAATGATGACAATGATGATAATAATAATAATGACGCTGATGATTACAATGATGATGACGACGACGATGATGACGATGATGATGACGGTGATGACAAGGATGACAATGATGATGACGATTACAATGATGACAATGATGATAATAATAATGATGACGCTGATGATTACAATGATGACGACGATGATGATGACGATGATGATGATGACAATGTCGACGACAATTACGACGACGCTGTGGGTAGACGGATGGTCCCGCTTGGCTAACGGTCGCTTCGTGATGAGAGTCGTGACCACTGTGGGTCCAAGCTTCGCCTTTTGATTCAACTTTGAGATTTTTTCGGGCGACAACCACATTGATTTTCTGCCACGTGTCTTGTGGGTTTTTTTTTTTGCTCTGAAAATGTTTTTTTTTTCTTTCTCCGCATTTCTCCGGGTTAGCAGATTTACAAATGTATTTGTTTATTTATTTTCTCGCAGCGACTGAGAGAGAGAATATATTTTTCTTTTTGCTGTGCAACGGGGAAAAAAATAATAAGACAGCTTTCATTCAGAGCTAGCCGTCATACTCACTGCCCTCCTGTCCTCGGAGGACGACGTAAAATCTGTCTTTATTGCATGATAATAAAAGGCCAGGACACTGTGTTGTGAGGATTTATTTTCGTTATATTTTCCAGGATTTAAATATAAAAAAAATTCCGGCGAAAGAATTACACGAATACACATTGAAAAGTTACAGTAATTTAAATTAACCGTCTAGGCCTTCTGTATTCGTTAACGCCCACCTCCGCGATGCTGTTATCTATAAATTAAACGTGTTCCTAGACGTCTTATTCCGCCGCTTCAACTCACTTCAACGTTTGAGATATCCCGTGTAGCCATTTCCCCAGCTATGGCTTCGGTGGCCGGTAGCAGCAGTGGTGAGGAACCCGGCCAGCAGTCAGCCAGGAAACCTGAAATTCGTGGATTATTTTAATAGTTTCCGTACGATAGCCATTCTCCACTATGAGACCTCCTTTACCAGTGGCAAAATATAGTAATAGGTTTTTAACTTTCAACTGGTACAAAAGCTGACACCTTTATAAAAGGGATCATGTTTGCAATAACCACAACACAGGCAGTCAAAATGCAAACAAAAGAAACAACTCTGATAATGATAATGATATGCACTGTCCTTGAAGTTGATTGGCCAACACCCGAGACATCTTTTCTTAGAGCCTAGTCTCCATTGGTGTTGGACCAGATGACGCCAAAAGGCGTACAACTCAAAAACAGCGCACTATCAGAGTATTGAGAGCTCGGGGTAAGCATTCACCCTATGAGACCTCCTTTACCAGTGGCAAAATATAGTAATAGGTTTTGACCCTTTCAACTGGTACAAAAGCTGACACCTTTATAAAATGGATCATGTTTGCAATAACCACAACACAAGCAGTCAAAATGCAAACAAAAATAAACAACTCTGATAATGATCCAACACCAATGGAGACTAGGCTCTAAGAAAAGCTGTCCGGGTGTGGACCAATCAACTTCAAGGACAGTGCATATCATTATCATCATTATCATCATCATCAGAGTTACACCATTGGAACCTCATGATGACGCCTTTTGGCGTCATCTGGTCCAACCCATGTGAGACTAGGCTCTAAGGAAAGCTGTCTCGGGTGTGGATCAATCAACTTCAAGGACAGTGCAAATTTTCAGAGTTATGTTTTTGTTTGCATTATGACTGCAGGTATTGTGGTCAATGCAAACATGACTCCTTGTAAAAAAGGTGTCAGTTTTGTTGCCAGATAGAAGGCTAAAAACAATTATCATTATCAGAGTTGTTTCTTTTTGTTTCCATTTTGACTGCTTATGTTGTGGTTATTGCAAACATGATCGCTTGTATAAAGGTGTCAGTTTTTGCACCAGTTGAAAGGGTAAAACCCTATTACGATAGCCATTCTGTCAGAATTCTCTGCTTCGTTTGGAGTAATCAGATTGTTTTGTTGACTTTGAAATGCTGAGAAAAAGTCACTTATTTTTATATTTTCATTGTTCTGTAAAGTTGTCGCGTGTGCGGCCACGTTTCACCGCATCATCTGGTTACTCGTTTAATTGCTCTGGAACTTCGCGGGATATTTTTGCAGAAACCCCCACGAAATATTTTCCCAAATTTCCCCTGGTGATTTACCCGCCCCGCTTCCTGCAGATTTAATGCAGAATTTAATTTAAATGTCAATCCTTTTTCATCTTGTTCGTCATCAAAGACAAATATCCCCTGTGCAGTCTTAACAGACTGTTGGGGCAAGTGCTGTTAGCGAGCACCTATTAAGGTCGGCACGCCACACGAGGGGGTGGGTGGCCAGCACCACGCCCGACCGCCTTTGTCTCCCCAGTGGCGATATTTACACACCACACCAGGTACTCATTTGAGGCCGAGTCGACCTAGCAGAGGCCCAGGACCGGTTAAAATAATAGTGACCGGTTTGGCCGTGAGCGAGAATCGAACTCGGGTCGCCAGGTGCGTAACGCAGTGCACGAACCACTACAATACCGCTCCTCCACACACCTATACACACACTCACCCCCACACTGACACACTCACTGACACAACAGCTGCCATTCGCCACTAAGTGGCGATGACGTCACCACGGCGATTGTGCCAGGCTAGGTGCACTTTAGCCACGTGAAGTGTTGAACGCCCGCTGGCAGGAGTTCACGGGACAGACCCAGGTGCCATGGGTTGACCGAATGAGATGACTGGCCGATGCACCACCTGTGCCCCCTACTGTGTCAACGGACACACTAACCCCAACACTGACATACCCTCACAGTCATACAACAACAACAACCGCCATTCGCCACTAAGTGGCGGTGACGTCACCACGACGCTTGTGCCAGACTATGTGCACCTTGAGGCCACGTGAGGTGTCGAACGCCCGCTGGCAGGAGGTCACGGGGCAGACCCAGGTGCCACGGGTCGACTGACTGAGATGACCGAGATGACTGGCTGATGCACCACCTGTGCCCCCTACTGTGCCAGTCACACACTCACCCACTCACCCACCACCGTACGGATACGCTCACTGACACACTCACCCCTACGCTGACACACTCACGACCAAACCGACACACTCACATACGTAGATAACAAAAAAAAACACACACACACAGAGTTGATCAATCAGCGTGAAATTTGGTTTAAAATAAATTCCCTCTGACTCCTATTAAGGCCCGACGTCTCTCTTACCCGATCGTTCAACCACCCATCCTTGTGGCGAGCTCGCTCCGTCTTTGTCGAGACACTGAATTTTCAATCAGCCGTCCTCTCTGCCCCCCCCTCCCCTTTCTCATCCTCTCCCCTCCCCTCTCTCCCCTCTCTCGTCCTATTTCTCTTACAATCCTCCACTCATTCTCTCCTCCCCTCTCCTCTCTCTCTTTTTTTTACGATCAGTGGAAACAAGAAGATGCTCGGTGTAGTCGGCACTTTGCTTCGTTCATCATTTCGTATTTTTTTTTGTATCTTTGCTTTATGTAACCCCGTATTTTTTTTTACGATCAGTGGAAACAAGAAGATGCTCGGTGTAGTCGGCAATTTGTTTCGTTCATCATTTCGTAATTTTTTTTTTAATAATAACTTTGCTTTATGTAAACCCCCACCTCTGGCTCGCGTTCTCACTCACTCTCTCGCTCACTCTCTCGCTCACTCTCTCGATCACTATCTCGCTCGCTCTCTCGCTCGCTCTCTCTCGCTCACTCACTCTCTCGCTCACTCTCTCGCTCACTCTCTCGATCACTATCTCGCTCACTCTCTCGCTCACTCTCTCACTCACTCTCTCACTCTCTCTCGCTCACTCTCCCGCTCACTCTCTCGCCCACTCTCTCGCCCACTCTCTCGCTCACTCTCTCGGTCACTCTCCCGCTCACTCTCTCGCTCACTCTCTCGGTCACTCTCTCACTCACTCTCTCGCTCACTCTCCCGCTCACTTTCTCGCTCAATCTCTCGCTCACTCTCTCGCTCGCTCTCTCGCTCTCTCTCTCGTTCTGCACGCAGCCCTTCTCGCAGTTCGACGGCCTCCGACGGGTAGCTCATAACTGCATGCAGAGCTCACCGTCATCTGCCACCGAGCACACGGCCTCCTCCATCGCCCACTGGTCCTTGAAGGCCGGCACGGCGTCTCGCTCTCGCTCTCTTCCTCTCCCCCTCTCTCGAACCCACCTCCTCCTCCATAGGATGCGAGGAGATTAACATCTTCTCATCGCCGTATTAAAAAAAAAATTATGATAATAAGAATATTATTAGAATAAAATGTGCTAAATAATCGAGAACGCGTAACAACTCGCAACATTTACAACGCGCATCATCATTTTCACCTGTAACCGTTTGATGCAACCGAACCGGTAACCGTAATGACAAAAACAATACAACTATTACCACATTTTAATTTAAAGCTTTCGTGATTGCAGGGATTCATATTCTTGGTTCTTTCGGTAAAGTCACGTAGAAGGGAAAAATAAAATATTACAAATATAAAACAATAAAATTCTCACGACGTTTCGATTGCAACACAAGCAATCGTCATCAGGTGTGAAAACCACTGCTGTGATTTTATTGTTTTATATTTTTTATTATTACATTGTTTCCCTTCTACGTGACTTTACCGAAAGAACCAATGATAACTATTACTAATATACACTCGCGGATTTGTGAAATTCATATTTGAGTTCCATTTGTGTGTGTGGGGGGGGGGGGCGGAGGAAGGGCGGAGTGGGGGGCTGGGAATAGTACCGGGGTCAAATGAGCGTAACGCTCACAGCGAGGTTATCCCAGGAGAGCGCAAGCACTTAGCTCCCCCAAGATTTCGCTTGCATCTCTTACCCCACCCTCTCTCTCTTTCTCCCACCTCTCGCTCTCTCTCTCGCCTCTCTCCACTTTACTCGCTCAGAAGATCCCATGCTGCCAAGTTTCCTCGCTCGCTCGTTCTCTCTCTCTCTCTGTGCTTTGATTCGAGAGAAAGAGAGAGAGAAAGGCCGAAACAAAAACGAGGGCAGGTGATGGTTTGACGCTATGTGGCTCGGGGCAAGATATGCACGCACACGCAAGCACACAGGTGTATGTGTGTGGGTTTCAATACACACACACATACACGTATATGTGTGTGCGTGTCAACACACACATACACGTATATGTGTGTGTGTCAATACACGTGTATGTGTGTGCGTGTCAATACACACACACATACACGTGTATGTGTGTGCGTGTCAAATACACACACACATAAACGTATATGTGTGTGCGTGTCAATACACACACACATAAACGTATATGTGTGTACGTGTCAATACACACACACATACACGTGTGTGTCTGTGTGTGCGTGTCAATACACACACGTGTCAATACAAAGACAAAGATCCCCCGAATAGTCTTAATATGGGGGAGCGGTGGTGTAGCGGTTAGCGCGCTGCGCTCTGAACCCAGCGACCCGAGTTCGATTCACCCTCACGGCCAAAACCAGTGACAATTATCTGAATCGTTCTTGGGCCTCCCCTAGGTCGACTCAGCCTCAAACGAGTACCTGGTGCGGTGTGTAAAACATCGCCACTAGTGAGACAAAGGCGGCCACCCATCACTTCGTGTGCCGTGCCTTGCCATTATAGGTCCTCGCTAACAGCACTTGCCCCAACCGTCTGTTCAGGCTATACGGGGGCATGTTTGTCTTTGTTTAGTGTCAATACGCGCACATACACGTGTGTCAGTCAGTCTGTGTGCGTGTGTGTCAATACATAGACAAAGATCCACCGAAAAGCCTTAGTATTTTCTTGGGGCAAGTGCCGTACGCGAGCACGAGGGGTGGGTGACCTCCAACATTACGCCCGGCCGCCTTTGTCTCCCCAGTAGCGATGCTTACAAATTGCGCGAGGTACCAATTTGAGGCTGAGTCGACCTAAGGGAAGTGGGAATCGAACCCGGGTCGTGAGGTTTGTCGCGCAGCGCGCTACCGCTCCAACACACTCACTGACACACTAACCCACATACCGACACACTCACACACTCACTGACACACTAACCCTCATACCGACACACTCACACACTCACTGACACACTAACCCCCATACCGACACACTCACACACTCACTGACACACTAACCCTCATACTGACACACCCACACACTCACTGACACACTAACCTCCATACCCGACACACTCACAACACTCACTGCCACACTAACCCCCATACCGACACAATGACACACTCACTAACACACTCACTGACACACTCACACACTCACTGACACACTAACCCTCATACCTGACACACTCACACATTCACTGACATACTCACACACTCACTGACACACTCACACACTCACTGACACACTAACCCTCATACCTGACACACTCACACACTCACTGACACACTCACACACTCACTGACACACTAACCCTCATACCGACACACTCACACACTCACTGACACACTCACTGACACACTAATCCTCATACCGACACACTCACACACTCACTGACACACTCACTAACACACTCACTGACACACTTACCCTCATACCGACACACTCACACACTCACTGACACACTCACTAACTACACTCACACACTCACTGACACACTAACCCTCATACCGACACACTCACTGACACACTAACCCTCATACCGACACACTCACAACACTCACTGACACACTAACCCTCATACCGACACACTCACACACTCACTGACACACTAACCCCCATACCGACACAATGACACACTCACTGACACACTCACACACTCACTGACACACTAACCCTCATACCTGACACACTCACACACTCACTGACACACTCACACACTCACTGACACACTAACCCTCATACCGACACACTCACACACTCACCGACACACTCACACACTCACTGACACACTAACCCTCATACCGACACACTCACACACTCACTGACACACTCACTAACACACTCACACACTCACTGACACACTAACCCTCATACCGACACACTCACACACTCACTGACACACTAACCCCCATACCGACACAATGACACACTCACTAACACACTCACTGACACACTCACACACTCACTGACACACTAACCCCCATTCCGACACACTCACACACTCACTGACACACTAACCCTCATACCGACACACTCACACACTCACTGACACACTCACTGACACACTCACACACTCACTGACACACTAACCCTCATACCCGACACACTCACTCACTCACACATGAACCCCCACGCTCACGCGCTCACCTCCAACGCCGACAACGCTCGCGCTGAGTAAGATCGCCCCTGACACTCGCATCTATTCAGCGGCGTCTCCCCCCTTCCCTCGTCTCCATCTCACACACGACCTTTGCGAGGCCGACGCCGCGTGCGATGCGCGTCACGGGGTGAGATGGGGGAGCGGCGGTGCAGCGGTTAGCGCGCCGCGCCGCGAACCCGGCGAGCCGAGTTCGATTCCGCGCTCACGGTCACCGCAACGCCGGTGGCGATTATCTGAACCGTTCCTGTGGCCTCCCCCTAGGTCACCTCGGCCTCAAATGAGCACCTGGTGCGATGCGTAGACATCAGGGAGACAAGGCGGTCTTGGGCGTGTTGCTGGCCTTCACAGGTGCTCGCTAACAGCACTCTGCTAAAGGAAGCACGGTGGATCTTCGTCTTTCATGTGCGTAACGAGGGCAGGGGGGGAGCGGTGGCGCAGCGGTTAGCACGCCGCGCCGCGAACCCAGCGAGCCGAGTTCGATTCCACGCTCACGGTCACCGCAACGCCGGTGGCGATTATCTGAACCGCTCCTGTGGCCTCCCCCTAGGTCGCCTCGGCCTCAAATGAGCACCTGGTGCGATGCGTAGACATCGCCACACGGGGAGACAAGGCGGTCCTGGGCGTGTGCTCGCTAACAGCACTCTGCTAAAGGCAGCACGGTGGATCTTCGTCTTTGATGTGCGTAACGAGGGCGGGGGGGGGAGGGCTGAGCGGTGGTGCAGCGGTTAGCGCGCCACGCTGCGAATCCGGCGGACGGGTCTCGGATGCACGCGGTCAGCCGTGAGCGGGGACATCCACCTCACTCAGCTTCGACCCGCGGCATTTGGCGGCGGCGGCGCTGCTGTGACCTAACCGCGGCGCCACCGCTCTGCCCGCACGAGCGCGCGTGTTCGCAAAACGCGGGCAAACAGCGGCGGTCACGGATGAGCGACTGCCCGCGGCGCTCCTCTGATAGCAGGTGTCCAACAGCCGAATAAATATTCTCGGAAAATAACACGGAATTATTTAACGTGACGATCCTTTCCCCGCGGCGGCGATGATTCGGTGGTGGTGGTGGTGGTGTTGGGGGGGGGGGAGGTTCGACGCCGCGTGTTTAAAAGGAACAGCGCCCAAGTGCCTTCGACCATACTTCACCGCGCTCGTCCGTGAGCGCAGTGCTGCCCGGTTTGGGTGATCGCACGCGACACGGACGTTAGCCGTGGTCACGGGAAATTGAACTCAGGTTGTTGTGTTCAGTCTCGTTTGCACGGTGCGCTAACCGCCGCGCCACCGCTCCCCACTCAACGGCCCTACTAACATCTCTATGCCCGAGCCTCCCGTAAGTCACGTGGACCGCTATGTTGCAACCGCCACTCTGAACCCCTAAACTGTCATCTCTGAATCTTTATCTAACCTGCTCAAGCCTCCCGTAAGTCACGTGACCACTGTGTGGCAACCGCACTCTGAACCCCTAAACTGTCATCTCTGCATCTCTATCTAAACCTGCTCAAGCCTCCCGTAAGTCACGTGGCCGCTGTGTTGCAACCCCCACTCTGAACCCCTAAACTGTCATCTCTGAATCCTATCTAAACCCGCTCAAGCCTCCCGTAAGTCACGTGACCACTGTGTGGCAACCGCCACTCTGAACCCCTAAACTGTCATCTCTGCATCTCTATCTAAACCTGCTCAAGCCTCCCGTAAGGTCACGTGGCCGCTGTGTTGCAACCCCCACTCTGAACCCCTAAACTGTCATCTCTGAATCTCTATCTAAACCTGTCAAGCCTCCCGTAAGTCACGTGACCGCTGTGTTGCAACCGCCACTCTGAACCCCTAAACTGTCATCTCTGCATCTCTATCTAAACCCGCTCAAGCCTCCCGTTAAGTCACGTGACCGCTGTTGTTGCAACCGCCACTCTGAACCACCCTTGACCACACCTCCTCTCCCTTCTCCACGCCCCCTGTGAAAACAGACGCCGCTGCGTGCAGTTACACGCCCTGCGCACTGAGCAGCTACGACACCGTGGTGCCTAGCGTGGTAATCTGAAGAAAGTACACATTTGAAGTTTTGGTCCCGACAAAAACATTGTTGGACAAAGGCAGTTAAACTTTTTGTTATTGTTACATATATGTAAAAATAACAAAAAATACCAGACTATGTTAGTTTATTTACTTTAAAATGTGAAGGGTACAGAATCCCGACCCCCCCACTCCTCCAACAAAAAACTTTTCGAATTCCTTTCCACCCCTCCGCCCCCTTAAAATATTTGTCAAACTAAATTTCTCCTAAACTTTTTACTTTTCGGTTCAACTTGAACCTTGACCTCCCAAACTTTCTCTTTTTATCGATGCCCGGAGGTCACGGAGGCATCCGAATCCCCGGCATTCAATTATTTTCGGGAACTCAGTTTTTTGTTTTTTTGGGTGGGGGGGGAGGGTGGGGGTTGTCGCTACCTCGTGAGCAGAGCTCCAGTGAAGGTGTGTGAACCGCGCGAGATCCCAGGAGACCTCGAAAGAGGAGGATCTTGCACGCGAGGCCTGTGGCCGACTCGATAATGACACGCGCAATACAGCCACGTGGAAGCATCGCTCAGCGAGCTGCTCGAAATCCGAAGGTTAAGAGTTGAAATCCTCGTTTTTTTTTTTTTGGGGGGGGGGGTGTTCATTCGGCCAATCATCCCTCCTCCGGGTGTGGTTAAATTAGTACCACTCCGTGGGAGGTTAACACTAGCGGTCGCCAATGGATACACTCACCCCACCCCCTTACCCCCAATCGAGCTCGGGTATTGGGTTCTAAGCGCAGTGCACTATCCAATGCAACACCGTTCTGCCCAGTATAAAATGACATAAAAAATTATCTGGTCGGTTCACGTTTCGGGAATGGACCCCTTTTGAAGAGCACAGAGATATAGAGAGAGGGGGGGGGGCTTTGTGAAGAGAGATCGACTGAGTTATTCCAGTGGCAGATTCTCACGTGACAATCCTCTGGCACAACCTAAGTAATCCTCAATCCGCCGCTGGATGAAGGCCTCCGTCAGGCGTGTCGAAACATCTATCACGGTCCTGTGCGAATTTTAACAATCCACCCGGAGCCACGGTGCGCATGCGGGCCAACGATTTCACCGCTCCGTCTCCCGTGGCGCTCGCCCTCTCGGGAAGCGGGGACGGGGCAAGGTAGACTCGCAACATTTTGACACAGGGAATAAACGTGGCTCACGCAGTGGGGGGGGGGGGGGGGGGGGGAAGGGGTGGGGGGTCCCTTGACTGTGTGACCGTGACGATTGATCGAAATCGTCGGGTGGTCGCGGTCGGTGGGCGAAACGGGACGGGAGTGCAGTTGACCGTCTCCTCTCTTTAACATCTTAAAATGTACCTCGCAATGTCTGGCAACGCGTCAGATGGACCACAGCGCAGCCAGCCCAGTCAGCCAGCCAGTCAGCCCAGCCCAGCCCAACCAAGCCAGCCGCCCAGCCCAGCCCAGCCAGCCCAACCAAGCCAGCCACCCAGCCCAGCCCAGCCAGCCCAACCAAGCCAACCACCCCGCCCAGCCCAGCCAGCCCAACCAAGCCAGCCACCCAGCCCAGCCCAGCCCAGCCAGCCCAGCCGCCCAGCCCAGCCCAGCCAGCCCAACCAAGCCAGCCACCCAGCCCAGCCCAGCCAGCCCAACCAAGCCAGCCACCCAGCCCAGCCAGTCAACCCAGCCCAACCAAGCCAACTAACCCACCTAGCCAGTCCAGCCATCCCAGCCCAGCCCAGCCCAACCCAGCCACCCAGCCCCCCAGCCAGCACTGCTAGCCCAGCCAGACATGGTCAGCCGCGTTGTTTTTGATACGCAGTATAAAATGGCCGCAAGTATAAAATGGCCGCAATATAAAATGGCCACAAACTCTCGAACAGAAACAAAAGCTGAACAAATAAAATAAATAAATATTCCTTCAAGAAAACAGTGGAACGGGTTTGAGCATATGATGCAAATGTCACTCGTGTGGGGGGTGGGGGGGGTAATGGCGGGGGGCCGAGATGACTGCGGGGAGGAGAGGGGGTGTAGAGAAGGGGGAAGTGAGGGTTGTGCCGACTCAGCGACATTTGTGACGCTAACTCGAACGCGCCGCGCCACGCCACGTGGCGCGAGGCATCCTCCCACGCTGTCTCCGCGTCTTTGTCTCTCTCTCTCTGTGCGACTGTGTTCAAGCGAGCGACTGTGCGCGTGACCGCGAATGGGGAGCGGTAGTGCAACAAATCCGGCCACCCGAGTTCGATTCCCGCTCGCCGTCAACGCCAGTGACGACGATTATCTCAACTGGTTACATGAGTAGCTGGTGCGGTGTGTGAACATCGCCACTGGGGGAGACAAAGGCGGTCGGGCGTGGTGCCGGCCACCCACCCCCCACGTGTGTCGTTCTGGTGGTGCTCACTTACAGTGCCTGTACCTCAAGAGTCTGTTCATGGAATATTTGTGTTTGTGTGCTTTGTGTGCCTGCGTGTCCGTGTGTCTGTTTCCAGCCCTAATAGGTGCTACTCGCTAACAGCACTTGCCCCAACATTCTGTTAAAGACTATACGGGGGTACGGGTGGGGGTCTTCGTTGTGTCTCTGCGTGTCTGTGTGACTGCGCGTCTTTGTGTTTGCGCGAGTGAGTGTGTAACGCGTGTGTTTCTGTATCCGCTCTCCAAACCTGCTCGCTCACAGCACTTGCCCCAACAATCTGTTCAAGGCTACACAGCGGGGGGGGGGGGGGGGCGGAGGGGCTGTATGTCTGTGTGGGTGTATCTGGTGTGTGTGTGAGAGTAATGATTTTCTATCACATTCTTTTCTGTCTGTGCGTGAGACTCTGCGGAATTGGCAGTGCCCCCGAGATTAACTCACGCGGACTAAAAGTACCGCGCGGTGAAG
Organism: Lethenteron reissneri; assembly: GCF_015708825.2. Taxonomy (NCBI): domain Eukaryota; kingdom Metazoa; phylum Chordata; class Hyperoartia; order Petromyzontiformes; family Petromyzontidae; genus Lethenteron; species Lethenteron reissneri. The sequence goes on from NC_083827.1 coordinate 11,259,923, forward strand.
CTTCTTTCGTGTTTAATTTTGTCTAACGTATGTGTGTGTTTAATGTGTGTCTATGATGCTTTAATCGCACGTGTGTGTGTGTTTAATTGTGTCTAACGTGTATGGGTGTTTAATGTGTGTGTCTATGACGATTTAATCGCACGTGTGTGTGTATTTAATTGTGCTAACGTGTGTGTGTGTTTAATGTGTGTGTCTATGACGCTTTCATTGCACGTGTGTGTGTTTGTGCGCGGTTAGTCGGGCGTGGTTCTGACCACCCACCCCCACGTGTACCGTTCCGGCCTTCATAGGTGCTCGCTA